>NC_048893.1:69231275-69343759 GCF_011077185.1 Oxyura jamaicensis | reverse complement strand
TTTATTTATTTATTTATTTATTTATTTATTTATTTATTTATTTATTTATTTATTTTTAATCGATCTCAGGTTTGTAAAATGTCTCCCTGCCAGCGTACTTCTCAAAAAACTGTCTCATTATGCTTTATCTCTTCCATTCTCCCTGAATACTCTGATTAGAGCATTCTTCTAATTTTGAATGGGATTAGGGCCAGAATATGAGACAGTGAGTGTTTTATATCAATTGGTGTGATATTTCCTGCTCTTACCATGATGTTTTTGTATAAATTAGGTGTTTCTTTGTCAAAGTAAAGGGGATTTGCACCTGGCTCATCTTTTTATACTAATTATTCTTCCTATTTATTTACTTACTAAAATATAGGTATTTGGGGCTGAATTGTGAAACTCAGTGTTCACTCAGATGAATAGTGCCATTGAATTAGTGGGCATGCCTGAATAAGGTCTATTATTAAGCACAACACTTAATTTCTGTTTGCTTTTAACAAATATCCAGAGTAGCATAAGTAATATTCTGTGATGCTGATACCTAAACATATCATATCAAAACATATTTTTAAATGTGTAGGAAAGAGAGCTATGCTCATCATTTCCCCTCATCCCACAATTCAATTGAGACATTGCCTTCTTTTTCTTCATGATCCAGGTTCGTGGATGAAGAACACAGGTGTAATGTTCAAACCCTGAAAAGTCTCCCCAGAGTCTGCAGAGCTTGAAGATCTGGGAAGCTTATAATGTGGCTGACTTGGCTGAAATCTCACAGGGCCAGCAGGAGGCCCAACATTGTCTACACAAATCACAAATGCCATATTTATTTTCCAGTGCATGGAGCCATTACTGAACCACACAATAGTTTTTTTTTTTTTTTTTTTTTTTTTTTTTTTTTAATATCTAAAATCCTTAAGAAAGGCAACATATATTTTTCCCCTAGCCTTGTGCTGAGAAATGCCTGAACCATTTTGCTGAAACTTTCCCCAAAACCACTTAGCCTGGGGCAGACAGCATGTATGGAAAGAATCCAGCCCAGACAGCTGAAATTTGGCAAAGCTGAAGGCAAACTGAAAAGTACTCTTCTCATGGAAAGTGTTGGGTGATCTCTGCTAGGTAGAGTTCCCCGCTCCACCCAACTGAGACACAGAGGCAAAGTATGCAGCTCACTGTCCGTGCGTGTCAGCTTGGGTGTATGCACCCAGAACAGCAAATGGCACATATATAAATATATACCCTTCTCTATATATGCTACATATCTCCCCGCTACCCAGGGCTCCTGGCTGCAGGTCACATACATCATTTCCCTTATGTAATCCTGGCACCCACCATCTCCGGCATTTTTCTCTGCAGGCTAAACAGTATAGTCCATGAATGTCTTTTCTCCTTTTCTTTCTTTCTTTCTTTCTCTCTCTCTTTTTTAATGGTTGGTTGCTGCCACTGCAAAAAATCAAAGGCAGCCTCGCACATTTGCCTCTGTTTTTCATTTTGTTTTGCTACAGAAGTTAAATAGAAAGGCTTTGGAAGGGCTTTCTTCAGCACAAGTGCGGAAGCAGCTGTTTACCATGAAAAAAACCCATAAGTTTGTGCTTCCTGAGCTAGGAAAGAGCTGCCGTCACCACCACTAGGGTTTCTCTAGGCATTTCTTGTGGCCTGGGAGATGCTCTGACACCGTGGCACACTAGGCTGGAGAACAACACTGGTCTGGGGATGGGAGACTAGGCAAAGTCATGTGGCTGTGACTCACTGGAAGTTATTTTTCAAAATATTTACCAAGACTGTATGTCCAACAATTTGCGCCCAGCCCTTTAAGAAATCTACCCCATGTTATCATTTCCTTGAAAGAAGAGTACAAGCAAGGACCAAAGCCTGTGGGAATGTTGGTCAGTGAAGCCTCTGAAACTGGTGTCTAAAACACGAGGATGGGAATTTTTGCTGCTTATGCAAAAGTCAGAAGAGCAATACCTGTGATACACTATCAGTGTTGGCACAGGGATGGCGTGGCAGCTTCTAAAAACTGTCCATCTCCTATTTCCAGCTGAATGGAGCTGTACTCAGCAAAGTGAGTTTCCCCAGAGGTGACTCTGCACTGCTTGTGCATAGGCAGAAGGGCTCTGTGGATGCAGGATGGGTGCAAGGGAGGTTTGGCAGGACCTCCTGCAGTCAGGGGCAATCCATTTTGGGAAATGGGCTTTACAAACATTTCCTCCTCTTTGCACAAGCAGAAACATGACAACACAGGAAGAGTTTCTCTAGTTTCCTTATTTATGTTCACTTGTTTCCCCATCTGGACATCAGTGCTGACAGGCCCCCATGCCCCCTCCTTCCTGCCTGCCTGCCAGCCCTCGGTGGGCTGTGGTGTGGTTATGTGGGGCAGCACTGCACAGCATTTCTGCTGCTCCCCAGCACAGAGAACATTTAGGAAGGGTTGACTGCAGCAGTAAATGGATGCCTTGGTGTTAACTGACGCTAGTGAGAAACAGGCACATCAGTAGTGACAGACAGATCAGACTCTTTTGGTGTCTGGGGAATTCACTCCCTAATTTTGCAACTTGTGTTGCTTTGCTTTACGTTTTATGGGCTCATCCTCATGGTAGTCTTTTGAGGTCTTTATTTGTTATGCAGGAGTGCCACCAAGAATAACCTCTGTCCGAGGCGGTCAGCAGCCAGTGGCCTGCAATACTGCCTGGTCTGGAGGGGAGGATCATCCCCTTCCCTCCTTCTGGGCAGAGCATATACTGCCGCGTGGTCTCCCCACAATTGCCCACATTGGTCCCATCAGCAGAACAGGGACAAATGCTGGAATAAAATGAATCAAGTCAAAGAGGTCAGCAACATAGCTGAGGATGGCAGAAAGGCCTATATCACAGAAAGCTGAAGAGCCACCACATTTTGTTCCTCCTTTCTTTGACTTTGCTTTGATTGAATGGGATGCCCTCTCAGTATTTTTTGTAGTCAGCGATGGCTATAAATTTTTTTGTGAGACATAGGTAGATAATTCTGTCATATGTATGGGATGGGATGGCAGGGCAGAGACTGCAAGTAGCTCTCATTTTTTTAATTATCCTTCTATGGACACATCTTTTTGTCATGGAGACATCCTTTGCTTTCATGTGTCTACATGGACAATTTTCTCATGATAGTTGCTGCAAGGTTCACTGTGTCTGCTGTGACTGTGAGACTAATTCAGATCTTAAAATGTTAAGTTACATCAAGCAGCCAGTGTAGTTTCACTTTAAATTGTTAATGTAGACATTGTGCCAGCCAGAGCAGGGCCTGTCTTTGCCCTTCTCCAAATAATTGGACACAGCTCATAGTTCCCATAAGAACCAGGTGTGCATTTATTTTGAATGGACAGAGGGTCGCGGATGATCCCGGTAAGCAAGAGTGTCCTGTGTGGAAATACTGACCAAGTATGAAGCCTGAGGACTCTTCATTGCTCTGACACAGATGCTCTCCCTACATGTGGAGTGCTGTGGTTTGGCCCTAGTAAGGGGGGAGAACCCCCAGCTTTGTGACTTTTCTTCCCTAAAAGTGTCAGCTGCCAAAATCATTCCTGTATACAGAGGGGGAGCAGAACATACTCTAGGGCAGGTGATGGTGGTAGTAGAGAAGGCAGCCCTGCCTAGGACAACATGCTGTCTTTCCTTGGCCTGGTGAAGTGCCACCAATGAAGTGTGACCACATCAGAAGACCAAGAAGGGATGCTGGGGCTGGAGGCACATACAGGCACTCTATATTTATGGCCTAATGTCACAGGTCTCCAAGCATGTGGTGGGGCTGTGAAACTTGAGAGCTGTGCAGGCATTTATGATACCTCTGTATATCATATTCTGTGTGTCCTCTCTGTCCAGCAATGCCTTGTAGCCCTCTGTGGAAATGGGGAAGGCAGGAGCCTGCCACAACAGTGTGGGATCTACTCTGAGGGCCAAAAGCCTGTTGCCTACAGGTTATTTTTGAGACTGTGGAAGAAGTGTGCTGCTGGATAGGGATTTGAAGACCAATCTCACCTCTCATAGGACAGTGTTTTGCCTATGGCCTGTTCTTATTTCTTACAAGCTAGGAGGCTCTGCATGCAGTAGGGTATGTCAGAAAGGAGGATATAAGCACATGTCCCAGAGACATGGTGTAGTCTGATTTAGTAATTCTACCACTGCAATACTTGGAAGAAGGAAACCAAAGAGAATGAGCCATTCCTATATCTCACCTTTTTTTCTGTTCTGTCCATGGGACAGGGCAGTGGTGTAAATCTCTGTAACCAAAATAAGCTGTGTTGGCTTTCACCAGCCCAGAGCCCAGATCTGCAAGCAGCCACCCTGTGGTGCATACCTTTAACCTCCTTCCAGCTGTCACTTGCACAAGCTACTGAGAGATGCATGTTGAAGACTGCAGATACCTGTGAGCAGCACAGATGGCATGATGATTTGTTCCAGCTTCCACTTCATTTCCTTCTTAGCAACAAAATATTTCTTGTGAACTTCAAGTTTCACAATGAATGTACATATATTGATGTATGGTTTGCAGGAGAATTTTGTTCAAAATTCTACAGAAAACACAACTAGTTGAGTGCATTTCTGAGTATTTCCTTTCCCTCTTTGGTGTGGGTGAGGGGGATAAAGTCTTTTATGGACAGAGAAGTAACTGCATGCCAAGGGAACCCAGGAGACCCAGTCTGAGAAACCCAACCCAGAACGGTTTTCTGGAAAAGGTGAGAATGCAAGAAGACTGCTGCATAACACATTACCAGGACTAGAAGACTGTCAGAAGGGGGAGCAGAAGCTTGGGGGTGGCTGATGCATTTACAGAGTGCTTTGACCAAGATGCTGAACTTCCCAGGAAGCAGGCTGGGGTTAGTCGGTGACCTTGTTGCAGCTGTGCCACTGCTCCCCCCAGCTCAGAGGCACCCTGGGTGCACAAAGGATGCTCTTCCCCTATGGGAACTTCATGCTCTCTCTCCCTGCTGAAACTAGCCACTTCACATTGCCATGTGGGAAGAGATGTAATTTTTCCCTTAGCTTCCCTTCTCCATGCACTTGCTGGGAGTCCTTCCTTTCTTCTTGGGGCCAGGAACCCAGATCTCTGGCATAGGGCTGAGCCTGTACAGCCCTGGATGGAGAAGTAGCTGGGGACAAATGAGGAAGTGGTGGATTGAGCAAAACCTCATGCTATAGAAATCTTTTTCCAGAAAACCATGGAGGGGGTGGGGAGGAAAAGGCAGAACACAAGCCACTGTTGCAGCAGTGTGTTTTCATTGTGATGCAAATATCTTCGTGTAATTTGGGTCAGGTTCAGGTTCACCCAGTTCTTGTGGCTGTAACTGAAACCAGGCTGTCTTCACTTTTTCTCATACCTCTCAATACTCTCCTCTCTTGTGCGATCTGGAGTGTGACCCCACAGCTTGTTTTGCTGCCAGGCTTCTTCCACGTCTCTAGAGGACAACCGATTGTCGGAGCACACTGACATTAGTTAGCTAGGTGAGCGCAGTGATCCTCTCCCTCTATCTGGTGCCTTTTTTTTTTTTTTTTTTTTTCAGTCTGAAAGGCAAAGTGCTGGTGGGATATGCCCAGAGTATGCAATGGCCCTAAGAGGTTTTCAAAACTTGTTTTGCTCATCTAGAGTTGCTCAAACCAAAGTTAGGCAGAAATTGTCTGTGGTGCCTGCAACCAGCCACACAGCACCAGATGCTAGTCACCCAGACACTGCCCTGCACATCAGTCCTAACAGGTTTGAAAATAGCAGCTTTATTTCTGGGAAACATGATGTACAGATTTGAACAGGAAATTCACTGCCTCCTTGTACAAAACTTGACTTCTCCTCACCCCTCGCCTGCAGCGAGCCTATAAATGTTAAAGTCACCTCACTGTTATCCTGTGTGGGGTCTTTGTTCCTCGCCTCTCTTGCTTATGTTGACCCAGCCCCGCTTCTCTTGCGGCACAGCCAGCATTAAACTCTGGGGGCACAGGGCAAAGGCAGGGCTTGGCCACTCCTCACCTGCCCCCCTCAGAGGGGCTGACTTCTGCTGCTACTGAATGTGGATTAGTGGGGCTCCCCTCCAGTTTTGGGCCCTTGGTAGTCACCTTAGTTGCTCTCTCTTAAATCTAATTCTGTTCTGCTTTGTCCAGATTATAATGCTCCTTGGAATTCATTTTAAATGCAGAGCAGGGTCGGGGAGGCTTCAGGGACAGCTCAGATGCGGTTAGGGTGAGGGCTGTGCTAAAGGCACTTTGGGCCTGTTTTGTAGAGTTGGTCATTAAAATCATAGCTGTTTCCTGAGCTGGCTGTTAAAAAATCACCTTTGGTGAGCTCGGCTCCCTGCAGCTGCTGCTGTCTCTCCTGGTACCCAAGCTCCCAGGCCTGGCTCTGTGCACAGCTCCTCCTCCCACCCACCCAGCCAGCACAGACCTAAAAATCTCTTTCCCTATCAGTAGAGGGCCAAGCCCTTGGTGGTTCTCCATCCTGGCCCTATCTCTTATGCTTCCTGGCCCTGGTCTGACCAATCTGAGGGGAGGGTGTCAAGAGGATGGAGCCAGTCTCTTTTCAGTTGTGCCCAGCAAGAGGACGAGAGGCAATGGGCACAAACTGAAGCACAGGAAGTTCTGTCTGATTATGAGAGGGCATTTCTTTACTGTGAGGTGACAGAGCACTGGGACAGGCTTCCCAAAGAGAGGTTGTGGAGTCTCCTGCTCTAGAGATATCCAAACCCCGCCTGGGTGCCATCCTGCGCAATGTGCTCTAGGTGATCCTGCTCGGCAAGGGGGTCAGACTGCAGAGGTCCCTTCCAACCTTGGCCATTCTGGGATCCTGTGATCTGATATTTCTTTGGCAGCATAACTTGCCTGGGTTCAGCTCTCATTGAACCATGTTGGTTCAATGAGTGGGGATGGATCAAGGGGTGCAAATCTCAGCGTCTTGCATTTCAAAGCTGCCCCTTACTTTGAAGGATCTGCTCATGCTTTACAGACCCTGTCAGTCCTGTAACACAAGTTGGTTTCCTCATGCTTACATGCTTCTGGTGTGAAACATGGCAGCTGCCTTACACTGTGCAGAACACTGTGGCAAATGAGATTAATGATTGCATTAGGCTGAACTCACAGAGTGAATTTAGGTAGAGGGAATGTAACTGTTGGTGTTAGGCCAAGACACTGGGAAAATAAAAAACCTGTACTCTTGTGACATATGCCGTGAGATAATCATGTGCAGCAAAGGAAAGACTACACACTGAAGCAGTCAGGGTTAGGTAAGACACCGCTGTGGATATGCAGCTTCACAGGTAATATTTTGCCCTCTCTGTCTGTAGAGAATGAGGTTTTAATTCTTTGTACATGACAATTGTATGAACCAACCATTTCCCATAACAGGCACTCTTAGAAAGAGGTAGTGGTCTACTCTAGTTTTGTAGGGTCAGTGAGGAAGCTGTTGGTAAGTTCTCCTGAAATAACTATGGTTTCCTGGGCTTGGGTTTAAAATATAATTAGAGAAAAAAGCAAAACTGGAACCTTTCAGGTGCAGACTGAAATGGGACAGGGTAGTAAGGATCTCCCAAAAGGACTGTCTCTCTTCCACCCTGCCCCAGATGACAGGCTAGGAGGTAGGGACTGAATTTGGGGTTTCAGGCAGCAGTGCCTGAGGAGGCTCAAGACTTTGAGATTCTCGTGGATGTGGTGAGACATGAGCTGGTTCTCTGGCCAACCTGAGGCTTTGGTCTCATCCCTTAATCAGTCCCAAGCCCAACTGATGTGAGAATTTTGCCATATTGGCCAACTTTGATGTTTCCCAGTCATTTTAAAGTCCCTTAGAGATGAGGATTCATCAGTCAGGAAAAAGAAATACTTTTCATGTCTCAAGTTCTTGCAGGCATCATCCCGAGGGGTAGTAAGATCTGTGATATATGAGTGTAGTTGATACTGATCCCAAATTTGACAGCATTTTCATCAGCTTCAGGATTATATTTGACAGAGAGACTTTCTTTTTGGAGCTGCACTTCTTCTCAAGTTGAACAGTAATTTTAAATAATCTCGGAATAAATAAGTAAAAAAAAAAAAAAAAAAAAAAAAGGAAGAAAAACTCCTTCAGGCTCATTACCATCACTAAGAAAGCAAATATTGTTTGGACTGGACCTCAGATTTCCTGTGAGAATGAGTTACTGTCTTTTTCTTATGGAGGAGGAAGTGCTGTATTACACAGAGGGCATGAGGATGCTATAGAAACTGGCACTAGATTTTTTTTTTTTTTTTTTCCCCTAATAAATTCAGGAAAGTTCAGGGGTATTTCCAAAGAGGAGAATTATGGCTATAATGAACTGTGGCTGTTCCAAACAGATATATTAATCTCCAAACACAGTGATCCTCGGGAGAAATCGTGCTGTTACTGAGATAACAACCCCTAAGAGAAAGATGAGAGGAAGGAAGTTCTTATGACAATATGTTTACAAACAGGAAACCCCATGGATTTTCTTTTTTTTTGTATCTGAAGAATAATCTAACTTTTCTGGGGGGAGGTCAAAGACGTTACTAAAAGTAGAGGCCAAGCAGCCAGGTGTGGTCCATTTGCTTTCTTTCAGCTCCTGAGACCTTCAGGGGCGAGATTGGTAGTGAGGATCAGGAAGCCCCTCAGCCGGGGGGTCATGGTGCATGATCCCTGCCTTGTATGGAGATACAGCCCTGTTGCTCTGTGCTGTCAGCTCATGACCAGTTGATTTTATCTTTGCACCTTGCAGGGGAACCATGTCCCACACCTGAAACATCCTCCGTGTTTGCATAGGAAATGCCAAGCAATAGCAGTTTGGACTTTCTTGGAAACTGCTTTCAGTTTCCAGGACAGCTTGTTCTTGGTGATCTGCTACATATCTCTGAGGCACATATCTCCCGTGCTGTATGTAATTCGGCAGCAATACATCCTAGATTCCTGTAAGCTAATATCCCCTATTCGATTAATAGAAACCCCTAGTTCCTTTTTTAGTTTCCTCTGCTGACCACAACTCACGTCACGAGTAAAGTCCCGCCTGTCATGCTGCCTGCCAGTGTGCGTGCATATGGTGTGCAGAACATGAATACAGCAAACCACTTCACAGAGTTGTTGTTTTCTCCCCCCCCCCGTTTTTTTTTTTCTTTTTTTTTTTTTTTTTTTTTTTCCTTTTCTCAGTGGAAACTATTAAAGACCAAAAGCCTTTTCTAATAAAATTCACACAGCTGCTGCTGCTGCAGATGAAATCGTAATGCCACAATAGGGATTTTCAGGCAAGGATATCCCTTTGCAAAGTGCACTGAAGAGGGCAACGCTCTTCCAAAGCACGAAAAAACATTGCAGAGACATATCACTGTGTTCTGCCACCAAACCTGTAAATGAGGTAGTCTGGAAGGTTGTTCTATGCAATCAGTGCTGGGTTGCAATTTCATCCCTTGCCCCTGTGTCAGCACCTGAGCAGACCTTCCCCCAGGCATGTCTATGATTTGGAGAAGTCAGATTAAAATGCCAGCTCTGTCCTGAAGGTGGGGATCATACAGTTCACCGAAGGCTCACATTTGGCCTGTCAACAGATGGCCATTTGTCCTCTAAGCTCCTGTTTGCCTGATAATGAGATATTGTGCTAAGAGCCACTACACCATGGCTCTGCTATGGGATGAAGGCAAGGGGGAAGAAGACCTCCATTTTTACTTTCCCCTTGTCCTAAACAGAGCTGAAAGTTCTGTTAATAAAAACATATACAGACAAGATCCACTCTCACAGGTTGGAGAGTGGATCCACCCAAAACAGGTGGCTGGGAGGAGTGGCTGGCCATGCTACAGAAATGTAATTTTCTGTTGGATCCAGCCTTGGATAGGGAGGCAGACACCTCATTGCGGGCAAGAGTGCATATAGAGCAGAAGAAAGAGTGATTTATGTGGAAGCCTGCATTGCTAGATTTGCTTTCTCTTTTCAGCACAAGCGAGGATTTATTTCTCTGTACGTTTCCAAAGGACAAGTCATTTCTGAACCTGTACCTGCTGGTGCAAATGTAGCCCGAGTAGCAGCAGTTCAAAACTTCATGTTACCCTGCCAGGATACCCAAACCATCAACACACAGACATATGTGTCAGGTTTCTTAGCCACGGGAATTTCAACTCTTATCTCTTTCAAGCATGACAATTTATGCTGATTGCAACAGGAGCTTGTTTCAGGTGGCTGCTTCAACTACAAGAGAAAGATCTCTGTAGGAAAGAGAGAAGCTGTTGTCCTGCCAGAGGGCCACTGGAGCTTTTGCAGAGCCTTCCTGAACTTCACCATGAATGGTGGTCAGAGGCCACCACTTGGGAAGAGGGAATGGGAAGTGGTGACTGACAGAGGAAGGGAAAGGGAGAGGTGGAAGGACAGGGGTGAGTCTGGAAGCTGGGACATCAGATCCAAGGGGCTGCGCATAGTCAGGGCCTTGTCCTTGGTGACTGGGAACTCCCAGGAGGAAAAGAGAACAGTCAAACTCTGATCTTCATTCTGGGCTTCAGCAAAGAGAGAGGTGGTGGTAGCATGAGGAGGGGCAGCTGGGAGCAGGAAGCTGCAGTCCTGTGGGGTGACTGGTCCCCCTCATCACCCTGACACAGGGTTATACTTGCCCTGCTTTTGGCCTCATGCATGAGACGTGTTCTGGAGGCAGATCTGGATCTATGCAAGCTGTCCTCTTCATTTTGTGGCTCACAGTTTACTTTATCCTGGTTACTAAGGCCTTATTTCACCCGATGGTGACAAAACAAGAGAAACAACAGGGCTCCCCAATACAGGGGAGAAGAAGGGAAGGGAAGGAAGGAGTATGGATTTCCTCAGTGAAAGCAAATAGTTCTCCCCTCACTTTAACCCACTTGTTCTTAGACCTTTTCCTGGACAGAAAAAAAAGTACAGGAACTCCAGTTGTCTGATGGATGCCACACTGAGTAAAAGCTATTTGTAGTAACAACCCAATCTGGCAAACCAAGATAAATACTCTCCTTTGGTCTTGTGTTTAGCTGAGCCTGGTAAGAGGTGTGAAAGCATGAGATGATGTTGTCCTTTCTGATATTCTACCTACTTTTAGTGTTCTAGGACTCCCAGTCTACTACTCCCACTCACCCTCAGGAAAAAGCACCTGCCAAAGAGACTGCAAGCACTCTTAAAACACTTCAGAACTGTCTCCTGCTTTATTCCCCTCTAGTTTAATGCAGGTGGTTTACATGTCTCAATTTGCCACAGGTGGCAATTTGCAAGAATAATTATTCCTTTTGAGTATACACTTTTTTTTTTTTGGTTTTTTACTTTTTTTTCCCCTACATAGGACCTGTTTCCACAGGAGTGCAGCACTCTGATGCAGCCAGTGGAATGTGTCATGCCATCATTGAAAGGATGGTCTTCAAAACTTGTCCCTAGTCCTGACTATTTGTCTTGTTAATAAATAAATAAACCTAGGGGAAAAAAATGTAAATACCCACTCTTTCTCCTCAGTAGTGTTTCCTAATTATTTTAAAAACTGGTCCCTGAGCACTTTGCTCTGGTTGATAGAAGACACACATTCAGCAAGATACTCCTACAGGTCTTCAGGCTTCTGCTCCTGAAAGACAGAAATGGGATGAGCCAGCTGGGGTCTGAGAGCTTGATCCTGAAGCTATTGTTTACATGAAGATTTTAGTCTCACACCTGTACAGAGCACAGTGCAAACTCCCATCTCATTCAATCATGATTTATACAGGTTCTTATTCACTATTTGGCCTTTCACTTGATTTGTGGGTGATGGGGTAGATGAAAGAGAGGACTAAGTAAAGAGAAGTAGTCATTGACTTTGGCAGAAGCAGGCTTTCTTGCTTGGCTGAAGACTGCTTGTTTCCCTGATGATTGCCTTGTGAAGTTCATTGCATGAACTCGAGCTGGTCCTGACAGATCCTGTCGCCATGTTCCATCCTTAGCACAAAAACTCATGTGCAACTTCAGAGCAGCTGCTGTATATTTACTTATTTATTTATGAGCATGTTGGCCTGGTTCAATAAAATTGGTTATTAAAAATTCAGTCTGGCTCTGAGGTTGCCTGTTTAGTGTTTCTGCCTGCAAACTCTTCTCCCTGTCACAGCTGTATTTTTACTGGAGGGATGGATCCTGTTTGCTTGTCTTGGTGACAGTTTCCTCTTGCTCACCCCCACACCTGGATGCTGAAGTCTCTCCTTCAGCTTCATCTCAAGCTTTCTTGGCCCATCAGAGGCTACCAGTGTGGCCTGATCATGCCCAAGCCCCTGACAGCCTTTGATATTTTGAATCCCAAGGGCCGGTTTCTGCTTTCCCAGAACAGAGGCCTACTCAGGTCAAAATATCTGAGCTGAATGAAGAGACCTGCCACTTCTTTAGGTCTTGCTCTTCTATTGAAGAAGAGGGCAAAGGTTTATTACATCTTCTTTTCAGCCTTTCTGGTGCAATCTTCAAGCTACTGACAAAGTACTATATGGTTTACAGCTAATCTAGCAGAGAGCAAGCCTTGTATCTCTTATTTACAATTGCACTCCTAATTAGTGACAAAAATACATAAAAATACAGCCTGTACTGAGATGGGTTCTAGCTAAAGCTAAACTGAGATGTAATAAAGTAACACCTCCACCCCACCCACACCGAATGCTGAGCAATTCTAATGGTAAATCCCACAGAATACAGAAAATTATCCCAACTCTGAGAAAATCAGAAATTTGAAGGTGTTCTCCAAGCAGAAAGCAGTGAAAGTAATACATCAGAGCCAAGGCTAGACAAATGCTCATAATATGCACCTTCCTATGAATCTTCTTGATATTGAATAGGATGGAATTATAATATTTCCCACTGCATTAACTCCTGCCTAAAATATACAGCCATGATGACAAAATCAAAGGGTGGTGCTTAATTTTTAAAATAGTAACAGGAGATATACATTTTTCCATGTTTAAAAATGCATGCATGTGATATACCACTCTTGATTTTACTCTTCTCTCTCTTTTGCTAGGTGTTTGCTAGATGGACACAGGGAATGAAGAGGAATCCAGATGCTGTTATATGTTGACTTAACACTTCTGCTTTGATCAGAACAGTAGGTTTGTGCTGGTAGCATCCCAAACGTCCTACAAGTAGATATATGCAATACTCACAGCACAGGAATTGTGCTTGCTACCCATTCCCACCCAGTTGTGCTAAATCAGCTTTCCTCTATCGCTCTTGCTTGGACTTTGCTTTCAGGGCATCTCTGACCTCATTTCTGCCAACATGAAGTTCCCTCCTGACATTTATCCCATGGCCTTATTGGGAGGATGCTTGTGGAGGCTGTCAGAAATCCAGTGTTGAGTCCTTCTTCTGCCTCAGGTGACTTTGAACCACATCTGCCAGATGAGTGTGTTGACACCCCGACTCTTGGGCAATCAAGCTTGGCTTTTCTCAGCCCCAGAAACTGAAGCCCTTCCACTTGGGTAACAACCTTAGCTAGCCTTCAGACTGGGACCTGGGTGTCAGTTGTTTCACTCCTAGATGAGTATCCTATATACTAGATTGCTGTTGGCACTAGTTTTTTCTCTTTCCACTTTTTCTCCACTTTCTCCTCCCCTGTTATGAACATGATGGCTTTCCCATCTCCAGGCACTTAACTCCCAGTGGGCAGCGTGGAGGTGTTGAACTCTATAACTCGGTTCTATGAATCCCATCAGTCAGCAAACCTGCTGTTAAATTTGCAGTTTTCTGGAGTGTGCTGGCCGGCCTGGTGAACTGAGCCTGCCTCACCGAGTCCAGCTCACCAACTTAAAAACAAAGACCCAATTTCTTCTCAAGGCCCAGCAGAATGTTGCCTAGGAGTCTGTGGGATATGATGACGTGTTGTGGTCTTTTTTTTTCTTAATTTTATAAATATTATTATTCTTTTTGTATTCAAGCATTTTCCAAAGCACAAGCAAAGTAATCTTTTTTATTTTTCCTTAGTTCTCTGGTGTGCATGAATGAGTCATGGTGATATAAGAGCTCAAGGTCAGTGCTGTGTAAGATACATGCACTTGTTATGAATGCTGCATGCAGAAGTTTCTTGTCACTGTGAACAAGACTTAACCCCCCTTGCAGATGGTCCAGAAAAAAATCAATCATGTATATTCACAAAAAAAAAAAAAAAAAAAAAAAGGTTTACAAATCTTCTTTTGGCTAGATTTTTCCTGTAGCTGTTAAATGCAAGAACCATTTAATGTATTTATTTATTTATTTTTTAAGCAGTGTTTCCTGAGTGGTGCTTCCAGGGACCCTCTCATACAGAGAATAATATGGAGAGCTGGGACATCACTGAAGGGGAGGGAGAGGATTTCACTTGTAATGTCCTGGGGCCAGGGCAGTGCAGCTGGACAACATTCAGAGGTCATTTCTACGTGGTGACAAGCTTTGCAGGCCTGTGTGAAATACTTTTGTTCTTCCACAGGCTGTTTTCCATAGAGTCAGGTTTCCCCAGTGTGAAAGCTGCAGTCAGTAACAGCAGAATTTAGCACAGTTTGGGTGCTATCAGTGTCTGAGAGCCAAGCTTTGCTGTCCTGCTTATACCAGGACGTGAAGTGTCAAAGTCAGGGATGTCCTTTCTTGTGCAGAAGATAGCACCAGACCAGACTCAGACCATGCACTTGTATCTGCCACGGTCTGGTTCCTAACTGCTCCGATGGACCAATAAATGTCAGTCTCAAGGGACTCCTGCACACCAACTTCCCTGTTTTAAGTTCAGAGGGAAAAAAAGAAAAGGGCCCTCTCTGAGATGTCTGATGAAGTGGCTGTTTCAGGAGAAGAAGTAATCCTGCCTGCCTCTGCCCCCCTTTGAGCTGCAGCAGTTGCTGTGATTTGGGCAGAAGTTTCACCCCTAATCTGGAGAGGTGCTATGCAGGAACGAAACCTGCCAGAAAGAAAGGGAAGTTGTATGTAATATCAGGCCCAAGGGAGCTGAGGTACTGTAAGGATAAGGAAGTCTGTGAGAAGAAAAAGAAAAAAAAAAGAAAACAATTATGGAGAAAAATATGTGGAGAAATTAGAAAGACAGAAAGAGCTTAATCAAATGACCAGAAATTTTAAAAAGTTGTATCTTTCTTTCCCTTCTCCCCTGCAGTGTGGCCTCTTCTGTAAGAGCTTCAGTGTTAGAGTCCTATGTGACATGATTTAGATGTTCCTGCTCAGACAGGGGGATTGGACTAGATGATCTTTCAAGGTCCTTTCCAATCCCTAATACTCTGTGATGCTGTGATTCTCTGAGTCACATTTGAGATGAAAAGATGACAGGCAAGGAGAAAACCTAAAACTGTCGTCTGAAGACTGCTGGATTTCGAAGGGACTAGAGAAAAGATGGGTGATGGGGTCTGGCTGGGCAGAGCCATGTAAGGAGGATGATCTTTAGGTCATCTGTCCCTGACACCGCTTTCCCTGTGGAGATGAGGTTGCATGGTTGTTTCTTAGGGACCAGCCAGGCTATCAGGAAGAATGAGACAGCAGCAGAAAAGCAATCAGCACCTTCTTTCTGAGGCCACTGGTCCTGCAACCACAAGGACAGAAATGGGTGTTTGCTAACACCCTAAGCTGCAGGTACAATGCTGGAGGAAACTCTTGTACCTCATGTGATAAAGGAGAAAGGGGAAGTTTCCTGCTCAAAAAAGATGGAGGGAGGATGCTGAGGGCCTGATGAACCTATCCTGCATAGTGACTGCCTGCCACTATAAGAATGCGCCTGGTAAGGCAGGGTTTTCCCTGCTGGCTCAGAGAAGTAGCAGTAGATGGGTGAAGGTATTTCTGCATTTTGTTGGCCTTACGCAGAGCTGGCACTGAAGACCCCATCCTGTGGGGTGGTAATAATGCAGCATTGATTAGAAACAGAAGGCTCTTTCCTTAAGAAATGGAAGAAAAAAATAAAAAAATGTAGAAAATATCCAAGAACCCTGGTGGAAAAATCAGGGGCTTCCCCTGGGCAGACTTGCTTCAGCTTTTATAGTTAACGTGGTCAGAGTGTCCTCGCAGTTCTTCCCAGCCCTTCCCTTCCCTCCCGCAGACCCCTCACTCAGGCACAGTGATTCTTCTGTGTGGTTTTGACCACTCTGCCTTTTACCTATGGCTCTACCATGCAGCTGAATCCCCCTTTCTTTGTGCAACAGGGATTCATGGGGTGGGGGAGGTGCCCCATGGCTCCATGTGCAAAATCTGAGTGCCCAAAGGTGTGATAGCCACTGAGCCAGGATGTCACCCACCCAAAGGTTTTGTATGTGCCCACAGTGCTGGCACAGACCCAGCTGCTGTCAATGCGGCTTTCCCATCCCCTTCCACATCAGGTCACATCCTGAGGCTTGAAAGAAAGGGAGCTTTGAAACCTGGGTCTAAACCACTGGTTACTGAGAACTGTTCCTGCTCCATCCCCTGCTCCCTTCCCTTCTCTCAGTCTTTTATTTCTTCTTCCTGGCACAGGCTTAGGCGGGCATGCATAGTACCATATACTCAATGACTTTTAATTTCCTGTGAGTTAATTTTTTTTTGTGAGTTAATTTTCCAATGAGTTTTAATTTCCAATGAGTTTTAATGAGTTTTAATTTTTTTTTGTGAGTTAATTTTCCAATGAGTTTTAATTTCCTGTGGGAAACATTTGTTATGGTCCACAGGCAGATGCTTTGTTATTTTTCCTCTTCTCCCCTGCCTCCCCCCTTGGTCCTTTCATTGGCTTTAGAGCATTTCTGTGGCCCTATCTGGCCTTTTTGAGATCCTGAGCACCTTTGGATCTCGTTTACTTCAGGACTTAACTTGCCTGGTTTCAGTGGTGTTAGTGCTCATTTTTATCTTGGAAAATGAGAGCAGAATCAAAGTCTGTTTGCTGTGGTTTCCTCAGAAGGTGTAGAACAGCATCTCCATGTTGATATTTACAATTGGGAAACAGAAAGTACAAGCTCATGTATGCGTGCAGCAGATGACAGTGCAATAAAAAACCATGGTGATGCGTACATAGTAATGCATTTAATGGTTCACCTGGTGTGACAGACTCTGGATGGAGAGAGGGAGGTGAAATGGCCACTGAAAACTTCTAAACTGGTCAGCAATACAGAATAGATGTGTTGAATGTGAGAGGAGTGGCAGTGCTCTGGAACTGCTGTCTCCCTCCTTTATACCAAACCTGAAGGCTTGGGGATCTCCAGAAGTGGAAGCTAGCTGTAAAAATAACTCTTCAGATTTGGGTGTTGGGGTGGCAAGCAGTAGCGTGTCCCCGTAGCATTTACTGAAGGGGCAATGGATGGACATGTGGGCATGTGTGCATGTGTCAGCGCACTGCACGTTTGTGCATCTATGTGATGAAAAAAGAGGCTTATGTATATACATATATAGACACATGTCTGTAAGTATATATACATAGCTTAAGCTTTGAAATATATCTCTTCCCATCCAAAGTTTTCCATCTGGGATCCCAAATAGTGCACCTTTTTCATTGCACTCCAACCCACAGATAGGCCTTTGGGATGCAGGGTGGGACTTCACAAGATGAGACATCCCCAGGACTCTTGTTGTCCATGGAACCTTTAAACGTCACTTGTAGAGAGTTTTTAATCATGGCCATCTTTACCCTGTGTTCTGCTGCCCACAGGGTCCTTTCCAGCCATCAGAGAGCTGAGCATATGGGTGTCAGGGGTCTCAATCTGGCCATCGGCGCCCTGATATGGATCTCCCCCTGACTATACTGGTTGATTCTGCTAGCTCATCTTGTCACTTAGCATAGAAGTGAGAAACTATGGCAGGTCTGTGCCACAACATTGGGCATTGGGAAATCCCAGAAAATTAGAAAAAGGCATTCCTGCAAGAAGCTCTGGCAACCTGGGGGTGGGAGAGCCCAGTGGTGCAACCACCAAGGAGAAGAGAAGGCAGTGTGTGCTGAGCTGGGGCTGACGTTAACTCTGTTTATGCAACACCCATCCTGATATCCCATGTATTTCACTTCTTATTTTTTTTTTTTTTTTCTTTAAGAACAGTTTGGAAACACTTGCACTTGATTAAGTAAATGCTTGAAATACTGAGCTTAAGTACAGATTTTTACCCATCTATAGAACTCAGTGTTTTGCAACAGGAAGAAATTCAGAGATTTTGCTGAAAGCCAAAGCTTTTATATATCTTCCTAGTTCTTGCTCATTTATTAGCTGCCCTACATCATGCTGTACAGATGCTCAGCAGCCCCCAGAACTTCAGATTTTCAAACAAGCCGACTGTCTGAGCAGGTTCCACTGGCTTCACCTTATTATCATGGGGCTCCTGCTCCAACCTACCCATCAGACCCGGAAACATCAAAGGCACTACAGAGGTTCACACCAGATGAAAGGCTGGTCCCACCCCTCCTACCCACGGATTGCTGCTTTCCCACCTGGCTGGTGGTGGGTAGGGGCAGGGTGGGACCATTGCTCAGCAGGGCAGCTTCTGCCCCTGCTCCCTCTCCAGTGGCAGGGCAGTGCCGTGGGGAGGCACCCAGAGATGGGATCCCAGCCTTAGCCTGAGGCCATGTCTGTAAAGGGGATTTCACTTGCTGCCTTCTCCTTGGCATGCAGCTGCTGGTGCTGCCATGCAGAGCTTTGTTTCCCAGCTCTGGCTTTCCCAGACACAGGGCTTGCTGAAAGGAATCGGCTGGGATGCATCCTCCTGATTGTATTCAGGTAAATCAGTTTTAAAAGCCTGCAGTCGGCTGGGCTTCCCGTGAAATGAAATCTCCAAAAATAAGTGGCTGCACCTTTTCCAAAAAGGCCCACTGTCAGCAAAATGCAGCATGGCAGCATCTCTGTGGTATAACAAGCTGCCTACAGTCTGAAAAGGCATGAGTTTGCACAGCTTAGCTTGTGTAAATTGAACAGCAAGTGCCAGCAAACTGCAGCCATATGAGAGCCCAATAGGTTTGAAGTGTTTTAGAACAAAGCTACTTTTATGATTTATACACTTGCCAGCCATCAAATTCTTCTCTGAAACTGGAGCTTCCCTGGTAGCACCATGAGGGCTGGCTGGGCTGCAAGGAATTCTTGGCATCATTGCAGCTGTCCCAGAGTGGTACAAAAGACTTTGCCAGTGCAAGATGGAGCTATCAATAGGATGTCTATCAGGGCCAGTGACAAATGGGACATTGGTTTTATCTTCCTCCTTCTCATGAGCTCCAATGTGAGTCATGTAGAGTGGTCACAACCCTTTAGACAACTGTCATAACCTTTCTCTGCAAGGTGTGGTGGCTGCTGAGCAGTCCCTGTTCTTCCTAAAGTGCTATTCACCCTTTGCTGTACAGAGCCCGGTGGCTGCAGCAAAGGGACAAGCTGTCATGTGGCTGCACTTTCGGAAAGCCTGATGTTCCCAGGCCAATGCTTGTCCTTGGGGCAGCAAGGGGGCCCAAAGGGGTTTCATGGTCCCACTGTGTTTCTGAAACGAGGGTAGATAGACACTGCATCTCTACTGTCTGCCCTGTGGGAACTGTAATCCAAGGAGATGAGCTGAAAGTCAGTTTTAGATATGGTGTGCAGGCTTGTGTCAGGCTCCTAGCTTTGCTATACTTTGGTTTTCCTGCATGCTTCTTTTGGTTATATCCTTTCTGAGGTGCTATTACCTCCTATGTAAACCAGGGATGATAGTATTTAACTGCTTTATAGCAAAATGAAGCATCTTTTCAAAGGCATTTCTTTTCAAGAAACATGATGACTCTGTTAGTTTTGTTTTCTTAATGAACTTTGGCCACCAGACCAGAATGCCAGCCAGTGTCCTGGGTGTATGATTTAATGGCAGGGGCTTGTATGTCAATACTTCCCTGGAGATGGTAAGAAACACTGGTTAGAGACTTCAGCCCAACATCTCCTTGCTAGTGCTAAGCTTGTATGCCCTGAGACATTATTTATTTAGAGAACAGCTCTTATTGCTGCTGTTTTGCCAGAAAACATCCTCTGGTTTCCGCTGGCTTCTGAGTCTGCAGCATTAGAGATTATTTTCCACATTTGTTTGCACATTGCTCTCATTAATGCTTCCAGCAGAAGCCTGTGGGCACTGAAGTGAGGAGACAGGGCACAGAATCGATGGGCAGGCAGAAGGATGTGGCTTGTGAAAGCCTTGCAGAAATATATTTGAATTAAATATTTTTGAGGTTGTGGAAAGGTTGTGATGGCGCACAGCCATCAGGGGGTTGTCCCGTAGCTATTAAATACTGAGGGCAAACTGTTCAGATGAAGAGTGGGACTCCGTTTCCAGGTGATCCAGGGATCACCTGTACCCAACAATCACTGGAAAGCACCATGCAAGTGCACAATGGTCAACAGATGGCTAACAATACTTTGGGCATGGGCTCTTGTAAAGCTGGGTAGTTTCTTCCTCTAGATTTTCTTTCTCTATGCCATCCAGGATTCCAGTATCTGCTGGAATGGGTTGTTTTGCATGAGTCTAATGCTGACGGTGCTCTGTAGCAGATGGATTGAGAGAAACTTGTGTCAGAACAGGAATGTGGCAGGTTCTTTTGGTATGGGATGAAGTGGGGGACTGATCTCACTGAAATTGTGAGTTTTGGCTCATACTCCCAGTGCATCTACTTTTAGGGTGAGGCAACACATGTTAACACATGATGGAAGAACTTGTTCTTCCTATTGGGAACAGTTGGTTTTTCCCTGCTCAGCATGTTTATTTTCAGGTGGCAGACTGGTCTTGGCTTTCTCTCTTCCCCCACCTAACGTGGGTTGGCCATCTCTTCCATTTAAACATAAACCAGCAGTACTTCAATGCCAGGGAAAATACCAAAATGTTGCTCTCAAAGCCACAAAGGGTTCAGTTATTTCCTGAGATGATATGAAGCCTATTGAATTGCAAGAGATGGCTATTGGCTCTTACTTGTGGAATAAAAAGGCTGGGAATGAGTGGAATAGAAATCATTGTGCCTATGAAAGTCACCCAGCTCATTTCATAAAATCAGGGTAAGCACAGGTTTCAGGAAGAGGAAAGGGGGGACTAAAAATCTTGGCACTTTCTTATCTTTATCTCTTCCACTGGCCTGCACTGGCTCTGGGCTTCAGAGATCGATGGCTGTGCAGAAGGGCAGCGCGCTCAGTGCTGAGGTGGTTCTTGCAGCCCTCCTCCCCACTGCTCTTCCTGGAAAACAGCAGCCTCTCACCAGGGCAGGGGCTAGGGGAGCTAATCAGCTGGTTGGCTGCTTTATTAGGTGGAGTAGAAATGGCTGCACTTGTCCTAGACGAGCAAGGGAAAAAGGCACCAAGAAGTCATTTTTATGCCACTGTTTTTATCCCACTTGCTGATTTTCCATATCAGCTATCATTTTCTGATGATTGGAAACAGCAGACATATCTGGAACACCACGGGGGAACAAGTTTTCATGGCATGGATTTTACTGGTGTACTTGGTAGTAAATAGGAGGCAAGTGGAAGCATGTGTACCTAGTGCCTGTTATACTGGGCCACCTGTGAGTGGGATTTCAAAATAGTTCACAGACTTAATTGTGGTACAAAAAGTAATCTTCCATGCATGGTGTGGAGGAGCCAAGAGAAAATGTAATCTGCTCTTTGAGACAGCCTCCTTAGCAAAGATTGGGGAAGGAGGGATATATTTATTTTGCCAGTTAAAGCACCTGCATTTTGGCTGCTCAATCACAAAGCAGCACTTCTCCTAGAAACTTTTATTTTTTATTTTTATTTATTTTTGTGTGTGTGTGGCATTTGTACATTCAGCCAAAAATAGCATTGCTTGGGTAGCCCAGTAACACAGTCTGGTACAAAGAGACTGTAGCCTCTAAAAAGAAGCCCAGATAAGAAACAGCTGATTCTAGAAGCATTGCCTGAGATATAGCCCTTAATCCTATTACAGCAGGCAGTGGCCTCTCCAGGTTTCTTTCAGTTTGCTGCTGTTTTAAATGGACAAGATTTTCAGCTTGCTCCATGGGAAGACACCTTTCTTTTTTAAGGAAGAATGAGGAAAACTGACTTAGCATCATAAAAGCATGTCAGTACTTCTATTGTAGCAGTTGTTGTGGTCATGGAAGGGTTAAGGAGAAAGAAGGTTCCTTTGTGTGCCAATAGGTGGGGATTGGAGCTCATTTTTCAAATTAAGAGTAACTAAGGGGAGAAAGCAATACCCTGATGAAGAGTCCAATATGGTGGGAGAGTCCAAGAACAAGTGATGCCATCTTGGCTCAGCCTAAAGGAGCCATTTGCACAGAGGAATGCACACAGGGATGTAAAACAAAGCAAACCTCAGCTCCTGGAATGGTTCCAAAGCCTAGAGAACCCCCCAGAGAGCCTGGACACAGATGTTGAAAGGGCCAGCTGCCCCCACTTGCGCCTCTGTTGCTCTTATCATGCCCATGGTCCTGCAGAGAAGCTGTCAGCTTTACTGTTCAGAACTGAGTACCATCAAGTAGTGCTCATGATGTTAGTTGGGGGGGGGGGGGGGCGGGAGAGGTTTTTACCCAAAATGGACATGTGCGTCCAAGTCTGTCCCTTGGCAAATACTTCTAGATGGCATTTTTCTTGCCATGCTGCCAGCACAGTGTGTGCAATTGAGGAATACAATCTTAGATCTCCTGCTGAACTTGGCCACCAGACTGCAAGTTTGTTAAGGTGTACATGGCCATACTGGATCAGACTCGTCCTGTCCTAAGTATGCTACTCCTGTCCCTCTGGAGTGGGCTGGTAAAATCCCATCATGTGCTATTTTGACCACACGCTCTGAAGCAGCCCCTGGAGGCAGCTTCAGGCAGCACTGCTAAAACTAAGAGCGTATTTGGATGCAAACGGTTGTCTGTCTTGAAAGTTTATAAAATACAATCTTGAACAGTAGACATTTGTGTAAAGCCAATATTTTGAGTTTATCCCTTGCTCTGTTTCAGATTAGCTAGAGATAGGACAACCAGTCCTTTTCAGTCAGATCCAATCACCTGCATGTTTCTGTGTGTGAATTCAGAGCATCTGGGGCTGAACTGTAGATTGTTAATGGAAGTTTCAGGCCACTGAAACCTGGGATGTAACTTTAAGCATTTTGTTGTTCACTTAAGCAGGCAGGGCATTTCTTGATTATGGAGATGTGTTTTCTTCATTTATTTTGCTACTTCAAGGCTTAATTCATGAAACATTGAAAATGTATCATTTGCCTACCTTCCCACCCTCACTTCCTCCAGCTATTTGCTTTGAGTTACTTGCTCAGGATTTGTTTTCCCTCTGACTTTACAAGTTTGCCTTGCACAGCAAAAAACCTGCTATTTTATTCTCTCTGGAATTTGGCAGGAAAACAAAAAGAACACAAAGAAGAAAAGGATAATAATAGCTTTTTTCCTGATGATTTAATGCAAGTGTTCTTTTTAGTGCTACTGTTGCTGCCTTGTTAAAGTATCATTTTTTTTTTTTTTTTTTTTTTTTTTTTTCCTCAGGCATGCCAAGAGCTACCACAAAGAGAAGAAAACAGGGTGTCTCTTAACTCCACTTTCCTGGGGCTGGCAGTGGGCTGGAAGCTGAGACCTGCCCATCTGTCTGGTGCTTGTGAGCAAGGCTCCCTCACACACTGTTTTGATCCAGGTATTGGACAGAGAAGCTTTTGTGCAGAGATTTGCAGAACTTGTTCGTCTGCTGTTCTACTTCAGTTGAAGTTGAAACAGGTGTGCTGGAGCCACTGTGTTCATATAGCTTTTTTCCTGATGATTTAATGCAAGTGTTCTTTTTAGTGCTACTGTTGCTGCCTTGTTAAAGTATCATTTTTTTTTTTTTTTTTTTTTTTTTTTTTTTCTTGTTCATATTCCTGTGCACTTTTTTATTTTGTGATGTTCCTTATTTCAGGCTGGGAGTAACCTTCCTGTCCTCAGGACATATTGAATTGTTGCTGAATGTTCCCAAGTGGATTTTTTCAAATAACTAGGAAAGGAAAGGTTCAACAGCAAGGCTGGTGGTTGGTTCAGGAGTATATCTGAGCAGTTTGAGCTTCTAATTTATGATGCATACTTTCTGGTTTCAGCCATGAGACTAGCCTCTCACATAATATATATATATATATATATTTGTCTTCTACCCCCAGCTGAGAGCAGAAAATGTACAGGGCACACTCAGTGTGAAGGCAATACAGCAAGGCTAGTTAGATGAACTTTCCTAAGGGTCTTTTTGAGGGATAGAAGGAAGAAGCTTAGGCAGATAGGAGACCTGAAAGGCCATTTTTCTCCTTTCTTTCTCTCTTCTCCTGCTGGCATGAGAGAAAACTGGGAGTTTCTCACCTTCCCCTTGTTGCACAGCAGGGTGGGAGACACTCACAGAATGAAAGAAGAGGCAGGAAGACAAAAATAAACAGCTGAGTCATTGCTGAAAAAGAAGCTTCAGGAAAGGGGAGGACTGGAGGGTCCTGGCCATGAAACTTTAAGAGAAACCACAAATGTGATGGTGGACATTTGCAAAGGCAATGGTTCCTCTCCATCTGCAGAGAGAGGGCTACAGAGGCTCACATAGAACACAGAGGGTTCTAGGCAGTCCTTGTTCAGGGACAGCAGCAGCATTCAGTGGGTTCCAGCTATTGAGAAGTATGTGGGAATTTCATGCTGTAAGTCTGCTAAGTAAACGAGGAGGGAAAATGGCTGAGTCAGAGAAAGTGGCATATTACTGCAGTATTAATTGAAAAACTGCTTAACAGCTGGACATCCTATGGGCATAGGTATGGTGAGGAGAGAACCAATTAAAGTACCAAATAGTCCTGTGAAGAACTTGTCCAGATCCACTAATGAGGTGATTGTCCCTTTGTATTCTGCTCTAGTGAGGCTGCTCCTCGAGTACTGTGTTCAACTTCAGGCCCCTTACTACAAGAAGGACATTGAGGCCCTGGAGAATGTCCAGAGAAGGGCTACAAAGCTGGTGAAGGACCTGGAACACAAGTCCTGTGAGGAGTGGCTGAGGGAACTGGGGTTGTTTAGTCTGGAGGAGGCTCAGTGGAGACCTTATTGCTCTCTACAACTACCTGAAAGGAAGGTGTGGGGAGCTGGGGGTTGGCCTCTTCTCACAGATAACCAGTGATAGGACTCGAGGGAATGGCCTCAAGTTGCACCGGGGGAGGTGTGGTGGTTTTACTCGGGTGGGCGGCTGAGCTCCACCACAACTGTTCTCTCACTCCCCCTCCTCAAAGAGGAACGGGGAGAAAATATGATGAAAGGGGCTCAAGGGTTGAGATAACCACGAGGAGATTGCATAGTAATTATTGTGATGGGCAAAACAGACTCAGCATAGGAGATAGTAAGATTTATTGCCTATTACTAACAAGCTAGAGAAGTGAGAAACAAAGGAAAGAAACCAAAAGCACCTCCCCCCCCCCATTCACCCTCCTCCACCTCCTCCCCCCAAGCGGCTCAGGGGAATGGGGGAATGGGGGTTATGGTCAGTCTATAACGCTTCTCCGCCACTCCTTCTCGGTCACTCTTGTCCCCTGTGCTGTGGGGTCCCTCCCACGGGATGTAGTCCTTGCTGAACTGATCCGGCATGGGCTTCCCACAGGCAGCAGCTCTTCAAGAACTACTCCAGATATGGGTCTGTACCACGGGGTCTATCCCTCAAGAGCAAACTGCTCCAACCTGGATCCGCCATGGGCAGCAGCTCCTGCCAGGTCACCTGCTCCTGCGTGGACTCCTCTCCACGACCTACAGGTCCAGCCCAGAATCTTCTCTGGCAGGAGTCTTCCACAGGCCGCAGTCTCCGTCAGTGCAGGTCTACCTGCTCCACCATGGTCTCCTCCACAGGCTGCAGCGTGGAACCCTGCTCCACCGTGGTACTCCATGGGCTGCAGGGGGACAGCCTGCTTCACCATGGTCCTCACCACAGGCCGCAGGGGACTTCTGCTCTGGCACCTGGAGCACCTCTCCCCCTCCTTCTTCACTGACCTTGGTGCCTGCAAGGCTGTTCCTCACTCCACTAACTCTCCCAGCTGCTGTGTGGCGCAGTGTTTTTTTTCCCTTTCTTAAATATGCTCTTACAGAGGCGCAAAACAACATCACTTATTGGCTCAGTTCTGGTCAGCAGTGGGGCCCTTATCAAACATGGGGCAGCTTGTAGATCCTTCTCACAGAAGCCACCTCTATGGCCCCCCTGCTACCAAAACCTTGCCACATAAACCCACTACAGGAGGTTCATGTTGAAAATGAGGAGACATTTCTTCTCAGAAAGAGCAGTCAGGCATTGGGATGGGTTGCCCAGGGAGGTGGTGGGGTCACTGTCCCTGGAGGTGTTCAAGGAAAGGTTGGACGTGGTGCTTAGGGACATGGTTTAGTGGGTGACATTGGTAGTAGGGTCATGGTTGGACCAGATAATATTGAGGTCTTTTCCAACCTTAATGGGGCCGGATGGGATCCACCCAAGGGTACTGAGAGAACTGGCAGAGGTGCTGGCCAAGCCGCTTACCATCATTTATCAACAGTCCTGGCTATCGGGGGAGGTCCCAGTTGACTGGCGGCTAGCAAATGTGATGCCCATCTACAAGAAGGGCCGGAGGACTGACCCGGGAAACTACAGGCCTGTCAGTTTGACCTCAGTGCCAGGGAAGCTCATGGAGCAGATTATCTCGAGAGTCATCACGCAGCACTTGCAGGGCAAGCAGGCGATCAGGCCCAGTCAGCATGGGTTTATGGAAGGCAGGTCCTGCTTGACGAACCTGATCTCCTTCTATGACAAAGTGTCGCGCTGGGTGGACGAGGGAAAGGCTGTGGATGTGGTCTACCTTGACTTCAGCAAGGCTTTTGACACCGTCTCCCACAGCATTCTCCTCAAGAAACTGGCTGCTCTTGGCTTGGATTGGCGCACGCTTCGTTGGGTTAGAAACTGGCTGGATAGCTGGGCCCAAAGAGTCGTGGTAAATGGAGTCAAATCCAGTTGGAGGCCGGTCACTAGTGGCATTCCCCAGGGCTCGGTGCTGGGGCCGGTCCTCTTCAATATCTTCATTGATGATCTGGATGAGGGCATTGAGTGCACCCTCAGTAAGTTTGCAGATGACACCAAGTTAGGTACGTGTGTCGATCTGCTCGAGGGTAGGAAGGCTCTGCAGGAGGATCTGGATAGGCTGGACCAATGGGCTGAGGTCAACTGCATGAAGTTCAACAAGGCCAAGTGCCGGGTCCTGCACCTGGGGTGCAATAACCCCAAGCAGAGCTACAGGCTGGGAGATGAGTGGTTGGAGAGCTGACAGGCAGAGAAGGACCTGGGAGTGATGGTTGATAGTTGGCTGAATATGAGCCAGCAGTGTGCTCAGGTGGTCAAGAAGGCCAACAGCATCCTGGCCTGTATAAGAAACAGTGTGGCCAGCAGGGCTAGGGAGGTGATCGTCCCCCTGTACTCAGCTCTGGTGAGGCCGCACCTCGAGTACTGTGTTCAGTTTTGGGCCCCTCGCTACAAGAAGGACATCGAGGTGCTCGAGTGAGTCCAGAGAAGGGCTACGAAGCTGATGAGGGGCCTGGAGAACAAGTCTTACGAGGAGCGGCTGAGGGAGCTGGGCTTGTTCAGCCTGGAGAAAAGGAGGCTCAGGGGTGACCTTATTGCTCTCTACAGGTACCTGAAGGGAGGCTGTAGCGAGGTGGGGGTTGGTCTGTTCTCCCACGTGCCTGGTGACAGGACGAGGGGGAATGGGCTTAAGTTGCGCCAGGGGAGTTTTAGGTTGGATGTTAGGAGGAACTTCTTTACCGAAAGGGTTGTTAGGCATTGGAATAGGCTGCCCAGGGAAGTGGTTGAGTCACCATCCCTGGAGGTCTTTAAAAGACGTTTAGATGTAGAGCTTAGGGATATGGTTTAGTGGGGACTGTTAGTGTTAGGTTAGAGGTTGGACTTGATGATCTTGAGGTCTCTTCCAACCTAGAAATTCTGTGATTCTGTGATTCTGTGATTCTATGATAACCCTTCACTGTAAGCTATCTTATCTGTATTGCTGCCTTGAGCATTAGTCCTATGTGTGTCTTGCTTTTTAACTTGCATACACAAATCATCAACATAAGAAGCTGCACAGTTAGCAGTCCAAGTACAGGTTAATGCAAAATTGGTCTTATGTCTATCCCATGTGTAATTCCCAAGTAATTATGTGCTGGGAAAGAATTTATGCAAGTCCATATTCTAAAAAGAATTGCTCCTGCTCATTCCCACAGCAGCAGAAATAAAGCAGCAGTGCTGGAGCTGAAACCGTTTGAAAGCATTAAATATTAATAACTAAGTAATTATCAAATTATCATAGCCCTAACAAAAAGCACAAAGTTGTGTTTACAGAAGGTTATGCTTTGCAAAGACAGAAGGAGGACTCATGCTGTCCATTGACCTGCTCGTACAGAACCGTTTCTAGGCTGAGGAGTCCAGCAGTTACTGAGCCGAACATTCACTTGATCTTGGCCTCTGAAGCTCTGCCTTTACCAGTAGAAGCAACTGTCGAATGAGTAGGGCAAGGAAAAATATCAATGGGCTTGCAAGGAATAATGCTGGCCTCATAGATTTCTATATGGAGATGTTTTTCTTTGCAAGTGCATCTAGAAGAAACCTTCAAATTTTTGTCTTAGACTGTAAGTGTATCCCAAAACTCACTGCTTTTCAAAGTATGGTGAAAACACATATATCCAGTGGGTTACTTTTCCTTCTGCTTAGAGACAATAACACATTTGCAACCAACAGAAATATTACCAGGACACCAGAAACCCTGTTTTCCCAAATCTCAGATTCCCAATTTCTCTCTTGAGACCCTAAGTTTTATATTTCATAAACAAATACAATTTTAGGTTCCCATTCAAGTTGATGGACAGATTTTCATTACTGTATGAATTAAACAACATATGGAACTTTGCATGGTCCTTGTTAGTTTGCAAACTTCAGGGCAGACAAGCAGCATCTTGCTAAGGTAGCCATGCAGGCTGGAGTCCTACTGCAAGGAAGTGAAAGGATGATGCATTCATTCAATGACAAAAGCTTATTTCCCTCTTTCACTGACAGTACAGTTTGGCTTCTATGTCCTTCTGGCATGTGAATCCCAGCTAACTTGCACCACATTTGCTTCAGTAGCTAAGTTCAACTCCCAAAGCCATGAAGTTTAGAGATGTGCTTCAAAATAGTTTTCTCAGTCTACATGGTGCGTAGGACTTTGTACAAAGTTTTCTGGAGTCAGGATGAGAATTTTAGCCTGGATCTCACAGCTCTCTTTGAATACATCTTTGCATGAATGTATCTGAGAATCCTAATGACAAAAATGTTGCAAGTTTTGAATCAGAGATTCAAAGAGTCATTTTTCACTACAAATTGATTAAAAAATATTGAATCCTTAGACTTTTCTCATGTTTGAATTTTTACCT
The DNA here is from genome assembly GCF_011077185.1 of Oxyura jamaicensis. Classification (NCBI taxonomy): domain Eukaryota; kingdom Metazoa; phylum Chordata; class Aves; order Anseriformes; family Anatidae; genus Oxyura; species Oxyura jamaicensis. Next base: position 69,314,511 of record NC_048893.1, on the reverse strand, counting down.
CCTCCTTAATTTCTCTTCTGTAATGCCCTCCTCACCTGGAATGACCCTTGCTGAGCAGAGCAGTCCTGATGAGTTTGTAACAACAGTCTTGCCAGGGAACAACAGCCCCCATTTTTTTGCTTTGCTCTGTATCTTGTCAAAACCAGGTGGCATAAGTGACCTGTCAAGAAGCATCTGATTGTCTTTGGTGACTAACCATGAGTGCTTAATTTAGAGCAAATGCCTAGCTTTTAAATAGATGGCTCAAATTAGGTGAGGCAAATCCTACACACAAAGAAAGTTTCTGATCAGTTGAAGTTTGTGTAGGACTGAGGAAATATGTGTTAATTTTCCATTGTTGAGATTTTAAAAATGTTGGGAAAATCAAATACCAAATAGCTGTTCATAAATTACAATAGCCTGAAACAACCTTGCAAACCACAGACTCATTGAACAAAACATCATCTTAATCTGGAGATTTCAGTATTTGCTTTTCTTTGAAGATGCAGCTGCAATAACAAGGCATATGGGATTTTAATGTGACACCATAATCTGTCAACCCTGAGAAGTAGGGAGCAGGCCCATATAAGATAACCAGCTCAACCTCACAATGATAAACATGTCAAGATACAAAAATCAGTTCTTCCCTTACAAATGAGAGAAAGATGTCGTAATTGGATATGTCATGCTATGCTGGGACAAGCAACATTCCCACAATCATACTGAATATATTATGTAGTAGTTGTTGCTTGAAGACAAAGGAGGAATAAATATTCATGTAAACATGCCAAATATGAACTCTCCACAGATGTTGATTGCTGTACCATATTTAGCAAGAAGTGCATCAACATTTGGAAGAGAGGCTATAGATCTAAGCAGAAAGATAGCTTGGAAAAGGGCTTATGACTCTTTGTGGAGGCTGCAGGTAACGTGTCTGGTGTCTTTTCTAGGGTCTTAGGAAACTGGTTATTTGGAGCACCCCTATTGACAGCAAATGGAAATTTGCCATTTTCCTCTATTAGGAGTGCACTGGGGCCCTGGTGAGCAAGAAACTATACAGTGGCTTAGAAATGCAAGGCAAGTTCAAAAGTTCCTAACAACACTTCCAAATAAGAACTTTGTGAATACAATGCAAAAATGACCATGCATATTTGCTGGAATAAAAAAATAAATTAGCTTCAAGCTGGGTTTGTGATTCCTCCCTGACTTGTATGTTTACTTTTCATTAATATTGATTCCTTCTGACCTTCAAGTGCCTATTCTTCATTCTACAAGCTCCACAGTGAATAGCTTAGTGGCAATAACTTTAATAGCAACAAAAACATTAAGCTAACAATAGAGAGACTACTTGTATGGAGAAATGTCACCTTGTGAATAAAGGATTTTTTATGTCAGAGAACCTCATCTGAGGACCCAAAATGATAAACTATGTGACCTTCTATACAGTGAATCTGACTAGTATTGCATGAATTTTGGAACCATAACAAATGGCTGAAAAGCAGTGCAGAGACATACGATCTGTCCTGAAAAAGGCTCAGGCATGAGATTAGTATAAAAGATTAGAAAGCCATAACCCATAGGTGACCTGTATGGAAACAAGAGCAAGGCTAAATTCAAAAGTCAATGAGCAAAATGTTTGCTTACATCTAGCCAAATTGGAGATGTATTGCATTGACTTTTTTTTTTTTTTTTTTTTTTTTTTTTTTTTAAATAGCTTCTCTTTGATTTACTTGTCAGCAGACAAGATGTGGCAAAGAAAAGCTTCCATTCTCATCACCAGCTGTGATTTGGGAGTCCTTTTAAAACATTGTTCTCCCTTTTCATCTGCCAGGGCTTCTGTATTTGTTTTGATTCCTTTCAGCCCTCAACCTGAGTTTACTTCATCTATCTCTAGCACCTAGTAGATGTCTCCCTCAGTCACCATGGGGCATGCAGGTAGGCAATGCCAAAGGATGATTTATCCTCTGTTTCTGAAGTACCTGTTCCAGGAAGGGATGCTTTGCTTTCAGGATAAGACTTTCTTCTTAAGAAATCAGAATTTAGAGATCCAGCCTACTGCACTAAACACATTGGATACTGTTACATGTAACATATCAAGGTCTCAGTGTTCCTTTGCTAATTGATTTATGCTCCATGAATACCCTGTTCAATAAGCGAAGTTCTCCTAGGATGAAAAAAAAAAGTGTTTTACTCTATATTTTCCATGGGGAGCTCTTGTAGAAAAAAGTGTGTGTAAAAGTTTATTCCAAAATAGCTGTGCCAGGAGTCCTTCTGCCCTTCTTCACAGGGTGAAATTTGGTTTTGTTTTAGTACTATGGAAAAATCCCCTTTCCATAAGAAGCAGCTAGCCCAGAATTTTTTACAGTCCCTTCATAAACTGTAATAAAATTTGCATGAGAGAATAATTTGTGCTTGTATATTCAGTGCCCTTTATATCCCCTGTTGCCTAGAGCTAGCACATCTGACAGCAATGATGGGCTGTTGGTATGGGAATAACAGTGCTGTGAAATCTTCCCCAAACAACAGTAGTTGTGGTCTGATTTGTAAATAAATACAAATGCCATGGTGTGGCATTGATGGCATGGAAAATGACTCCAGGATTTTCAAAAATTGTGGTTTAAGGTTAGACTCGCATTGAAAATCTCTATTAGGCATGTTATTTTCTGAAAGTGACAGGGCAGGAGACAAAGTGTGATGAATGCCCCCCTTCCTTAGTTTCCCTGAAGGAATCCTCTCCTTCCTCACCTTCAGCTTCAGCTACCATGAGCTCTAAGTGTTTAAAAAAATATCATTAAACATGTGGATGAAGGGCTGAGATTTTCCAGAACCATTAAGAAACATTCTAATAGATACTTGGATTCCTGAGTTATTAAGATGCTTTTAAAGATTTTACCCAGGAAAGACTAACTGTAGGCACCCACTTTTGAGAATCTTAGCCAGAGGGAAAACAAGCTTCTGATAGAAGTTAGGCAGAGTCTGTGTTTTGGAAATCTTCCCACAGTTATTTACACATCTCTGTATTATCTTGTATTGGTCACTGGCTTTTGTATGTGCATGTGTGGTTTATTTGTTGTTGTGTGTGTTTTTTAATTTTTATTTATTTACTATTACTATTATTTTTACAGTGCACCTACCACAAACCTCTAATACAGAACCCAAACAACCAGGCAGTCACTAGCACATTGGGACCCTATCCAAACGGCATGTTTTACAGAGGATGAGAATTTACAATTTAAGCAATGGTATCTTGTCAGGAGATGCACAATAGGCCGTCAAACTTTACCTGCCTCAGCTCCTGGCATGACAAGTTCCCAGCTGCTCTTTGAATACTGAAGGTGATGCGGTGAGTACTCAGTAACGGAGACACCAAAGCCAGTGAAGAAATCTGCTATTGCAGAAAGAAAGTCATCTTTGACCTTTCCCCATAACTAAGCTTCTTTTTTTCTTCCTTTACATTCTTTCAAGAATTGTGAGGCCCCGGAGACTTGAGGGAAAATTCATACAGCTCAGGTCATTTTACCAGTCTGTGCAGCCGTTCAGTCAGTAATAAACGCTGTAGCAGGGCAATGATTATTTCAATAGTAGGGGGCATTTGAGCTAGCGAGCCACATGAAAATGATAGACAGTTGCTGAAATCAAGAGAACTACAAAGCAAAGGAACAAAAACATGAGTAAGTGAATCATTAGGCTGGGCTCAGAGACATGACTTACCAAGTGCTGTGCCTCCTATAAATTTGGTGAGTTGGTGATTTACCATAGCAGGGCTTTTCAGTAAAGAAAATGAAAACTTCAGGAGGGCTCTTCAGTTCCAAGAAACAGCACCAAGAGAAACATACCCTTTGTGTCACAACAGCTGACTTGGTATTAAAAGCATTGATACCAGTGAATGAGGCTGGAAGAGGCTTCAGACTCTCTCATTCCTATTAGGGTTTAAAAGCACTAGTGCCAGATCCTGCAGATCTTGCTCAAGCACAGCTCCCATTGATGTGTTCTTAATCTGGAAAAAGTCAACTTGGTTATTTATGGAGCTGTAGTGCCTAGGGCCTCTAATAAAAACTGTGCTAGACATTGTACCTATATTTAGTAGCAGCCAGTTCATGTCTGATAGAACTTGTGGTCTGCATAGACAAGACTGATAAAGCAGATACAGAGTAGGAATTGCTGTTATTCCTGTTTGACAGATGGGGAGTGAGATTTAGAGATTGCAGAGTGATTTTTCTAAGCCATGTAGTGATGCTGGATGTTTATTTTCCATATATTTTAGGGGAAACTGGACATACAGTTCCCTTGGCTGTGTTGAAAGGCTCAGCCAAACACAGGCATCCCAGTTTTGGTGGAATGACGGGAAGTCTGTGATGAATGTGCAATTAGTATAGATCTTGGCATTCCATGCTGGTTTGCTGAGCCGAGAACATCCATTTTTGGAGACAGTTTGCCACAAGTTAGGGCTGCAGAATTCAGATCTAAGGACAATATATATGGTCAATTTATGGATATAAAAACAAACTGATAGAAAACAGAGTGAAAGGGAAATGGGAACAAACAACATCTTGATTACTCTGAAATCTGCTTTGTCCTTGATGCATGTGGCTGCCTCTTTTTGCCTGTTCTGGAAGCCTCCTGAAACCCACCAAGACTCAACTGCATTGCAACTGGACACCTAAGCTTGGGCTAACTGACTGAAGAGAACTCTTTTAAGTGAAATTTGGCAACTATACCTGGAACACCTGGGTCAACAGAAACCTAACGTGTCATGGAAATTTTAGGCCAATGACAACCACCATGTTTTGGAAAGAGACCAACAAAGGCAGAAAAAGGAGTTTTCAAAATTGGAAAGAGTTCTGAAAAGGGCTCACCAAATGATCTGAAGCCTAGAAAATATTCCTTATGTCGAGAGTCTTCAGAAACTCCATTCACATGTTTTACTCAAGAGAAGACTACAAAGTGATTTGGGTAGTGACAGGAAGCAAGGTGGTGTTTTTTTTCTTAGTTTATTTGACACCCCTCCCTGCCCCATGAGATTTTACTATAAGATTTAACTGCTCCTGGACAAATTTAGACTAGGGTAGGACACAAAATCTTATTTCTCTTTGAGAAAGATTAATTCAGCCACCAGAGAAACAAAGGGGCATATAGTGGATTCTCTTCCACTTAAAAATGTGATATCAAAGCTAAAGCTTTCCACAAAGCTGTGGACTTAGCCAGGAAGTATTTGATTCAGAGGTTACTCTGTGTGAAGCAAAGCACAGTGCTATTTAAGAGAGAGATAACTTGGTCACTGCAGTTGTTTGAACTTTCAAGCTATGAAAGTCAAATAGAAAAAAAATATTGCCAGATACTACCTAAAAAATTCCTTTGGCATTTCTTCTAAAATTATATATTTCTCATCCTCAAACAGAAGACTTCTTGGATTGGAGCTCTTGCAGTATCCTGCAAATTTATTAGCCAGCCATTTCAGACTAATGAAATCAGTCAAAGTAATGGATACAATGCATTCTTAAATATAACCAAATTATGAATGCAGGCTCTCTCCTAACTTTGGATGAGACCTGGAGAGGCCCCTAGCAGTATTGTCTAATGTGTTTGAGGTCACTGTGGGGCCCAATTTCCAAAAGTACTGAGTGTGTGGCCATCCCTGTTGTGATATTTGTGTTTCAGCACAGGTCAACATCCCCTGAGCTTCACTGTTCGGGAAGGGTGGTCTCATTCATGGTCCTAAGCCCTAAAAAATCTGGTCTCATGATTTGCATGTGTTTTTCCCCCAGTAGGATTCATCTCTTAACAAAAATTGTGTGAAATAATTAGATGGTACTTGGCTTGCTCTTAGCTGAATTTCTCCTCATTTGAATTTCTAGGTCTTTAAAGACTTGCTCATTTCTAGTCCTAGTTTGAATGGAAATTTGTTTACATGTGTATATTATATTTAAAAAATTGGATAAAATAGCAGAATAAAAGTAATAAAAAACATCTGAGCTGTGAGTGAAAGTAATAAATTACACTGGCTTGTGAACACTGTCACCACATTTCCATTTTCCTTTGCATTTCACAGCTCCAAAAGTCCTCAGACTTACAGAAATGAAAAATCTGTAAGTTGTCATTTAATGTTTTTATTTACTATTATTATTATTGTTATTATTATTATTATTATTATTCCCTCTCCTAATGGATCATCTGGAAGATAAGAAGAAGGGCAAGGTTTACTGAAGGGGGAGAACAGAAAAAAAAAAAAACAACCAACAAACTAGCATTCCCCAGAACACTCCACGAGCACCTCAACAACATTGAGGGACAAGCAGGGACGCCATACACTGTCAGCTGCTAGGTTGCCCTCTGCTTGCCTCCTCCCCACCTGTTCCCGGCTTTTCTGCAAGTGTGAGATGGGATTTCAGCGAGTTGCATCCTGGGGGGGTATGGGGAAAAGCAGAGTGCGGCTGGCTGGGCTGACATATCCAGGATGAAATGTCCAGGTGCAGGGAGTGGGAACGCACACACATACACACATAAAGAAAAAAAGAACAAGAACAAGAAAGAAAACAAAAAAGAAAATGAAAACACAAAAAAAAATGAAAACGAAAAAGAAAAGGAAAAAGAAACAGAAAAAGAAAAAAGAAGAAAAAGAAAAAGAAACAAAGAGAAACAAAAACAGAAACAGAAAAAAGAAAAAGAAACAGAAAGAAAAAGAAAAAGAATAGAGACAAAAAGAAAAAGAAAAAGCTGACACATGCACACAAATCAATAAAAAGTGTAATGCATCTTTCTTTAATTAAATCCCACCCTTGAATTCACTGGGCAGCCCTGGCCAGTGGCGACCTCTGCCCCCCTCCATTTTGTTGACTGGCACAGCTGTTAGTAAATCACCTGCTGGTGCAGCTCCCTGGGGCTTTAAAGGTCATCTGTCAGCGGCTGCTGGGGAGAGAGAAAGAAGAAAAACAGAACCTAAAATCTAAAAAAAAACCTTTCTGAAAGCAAAGCCCTCTGAGCACTGTGAGTCCAACCTTTCCATTTGGCCCACTGTTTACCTTGCTGGCACCTGGAGGTGGGGGACACTTTTAATTCTCCCTATTCTTTTGTATGCATTTTTCAAGTTTCCACCTACTTTTATAATTCTTTTGTTTTAAGCCTTTCTTTACTACAGGGGAATCTGTAACGCTATTTCAGCAGCACTGATGAGTGTCTGTGAGCTGTGTAGAAACGCCTGCAAGAGAGGACAGTGCAGTTTGGGTGGGGGAGAGCAGGGCTTCCCCTACCCTAGGGCTTCATCCGCACTCCCTGACCCCTGACACCAGGCGCTGTGACATGACGTGGCTGGGTTTGCAGGATGGCACTGGTAGAAAGGACACAGCATGCATTTTCCCATCTTCATGGGTTTAGGAGCAACAGTGAGCTACCTGGATGATACTCCCGAGTTCCCTCCATTGCTTAGGAGCAGCTTACAAGGGGGTGTCCTTGTTGGTAACTACCTGAGCTGCCCTGCAGCTTCATTGCAGCCATGTCCATGCCATGCACCCCACTGATCTCCTCTCCTTGTGCAGAGCACTTAGTCCTCATGGCCCCCTCTCTACCTACTCCATGTTTTTAGCAAGCCAAAAGCAGCTATACAGACTCAGGCTGCTGTTTCATTTCCAGTAATCCACAGCTCCAGGGGTGCAATACTTATCCAAACTATTCATATTGATAAGGACTGTCTACTGAATGCCAATAATGTGACTTTGTCCAAATTCAACAGTGGGTTGGGTGAGGGGAGATGGGGTGTTCATGGAACTTCATGCAAATTGTTGTCAGTGAATATGATGTCATTTTTTACAAATACAATGTTATTTTTTTATGAAATGGGTGCATGGGCAAGGCAAAGATAATCTGGGAGCTTTTCTTCCACGGGATAATTACAGACATATTTTCCATAATTTACTATTTCAACTCATCATTTAAGACACAGTGACCTTCTCAGATTTTGATCCCAAGTCAGACAGAATGTGCAGCTTCTGGTGAAATTTCATTTTTTTTTTCTTTGGTTTGTTCATACATTAAAATGAAAGGGTAGCCCAAGGAGTAGGGAACCTGCTCATAGTGGGTAAGTAGAAAGGAGAAAAAGTAGTTGGCAGTATCATTTGTTTAGCTTGGAAGAAAAAGCTGTTCAGTATTTCAGAAAAGAAAACAAAAGGATTGAGGACTGTGTCAGGCAATTGCTTCTCTGCTGCTGGAGTAACACTTGGATGCTTCCCCTCCCCCTACACCTTGATGATGAAGACCAGCCCCCAAATACTAAGCTACTCAAAGGGTCCTACTGACTAGGTGTGGGATGGATCTCTCTGCATTAGAAATTATAAGAGTTCTTCTTCATAAGGAGGACTGGGATCCTTCAGAGCAAAACTCAGACGCTACTTGCAAAGTGTTCCTAGTCACCAAGATTCAGGAGCAGAACAGCTTCATGTTATGCCAAAGGATGATGACAAAGGGCAAGCTGTAGGCAGAGAGGAACTGACACACTGCCTCTGCCTGCTGTCCCATCACCCGTGGTGTCAGAGATGAGTGAACTATGAGCTGGGCTAGACTTAAATTGTTATTCACTTTGCAAAGCAGAAGCCAGGAAATATGTAAAGAGCTCACTACTGACCCTTCTGCTGCTCCATGGCTCTGAAAGTCTGCAGGAAGTGGCACTCATGGACATCCAGTGCTGGTGTAAACATCTCCATCTCTCAAGGCACTCGTTATTGAGCATTTCTATCATCATTTGCCTAAGAAAATAGTGTCTCTATACTTTCTTGATCAGGGCTGTCTATAACCTGTGCATCAGCCAGGGGATGTTTCACTTGAAATGCTAGGGACTTTGCTTCTCTCTAGGTTGGTCCTTGGGTAAAGTAAGTATAAAATGCTACTAGGGTATCTGGCGATGCTTAGGCTTTCCTAACCTCAGCTGTGACAACCCAGGATACAAAAATATAGAAGGAAATAAAGGAGAAAATATGTAATTTAACTAGGCATAAGAAGCATTTGATGGATATTTTTGAAATGCGTATTTTCTTTCCACACTATGGCTGAGGCAAATTTTATGCTAATGCTTAAAAGGCATTGTTCTTGACAATTATGATTCTTTGGTTGAACAAGCTTTGCCAGTCTGATTGGACTGAGGAGCTACAGCAGTTACATTAATCACAGAGTCCAAAAATCCCCTTTCCTCTGCAGCATGTGTTGAGTCTCTCCCTTCCACACAGCTCCGCCCACCACAAGGGGAGATCAAATAGCATCATGAAGATGAGTTGAAATTCTGTTCACAAACCCACATGTACTAAATCCAAATCCTGAGACAAACGGGTACTCAGCCAGTAATCTAAGCAGAGACATTGTACTTTTACAGAGTCATTTGGGAGCCACTGTAAACCATAATAAGGGCTAAACACAAGATAATGAGTATTCTTCCAAAACAGCTTATTGTCTTTGCAATTTTACTCTTTCACGTCTGACATACAATGTTTAATGTATGACAGGGAGAGAGGGAGAGAGCAGTAGAGAGAGAGCATGCACGCACATATCCAGCACCAATAACATGAATATAAGCCAGAGCTTGGGGCTCTCTAGAGGTTAGCAAAGCATGTGGTATGCAGTGGGAAGCAGGATCATGACCAGTAACAAAAGTTTCAAAAAGTAAGGCTTTTTTCTCTCTTTCAGTGTTTGATACTTCCAGCTACCTTTGACTGTCCCTTAACTAAGAAAAGAGGTTGCTTTCCAGGCAGGCTGAGAGGAACTCAAACAATTTCTTACTACCAAGGTGGAACGGTAGGTACCATCTTATTTAGTTTAGGTGGCTGGACTCTTCTTTAGCTAGAACTCATGCCTGATAGAGGTCTGCACCCTGGCCCTTCACCATGCTTTCTCTGGGACATCAAGACTTCAGTGTGTGTCCCTTCGGAGTACTAAATAATGCAGTATTGATGATTGAGATTCTTCACCCTACAACATTTTATTCTCTAAAATATACTTCTATTTTTAGTCATAGTTGTTCGAACTGTCTGTGAGATATGTTTCGGAGAGTGCTGAACGTGTTCTGCTCTTTAAAACTCCACAAGATATGGCACATCATTTATGTACTTATGAATGCAGTCCCTTCAAGGGTCATGCTTGAAACATCAGCGAGAGAGAAAACCACTTGAGGAATTGAAAAATTCACCCCAAGAATCCTGTTTAATAGCTAGTGAGATGGAGGCTGAGACATGGCCCAATGGAGGTGAATGGACAGGATCCTCTGGGGACACCAGGGCAAGGCAGGTGGAGGGAAAACATACAGGGCTGCTAAACAAACTCACTTCTGAAATGGACAGTTGTGGCTGTACTCTTTCTCACTTTTTACTCTCAAGAGTGTTCCAGATGAGGCAGCAGACTTCTGATCTGTGACCCATATCCGTTGTTTTCGGGGCACAGTTACCTTTTCTCAGGAATGAAAGCCCCCAGCTGATGAAAGCTGTACTTTTCATCTCCCTCCCTGCTGCAGCCTTATCGTACACAGGACTTTAATCCCACACATCACTTCAGAAATATCGTCATTAAAGATCTGAGTATACATTTTGAGATAAGATTGGCTTGTGATAATATTACTGACTGTGTAATTATGGAAATGAGAAAATAATCCCCCCCCGGCTTTGTTGCAATGACTTCTGAACATCTTGCATCATCATAGGCAGACAGGAGACTTCAGGATGCCATGAATTATTAAAAGGAATGTGGAAAATCTTGTTTTGGTTGGTGTTGATGTCTCTAGCAAGGGAGGACACCACGTATCTTCACTGTGAAATTGGATCAGGTAGAAAAACTTGATCTTTTTGAAAATAAATAGCTAATCTTTACTTGATCTCCTGTACTCTTGTCTTTTGATGCATCAGTAAACTGCATTCCTGACAACCACCCCTGCTGATATTGTGGCCTTGAGGGACCTTGGCCGCATAGTCTATGCCTCTGTTCTGAATCAAAAGAATCTATGGGACTATTGCAGACCTGGCTGCGCAATGCACATCAGTGCTTCATCAGACCAAGTTAATTCATGATGTTATTACTATTTTACTATGAGAGGTGTTGATACAAGAATGAGCTTGGCTGAATGTACTCTTTCGTCAGCGACTGGGTGTGTAATGTGTGTGCTGGACTCCCAGCATGAAGAAATTCTTCAGAAGAACATCAGACCACTGCTGAAATATTATGGCCTACTCAATGAACAAATATTAGCAGACATGGAGATGAAAACACACAAATGAACTTCCCTGGGAATACTTCTGGTAAGTTTTTCAGAAAGATAATGCAAACACACAATTCCTCCTAAAAGTCCACTTTTTTCCTCTTCCTTTTAATGAACCTGTAGGGAAGTTAGAATTTTGAACAAGACCTCTGCTAATAATCTTCCAAACAGGGTTTCACACAACTAGTAAAACATGACTCAAATTTCCTCTGCAGTAATGCTGCATATTTATTCCCAGGAACATGTGTCAATAAGCTCAGGCAAGTCAGGCAATTTGATCAAGGAAGTCAACTGTGGGAGCATGTAAACTTCGTGAAGTTAATTTCTTCTCAACCAACATGCAAGAATTATGACAAGACTCCCTTAGAAGAAACTCTTCTTGAAGGCACTTCCGATAGCATTTCATCCACTTAATCTATGCTTAGCCAATCAGCAAAACCTGCTGTGGTGCACCTGGCAGTCTTCTTCCCTGACAGACTAGATCATCTCATGACTCATGATTGCAAGAGGACTTCTCAAGGTTTTGGAGTTTCTTGAAGCTCACCCGTATGCTGCTTTGCTTTTTCTGTTTCACTGTGACCTAGATCTGATGCTGTTATTACCTGCTTAGTGGATGGTGAGGCCTCACAGAAACATTCTGAGTAGCAATCAGTTCTTATCTTGTGAAATCATAGCTTGCTGTTCAATGTTTGCTGATAGCACATCTTGGTATAGGGGCACTCAAATACTGGTGACGTGTAAATGTATTCATATACCATCTAGTCAATGTGCATAAGTATCTCTGCTCAGAAGAGCCATGTAGTATCACCAGATGGTCACATGAATGCTGTTCTTGGACACTTTTGTCCCTGGGCAATCAGAAAGGTTTTTGGTATATGGCAACTCGTGTCTTCTATATGTGGGAGTGCAGATTTGTTGAAATAAAGCTAAGCTATGTGGCTTTTTTTTTTTTTTTTTTTTTTTTTTTTTTTTTACCATCAGTCTCATCTCATACTGTGAAAATGGATGTTTCCAACCCGCTTCTTCCTTCCTCACTGCAATTTGTTCAAGCCACACCCTTATCTCTCCATCATTGCAATAGTGATGGTTGCCTTCACATGTTGAAGGTGCTGTCTGAACATGTTTTGCCACACTGCAGTGTTTGCAGTGGCCAGCCATAAAGCAGATGGCTGGCTAGAATTTCAAACCCTTAATGGCTCAGGCTCTGGCTTCACCAAAAACTTCCCAGGGAAACTTTGGTTCTGTCTAAAAAAAAAAAATAAAATATGTGCAGATACTCTTGTACATTTTTTTTTCCTGAAGTGACCGCTGCGAGCCTCTTTATCCTTTCCTCCCACCCACTCATGCCATATGACACTCTCTAGCTGAGACCACTCCTACATTGTTTAACTGAATTTTCTGAAGAAGGGCTTTTTAGTGTATTCTCCAGGACTTCGCAGTAGTAGATGTTATTGTATGCATAGTCCCTTAACAATTCCATTGAGACTCTATGGTAAGTACACAGAATCACAGAATCATCTAGGTTGGAAGAGACCTCCAAGATCACTGAGTCCAACTTCTGGCCTAACACTAACAAGTCTTCCACTAAACCATATCACTAAGCTCTACATCTAAACATCTTTTAAAGACCTCCAGGGATGGTGACTCAACCACTTCCCTGGGCAGCCTATTCCAATGCCTAACAACCCGTTCAGTAAAGAAGTTCTTCCTAATATTCAACCTAAACCTCCCCTGGTGCAGCTTAAGCCCATTCCCCCTCGTCCTGTCACCGGGCACGTGGGAGAATAGACCAACTCCCACCTTGCTACAGCCTCCTTTACGGTACCTGTAGAATGCGATAAGGTCACCCCTGAACCTCCTCTTCTCCAGGCTGAACAATCCCAGCTCCCTCAGCTGCTCTTCATAAGACTTGATCTCCAGACCTCTCACCAGCTTCATTGCCCTTCTCTGGACTTGCTGAAGCACCTCGATGTCCTTCTTCTAGCGAGGGAACCAAAACTGAACAAACTACTTGAGGTGCGGCCTCACAGGAGCCGAGTACAAAGGGACAATCACTTCTCTAGCCCTGCTGGCCTCACTGTTTCTGATGCAAGCCAGGATGCTGTTGGCCTTCTTGGCCACCTGAGCACACTGCTGACTCATATTCAGCCGACTATCAACCAATACTCCCAGGTCCTTCTCTGACAGGCAGCTTTCTAACCACACATCTCCCAGCCTGTAGCTCTGTTTGGGGTTGTTGGGCCCCTGGTACAGGACCCAGCACTTGGCCTTGTTGAACTTCATGCAGTTGACCTCAGCCCATCGGTCCAGCCTATCCAGATCCTCCTGCAGAGCCTTCCTACCCTCGAGCAGATCAACACATGCACCTAACTTGGTGTCATCTGCAAACTTACTGAGGGTGCACTCAATGCCCTCATCTAGATCATCGATGAAGATATTAAAGAGAATTTGCCCCAATACTGAGCCCTGGGGGACTCCACTAGTGACCGGCCTCTAACTGGATTTAACTCCATTCACCACAACTCTTTGGGCCCGGCTACCCAGCCAGTTTCTATCTCAATGAAGCTTACACCAATCCAAGCCAAGAGCAGCCAGTTTCTTGAGGAGAATGATACTGTTACATACCTTGATCCACAAAACAGTGACTACACCTAGCTAGGACCCAAATATGTGCAATGTACCAGAAGGACATTTCATCCTGTTTTGGCCACAGAGCTCTTCTACTGAAAGCCATGCTGCTCATCTTCTGAACCTCTGTGGCAATGGAATCCCAAAGGTTATTATTCACCTGTGGCTGATGAAATGGTACCTGCCTTCAGTGTCCAGTTGCCGATTTAGTTCTGAGTGGCCAGAGTCAGTAAGGTTATATGAAGGACCATTGAAGCTCTTGGCCCTGTCCAAAAGCCAGGAGCAAATCAGTGCTCTGACAATGATTATTTACCATTTTCTCATGTTACATGCTGTATTTGGTTATGTTCAGTAACTCTGTAGTAATCAGACAAGATGGAACAGCAACTTGTCAGCTGATTTAATTAAAAACACATTGCTTTTTTTTTATTATTTTTTATTGCCTCTCACACATCATTAATATTCTGTCTAAGACACGCCTGCAATCTAAAGATTGGAATCAGTCTCACTGTGCTCTTTCCAAGCTTGAATTCCCAGACACACAAACCTGGGAAAGAGTTTTAAAGGGACAGGTAATAGTTAGAGACTAATCTGATTACATTGAAATGGACCACTCATTGGTCTAAATAAACTTATTTTATTAAGGAGTATTAAGGGACCAGTCTTTCAGGTTGCTGTTAAATGCAAGGCAGGCTTTGTTTCCATAAATATCAGTGAGAATAGAATATATTTAGGATTTCCCAGGAATCAGGTCTTTGCTCTGCAGACTTCTGTTCATTTAAACAGTTGGTTATGTAAATATATTAAAAAGAGTTGAATAAAAACACAACACACTTTTAAGCCCAATTCGGTATTTACATATTTAGCAACAGTGTTGTACCATCCCCTTTCTGGTGTGCCAGGTAGGACCCATTTCACAATGACAGTATATCAGCCAGCACTCAATTTACAACCAAATTACAAAGAAAAAAAATCCACCATTTAAAATCATATGCAGCAGTTTATTTAAACAGCGATTAGCTTTCATCAACAGTATGTGCATTTTTGTTTTCTTTAAGAAACTCAGCGATTCTCAATCACAGCTGCAGCCCTCCTGCAGCACTGTGTTACTCAGTGACTTGAACTGAGCTTTACAGATATTTCACAGCAAATTACCGTACAGGTTTCTTATGTTAAAATTAAGGCAACTGGAGTCAACAACCACTCCTGAATGAAGGTAAAAGCTTGAGAACATTTTGCATAACAGTCATCAGCGTAGCTGATAGCTATTAGAGTGCTCTTGTGCAGTAAGCCAACGCAGATACTATCTCTCTTGCCTGTCTGTTCCAACATGCATCTCATCTCATTTGCAACCCTTTGCTTTAATTAGCTGAAGTCTTTGCTTCAGTCTTTCATATGTCAACCAGCCTGTGTACACTTCCATATTTTTAATCAGTAGCCTGTTGTCTTTATTTTGTCATTCACACTAGCATATAAATCTGCCCTTCTTATGATCCTCACTGCTTGGTAGAAGTCAAAACATGCTGTTTAATTTTCCTGTTCACTGATTTCCATTTGTTTCATGTTCAAATGCTGGCTCTTTTTTCCCTTTTAGGCATGTTGTGAGCATTAAACTTAGTGATTAAGTGCCAAAAAAACAGCCCTTTTTCCCCTCCGCCCATGAATGGGTCATCCTAATCCTCACTTGGATGCTTACCTTACCTGAGCACTCTGTGTGTATGCAGTCAGCCTAAATGGGGCTGGCTGCAAGGGACTGCCACAGGCTGACATAGGTTAGCTAATGATGGCTAATAAAACAGGTGCAAAACTTATGTGCTCTCCTAGGGGTGTGACTGGTTTTTTGCTGCGGCTTCTCTTTCTTTTTTTTATTTAATCTACTACAGCAGAATATTTCATTTCACCAACAACACAGCTGAATCCTGAGACCAAGACCAGATGTAAAAGCATGAGAGGGTGGCATGTGGCTGTGCTCCGGCTTTTAATTTTTCCGGTTCATTGGTGGGGAATCCGAGGTTGTCTGTAGCTGTCTGACAGGTGGGGTGGCTGGCCCTGACATCTCTGCCTGAGGCTGATCCCCAAAGAGAGCTTGGAGCGTGGTCAGGATGTCATCTAGCTTCTGGTCCATCTGCATGACCTGTTAAAGAACCAGAAAGCAGATGAGCTGTCAAATGGCTACACATGCTGCTGGTGAGAGGCAGTCATTGGTAAAAAGCTCAGGGAGGTAAAAGCTTGGCAGGGAGTGCGGGCATCTGCAGTCCCCAAGAACTAAGAACTATTCCAGTTTTGTACAGTCTGCCTCTCTAGCTAATAGAAAGTTCAGGGATGCTCTGAAGTTACAGGGAAGGGCGTAAAACGATGTGACATGGCAGCAGAAGGCCAGGTTGTTTGGTAACCCCAGCACTTGACCCCCTCGGTCAGCCATTTTGTCTCCCAGCACTTTCCCAGCATTGACAACTTTTCTTGATGATGCATCCTGCAAATATTTGCCCTGAAACTATCTTTCCTTCTTAGGTTTATCCAGTCTCCCACCTCCCTTCCCCCCCCCCCCCCCAAAAAAAAAAAAAGAAAAAAAAAAGAAAAAAAAATCATCACCACCCCTAGTTTTGTTTTAGTATGTTATGCTTTCCATTCCTGTCATGGGAAACTAAACTGCTCCCCTCCCTTCACACTGGAAATAGATGCCTCTGTGATACATGTTGCAGCCAGAGATCCTACTAGATACGATGTTTATTCCCATGCATTGTTAGGAGGATAGCCTACCCAAAACCACATAATAATACCAATGACTTCATTTAAAAAAACAAACAACCATTGTATAGAAAGCTTGACATGTTAATTTCTCTTCTCATTTCATTGCACTCCATCTGAAACTTCTCATGCAGTCCCTAGACAGAGGAGTGTTTTCTAATTATTATTATTTATTTTAAGCAGGGGAAAGCAACTTTCAATTTCTTCCTACCACTTCTTGAAATCATGGCCTGTATCTAGGAGCCCAAAGGGGCATTACTGTGTTGCTGTGATAGGGCTTACATTCACTGCAGACGGCATCCTGCCTAACTTCGTGTCAGCCAGCAGGACAAGCTGCAGACTATTGACTGCTGTAGTTTGCTCTAAAGGCAAAACTGTGGCCAGCAGCTTGTAAGCCATTGGGATTGCTTATAATGATGCTTGAATACAGTGCAGCTTTGTGTAATAGACAAGCTCAAGAAAAATGAGCATTTTTAAGAACATTGGATGGTTTACTTTACAGTTATCTCCTGTGAAAGTCTGAGCCTCTGAAAACTGTGATCTGTCCCAGTGGGTCTAATAAACTTTGATACCAAACCTTTTAAAGTGATATCAGATCTAAACCGAGCTTTCATTAAAAAGGGAGAGAGAATGAGAGTGAGAAGGATTCCAGCCTTTTTCTGTGCAAAGATAACTTTGGAAATAACCATTGGCAGCATGGACTGAAAGTTTAGCACACAGAGATTGTTTTAAAAAACAATGTAAAGAAAATCACCTTATCTGCTTTCCCTTCCTTTGCCTTTTCTTGCACCAAGTATCTGCTCCCCTGGGGGCCCCTCAAAACTCAAGGTACCAGGAGCTTATTTAAACTATATCGTTTTGGCAACCACTTTTCTTTCCTATATACAATCTGCTGCTGTCTTGGGAAAGGAGAATTGGAGTCTCACTCCTGCCTCATGAGGGGAGACGTACTCATCTCTCAATTTGGATTTCAATTTTCCTTTCACAGATACTGTGTTCTAGCAGAAATGCCCCTCTCCTTGTCCCTGCTTTGGTGTGGTTATTCAAGGGCGTGGTCTATCCAAGGCAGTGTTTTCAGGCAGTGAAGAGGGGGTATTTCTGGTGTGGGTTGGCTAATATCACCTTTCACCATTACTTCTGCTGGGTGTTTTCAGGAGCACAGCTGGCACCTCCTGAGCAGTGGCCAGGAAGGGCAGGGCAGCACCTGTGGGTGTGAGAGGACTGGGGATGCTCATTGCAGCACTCCCCAGGCCAGGGGCACTTGGTGCTTGGCTTCAGGTGAGTCTTAGTTGAACAGCAACTCAAATATGTACTGATGTTCTTTGGTCAGGCAAAGGGACCCCAGAAAAATTACTTCTGCCTCTTGTGCCACCAGTGGCAACTCCAACTTTTCCCTTGTCTCATAAGCTTCTGGGAGAGAGTGGGCAATTGTGGCAGGTCCCTCCCTCTCTCATGCAGTCACTAACAGAAGCATCCTCTTCTCAGGCAAAGCAGAAGCATCCTCTGCTAAGCATGAACTTGGTTAGAAGTCTGTAAATCACTAGCAGCTGAAGGGTTAAGCAGCATGGAATTAATTTAAAAACCACAGCCTTTATTTTCTTCTCCATTCTTGAAAAGCCTGTTTGGCTGAAGTTCGTAATGACTCAACAGAATCTTTCTTAAGCAGAAATGTTGCACAGAGCAGAAACTAAAGCAGAATGAATACATTACAGTCGGCTAAAGAAGGTGTAGGCAGGGAAATGTGATCAGGCAGATGAAAGATCTTCTGGAGCTTTCTTTTGTAAGGCTTTGTTGATTTTGATCTGCATGCTTGATCTTAGATAAATTATGCCTGCATGTTCCATATCACTTAAACTTGCTATATTTCTCTGCATTTTGCTAACTCAGTAAAAGAATGCGATAGGAATAATTTCATGCACTTTTCTTTCCAGAAGAGGAGGAGGGTGGAGAATGTAAATATTCATTTATGGTGGAAAAAAAAAAAAAAAAAAAAAAAGAGAAATTGATACTTAAGGGAGTAGATTACACTATACCTCTGTCACACCTTCCTTGCAAAGAATTGCAAATGCTTCCTCAGCATTAACAAACCCAGGCTGCACAATTCTCCATCCAGACACACAGGAGAGTTTTAATGGACGTCTTTGAGATTAGAAGCAGGATGGTGCTAATTTAGTGACCTGTAAAATGTGGTCAGTGGCAAATCTCTTTTAATCCTTAGTTTTGTATTTTACTCACAAGATCAAGACACCACTTTCTTGTTTCAGAGACTTTAACATATGCCTAACTTTTAAAATGCAACTGAGCTGGTAAAACTTTATTTAGAAAGACAAATTCTTAAGTACCTTGTCAAATTGGAGCCTGTATAAAAAGTGTTCAAATCTGGGGGCTAGTTAATCCAGATTAAAGACTGACAAGAGAGTTTGGGACATTTAAAGGCTTGACTAAAGTCAGTAGGATAACTTGTAGGATTAAAAGACTTTTCACATGGATAAGGGTTTTTTTCAGAAAAAAGGCCTGGTTTTATATTTCTCTCAAACCAGCTAGCAGCTACTGCTTTCCTTAAATCTTGCTGCAAACAGGATGAGCTACTGGTTTTGAATAACAGAGCCAGACAAGTACATGGGTAAGGGGTTAAATTGTGCAACATGTTTCTCAGCTGAGTAAAGTGAGAAGCCATCCGGCCTAGCCGCAGAGTTTCCAGAGAGATGTGATCTGCCCCTCGCAGGCTCCTTGGAGACAGGTGAGTTTGGCAGCTGTCCATGGGCAAATGGCAACAAAACTTCTGCTCTCCCACATCACAAAAGAGCTCCAGAGACAACCTATAAAATTGTTAAAATGCTTTTATATCCTTTCAAGTGCCCTGTAGAAAGGAGATGGCAATAGCAGTTTAAAATATTACACTGTTGTTATTGGGGCTATGAGGTGAGTGAAGGAGTGTTGAAATGTATATTCATTTTAACATACCCCCTGCAAAGGGGCTGGATTCCACGGTGACATGCAGGACTGTTGAACAAAGAAAACCTCTTGCAGCCAGCTTCAGTGAGCCACAGCAAGCCCTGAAGGGGAACCAGGTAAGTCATCTTCTGGGGCACAGCATGTCCCTGTCATTAACCTTGAGCAACTGGTTGGCTTTCACATTTGTGATTGCTTTTAAGCCTCTCTTCCTGAAAGCTGGTTCTCAACCCCTTATCTGAATACCTCATTGAACTCCCATTGCAGAAATGCCTTGTGGCAAAGAGGATTCTAGGAGTGGCAGCAGCATGGAGAAGGACTGGCTCTTACTGGGGATTTGCCACATGCTGGACAGATTGCTAACTCCCCCAAGAGCTTTTTGACATGTTTTTGCACATGCACACTATAAACAAAATGCATGTGTGGAACTCAGTTGGAGCAGGCACATGATCTCTCCCAAATCCTCTCACTTTAATCCAGAAATATCCCTCCCCCCAGGTTGTGCCTATCTTTTTAATATTATTTCTGGAGGCTGGAAAAGTCACTATCAATTATGCGTACAACACACTAACCTGAACTGTTTCCAGAGGAGTAGCAGAAGGGGAAGGTGGTCTGCTGGAGCACTGAAGTAAATCTGTAAACCCACAAACATGCTCACATGTTACTAAGTAGGTGGAGCTTTGTATCAAAAGTTAAATCCCATAAATCAAAATAAATTGCTGTCACCTCCTTAAGACTCTGCTGTCTCCCTGCCCCTAGTGGCTCTACATGAACTGATCAAAATGGCTGAGCTGTACAACCTTCATGCAGTTGTCTGAAACATGTCTGGGCTACTGCTGCTAGGGATGCAGCATGAAATGAAGCAGGGAGAGAAGACAGACCAGTTTGTGTTATCAATCAAAATGTCATAGAGCAACAGTAAATTCTGCTGTTTTAAGCTGGATCAACATTGGCTTCCTATTTGCCTAATTCAAGCAGGGAAAAATATGAGACTGTGCCAATGGGCCAGCACAAGTTGTAGTGGCAGGGCTGCCACGCTGTGCTGTTGAGCCCCATGTCCTGCTATTGGAGCCACTCTATGATGAATGCTTTGGTTCTGGATGTCCCAGAGGGCATCCAGGCTTTCCCCAACATCATCAGCCCTCAATCTACAACAAAGAGCAAAAGTAAGCATGGATGACCAAAAGCCAACAAAGCGCAGTGGCCATGGGAGGCGAGCAAGGACGTTCCCAGAGTCTCTACAAGGTGTTATGTGGTATTTTCCATTGATGCTGCAAAATGAACCACACACAGCTCTGGGGCCAGAGCTGCTGTGGCCAGTTGCCCCATTGCATACAAACACAACTTTGCAGCCCAGGGTTTCCAAACCACCAGGGCCCCCACTGAACACCCCTTCTCTAGCAGAGGCCCACCTCTGAGCTCCCTGTCCTCCTACCACCTAGACATGCCCTCCCCAAAGCCTCCAATTTCCTCTGTTTCCAGCCTTTGCTGCAGCTCCATGCTCCTAAGGTAGCTAAAATGAAGCAGGCTCCATTTGCTCTGACATCCAAATACTTTGAGAGCTCTAACCCTGACTGCTTTGGAAAGAATAGTCTGATGGGTAGGACTTATTTTGCATGGGGAGAAGAGAGTATGTGAAACTTTTTCTGCCATGAACATTGACTTATTTCTAAATTTCCCATCTTGTTACCTGTCATAGGTCACCTAAGGTTTAGTTCACAGGGGAAAATGGTATTAATCTAGCAAAATCAAATACGATTTAGTTGAACTAGTGCAATCCATTTTATGGATGTTTCCATTTTTGACTTGTGTAACATATTGGTGTAGCTTAAGCTTGTTATCCAGATATCTGGGCCATTTTCTCATGTTGACCAGTTCTGTCACACAATTTTTCTCCTTGCACTAGATGGTGGACAATTTGATTAGATCCTTTAAAGCTTATGTTTATCTTTATATGCACATCTGGTCTTGTCTGCCTACAGTTACATCCAATTATTCAAACATACGAATTGCCTATCGTACAATTTGAAGTCTCAGCTGTTTATTTTAGGAACCACTTTATTTTTTAGCATGTCTCTGTATGGATTTATTGTCATCCAGAGACTGCTGATTCTAAGAAGGGAAATATTTTCTCTACAGCACTACATACAAAACGTAGCTCTATGCAAAACTCTCTCCATCTCACCTGACTTGTCCCCCATTAGCAAAATTTCTCTGAGGTTATATAGTAAAGCCATTTTTTCCCCACTTTTTATCATGGTCAACCAATGTGCATGCTGATGTGGTCTGTTGGAAGCTGTCTGTAAGGAAGCAAATAGCCATGCCAGCCACAGAGACCACGACTAGCTTGGGGAGACTTCTCTTGTCCAAGGTACAGCTCTTGTTCAGCCTCTGGGAGGCTGGTCCTACAAAGTGCTTATGGATGTGTTAACTTGAAGACTGCAAAGAATTTTGCTGAATTCAGCAAATATTTAAGTGCTTTACTGGACTGGAGCCAGAATGGTGAACAGTTTGCAAGACAATACCTTTAGGATAAGCTTATGGAGTCTCCTAAAGTACTCATCCACATATATACACAAGGATATATCTACATCACCATTTTTTCAGTCTCTGAGGAATGGTAATTAGTATACACCATGGCATCCTTTATGAAATGATTTTGGCATTAATATTATCAGAGAACTGGCAGTGTGTCTCTCCTCTTATAACAACAGCAACAACAACAACAAAACATCTTTGATAAACAGGCTTCCATTAACTGACTATTTTGGGGATGAGTTGTAACAGATTTGAAATTGGCCTGAATCCTAAAACAATGCTGTACCCCAAAGCAAGGTTGCTGGGTGGTATGAACACAGGGAAACATCTCACTGTGGCATGTCAATGGTAGCTGACTGCCAGCACTCCCAGTCCCAACATTTAGTTGTGCAGCTGCTCACTTTGTTCTGCTGAAAGTAAAAATAGTCTAAAAAAAAGGTTTAGTCAATGGGAACTTTTGCCACTAACCTCAAAAGTACACGAGTAAAAACAACACAGAAACCTTTTCCATGATAGCCTGTTCTGGAAGACCAATTCTCTCTGAACACCAAAATGTATATAAACCACCTGACTGTCTTCTTTGACTTATTCTACATACGTACCTCTTAGCAGATATCAGTTGTTTATTTTCATTCCATCAAACTTATCTGAATAAGTCCACAATTTTCCAGGCCTCCCTTCCTTTATCCCAAACATCCCCACCCATTCTTAGGTCAGGTGTTACAATCTTTGGCGGCCTAAAATATAGTAATCTTTATTTTAAGTATAGCTTCACTTGTTTTGGTTTCCATCTACATTTCCTGTTTAAATGAAAACACAAAGGTCTGTCCCTCTGTGCTTTGTTCCTGGGGTATTTCCTGTGGGTACCCTTTTGGTCAGCATTATATACTTATATTTCCTATGCCATGGTTGCAGTGATGAACCTCTGCAATAAATATATGAGTTGTGTTTGCAGTCTCTATTCCTGGTGTAAGATGCCATTTGCTTAATTGCTAGGCAGCTCTCAAGAGTTTAGCTCTGAATTTCTGAAACAGGTCTGGTTCACACAGATTATGTCATAAACTTTACTGCTTCAGTGAAGGTGTGACTTTTTTATTTTTTATTTTTATTTTTATTTTATTAAATGCATTCTGACTTCCTAAGTAAATGAGAGTTACCTCATCATGCATCTATGTTTTACAGCAGGTTTGGAGTAAGCTGGCTAGTTTCAGACACTTTTGACAGAGGGACAGAGTTCTTACAGATAGAAAGTTAGGACAGCTTACATAAAGTCTGCTACTTGTGCAGAAGATAGACATTAAACTTGGCGCTTCATTGAAGGAAAGACAGAAGAGGAAGGTGAACCATATTCTTAGACTCTAGAGAATCCACACAGGGTGCCCTGACCATAGGAAAAGCTTTATTCTCAGCTCTTGCCCCTCATTAGCCTCAGCTAATCAACCACAAAACACAGAGCTGCAGGAAACCAGGCAGCTTCTAATACTCCCAGAAGTATTTTTTCCCGGCTGAAGAAATTTGAGCAGTGCCACTACTTGAGTGGACATGAGAACTTTCCACAGCTGTAATTATGCAGCAGCACTTAGCTGCTGGATATGCTGCAACAACTGAGGGAGTTTATCTCATTTTAGCTACGTGCACATGCACCTGTGTGTCTGTTTGCAGCCAGTGCTTTGAAACATTTGTTTTTTTTTCCCCCCATGATTTTCCCCTGGTAGGTAAATCAGTCTTTGAAGAACTCCTTTTCTCCTGATTTACATACATAAATGGTTATTTTTGTTGCAGGACATTTCATTCTTCACCCTTCTCCAGATTCTGCTCAGATCCTCCCTGTAATCTTGCCATCTCTCTTTGCGACATCGCTGTTCAGCCACACCCTGGATGACGCACTGCCATTCCATAGCTCATTATTTTGTGTGGCTACAGGTCCTGCTGCAAAAACAGCATGGAAAGGAACAACACAGAAAATTAACAAAGCTAGTCCAGCAACAAAGGTGGATATGCAGCTACTGTGAGTCACACTTTAATTTCACAATAAAGCAGCCTTAGAACTTATGTTCTAAGATGCTGATTAATTTAATTTTTAAATCTCTAAACAATAGTGGATGGAGAGAAAAAAGAAGAAAGAAAATGTGACACTCAGTATTTAAATGGTGCCAAAGGAGCATTGAGAAAGAAGTGACCTTAGCCTTTCACAAGATGAATGTGTTAAACTCAGCATTTTAGAAGGGTGTAATGAACTCAGTATTTATGCCTCACCTAAATTTTTAAAGAAATAGTACCAAACCATCTACACTCTGTTTGTTTTGCCTTTACTTTTGCTTTTTTAAGCTGTATTAAATTTTCTCCCTAAGAACAAACTTTAGCCCCACCAGCCTCATGACTGTTTTTTCTTAGCTTAGCTGCAAGGATTACTTATGCTGAAATCAGTGCATGAATTCACTTAGTCCAGGTCTAATAACCTGATATCTCATTATGCTACCATATTGTTAGCACAACCAGTGGACTGTGTCTAACGGGGTAACATTTATATACCTTATCACAAGTATTGATACACAGCTTCCCTCCATTGACACACTTGCACAAACAAAAGCTTTACTTCAGGTTAGCAGTCCATCTTTTCTTTTAGGTTGGCAAGAAAGGCAAAGGGAGAGGGAGTGTTGCTAGTGAGCACAGGCATTATGGTGATGGTGATCTAGATAGTAAGACGTGTAAATACTAGAAGAGTTCCAGGCTGTTCTTGGAGGACTAGACCAGGACTTCATAAACCTGAGCTCTGATTTACTCCCCAGCACAACCTTCTTGCATTTAGGACAAATCACTTTCTGGATAACCCTCATCACCCTCATCAACATTTCAGTCCCATGAATCAAATAATCTGCCATTCCTCCTTTTTTTTTTTTTTTTTTTTTTTTTTTTCTGGCATGAAACCGTATGAAATTGATGTGAGTCTTGGTACAAAACAGAAGTCACAGACCTACAAAAGATCATTGTAGTCTAAGATGTTGACTCAACTGCTGGCATTAGGAAGGAAGCAAGAGAAGATTGCTCCATGTTGGAAGATGACAGGAAGAGAAAAGTTGGTGGTGTCGCTTTGTCTTTCCTACTCTTGGCTCTTTGAGGATTGAACTGGATGCAGCAGAGCAAGTGTAAAGTATGGCACTGTAGTTATGCCAGGAAAAAAAATAATTATATATATAAATATATGTAAAAACAGAAAGCAAAAAAAAAAAAAGATTGTCTAGAGATCCGAGGGTGTCACCTGGGAGGCCACCACCTGGGCTTCACTTTTCATTTCTGCCAAAGAATTTTTAGCTGAACCCTTTAGCAAAACTTAGGGTTGGTCTATGCACAGACTTGCGCTGATGTCAGGAAATCAAATCTGCAACACACCTTTCATTGTTCCAGCGGAATCTGTGCCTGGACACTCTTTTTGCTGTGCCTTATTTCAGTTAGACTGATAAAATAAACTTGATAGGAGCTAACTTGTATAGATCATGGAAAGTGAAAACCGTACCTTTGTACTATGCATGATTGAAAAGTGTGAATGAAAACTTCTTCCCTTACTTCTCTTCAGCTCTACATGGGAAAACCCTCTAGGGTCACCTTTATATAAAAAAATTCATTGAAACTCTCACACCCTCTGAGAAATACCACAAGTCTTGCTTAATGCATGCAACACAATTTGAGGAAGAAGCTACAGAAGCACAAAGTAGTGCTATGCATTTAAATAACAAGGATTACAAAACACCATTCTCTGCTCATTAAAATACAAAACCCAAAGCAAGTAAAATATTATCAGACAGTGCTGATTGAGGGTGTAGCTGTTCTTGAATCTTATGATTCAAACATGCTTTTCTGCACCCTATGGTTTTAGCCTGTCTTGCTTATCTGTCATTTGATGAATTTTACTAGCTTGCTTGTGTATATTGAGCCTGGTTAACAGCACTGTCATGCATATATTTAAAAATAATTCTTAAAAAAGTAATGGGGACTGGGTGGACTGTCTGATCTGTTTTTGCAGCCACAGTGACCTCACATTGAGGATGTTTCTGTATCAGCTCAGTTGCACCAGGCCACAGTATTTGTTCCCAGATCTGCAAAGCCAAAGGCACAAAATACAGGAAAAGCAACTACGCAGCAAGAACCGTTTTCTGACTTCAGATGAGATTTCCCAGCAAGTGGAGGGATCTGAGCAATAGGAGGGCTGAGGGTCATAAATTGGTGCATGAACTGTCTATAGCTACGGTAATTGTGGATGCAGAACATGCAAAGAGACCGCAGGGAAAATGAATTTGACTGGATTTGTCTTTTTCCTCCTTCTCAAGCTAGAGAACTAATTGCATAATACATTCTGTAGCTAAAGAGATGTCCACAGGGACTTAAAACACTGTTTGAGAGTAGGAGACTGAGTGAAATATTTTTTTCCCAATCCAGAAACTCTGCTGTGGATCTTTTCCTTTTCTTTTGTGCTTGAAGAATAACAGTGAATTTTGAAAAATCAGCATTGCTACATCCCCAGGGGAGACTCAAATAAAGCATTAATTAAAGTTAAGAAAGGGAGGTGTCTTATTTGAACTCTGCTGAGCTAGATGGATTACCTATGAGAGCTGGCATTGACAGGACAGCTGTATGAAGAAGCCTGTGGCAGAAGTACCAGTGTCTTACACAAACAACAGGAGACAGGGCGGGAGACTCAAAGCCATAATTGTTGGATAGATTTCTTCCTTGTAAGGCATATGCTAAGTCAGCAGAAACCTCCTTGAGTTTTCTGTTGTGAAGCACTGCACTGTTAATTAAGGAAAAAAAAAGTCTGATGTATTTAGTATCACTCTTTAGCCTTATACTGCAGGGAATACTGCTGGGGAGTCCATTATAGGTCCTGCTCACAGAAACTATCATTGTCCTCTTGCACGCCTCTTCTTTTTCATATTATATCATTGCAGAGAAAAAGCACAGCAATAAAAAGGAACATGTATTAACATGAACATTGAGGTGTAGGAGTATGAGAATGGTCTGGTAAGATTTCAATGCCCCAGCATTTAGTAAAATAATTTGAACTGGTGCTGGAATTTAATTAAGATTTTGGATTACTGGCTTTTTTTGAGGTTCTACAGGTAAAGCTGGGAAGCCATAGAACACAACTTTATGCTGTGAGTGAAAACAGCTAAATAAGCTAATTGTGTCAATAATGTGTCAATAAGCTAAAATTCATAAATAGATACTTGTTGGGACTACTGAGACCCTGGAGATTTAATTGCTTAGCTTCACATCTACGTGCTCATATATTACTTTTCCTAACCATGAACTATGACTTTGATCTACAAACTCAATATAATCCATAATATGTCAAGTGTGTCTAAGCTGTATTAAAACTGCCTGGGTTATTTTTGTTCTGCAGTGTTTCTCATCCCTTCAGAGCAAGCTTATTTAGCTCCATATGGAACTAGTTATCAGTGAGAAGGGAAGTAAGATAGCTATCTTTTCGCTAATTAATACTTTAGAAAGCTTTCACTTTCATGTTTTCATGCTTATTAAAAATCCCGTCTGTGACTGGGTTCTGTCTTTCTGCACCAGTATAGCATAAACCAAAAATGACCATCACCATGAATACATTATATTGAGGCTCTGGTTTTGGCTGTCTGACCACTGTGCTTGGGTTCCTTCACTGCCTGCCCAGCCATGAAGCCAAGATGAAAGAGTGCTTAAGCCCTGCTCTTGCTGCTGCAAGGCATTGCCCTGCCTACCCCAGGAGCAGTGTACTGCCCTCTGTCCTGCGGTACATTTACATGGTCCATCCTTGCTTGGTTCAGAAGGAAGACCAGGAAAGCCAAGTGAGGCCACTTTTCTATTTCCTTGCACCATCCCAAGACTGTCGTTTTCTGAAATTCCCCCAAAGCAATCACCACTCTTTTGAACAGTTTTTTTACCCTTAATTTAAAGATAATTTGGTTAAATCTACTAAACACAAAGCCAAATAAGTTAAATAACTACAGATCTACTTTTTTTAGCATCTTCAGTGATATCAAAACAATGCTGCGAGCACTAGCTGCAAAAATATTAGGAAGAGTTTTCCCTAGAATTAGAATAAAGGAATATGAAGCAATGTCAGAATAAGCCTAGGGTGTGGACACCAGTCTCTTGCTTTCAGTGTAAGACTCCTTCAATGCATACCTGTCTCCAGCTCCACCAGGTGACACCATTGCATGTGTACTAGTAAGAGAAAACTCTCTCCATTCTCTGGCTCTAGGTTGCACTGACCCATGGGAGCCCAGAAGAAAAGAGTTTTGGGGAACTGTGCTGTAGCTGGCCATGTGCCTTGAAGATATCTTGGAGTGAAAGATACCTTGTCACAAGACAAACTCTCTGGTGGCAAACTAGTGCTTTGATTTCTCTCCTGTCACCTCTTCTCATACAAGCATGTGAAGACACTGACAGGCCAGAACCAGCTCTCTGTCCTGCCCCAGCCCTTGTCACCAAATCAGTCAAGGTAAGAGGTCCCACCATGCAAGGTCCTCCCATCCCTCCCCCAGCCTTGCTCCTAGGACCATTGACACCTCCTCCACCATACTTAAATGGTTCTTTTACTAAGGCAAAGGTCTAAGTGAACCAGGGCCATGTGCGGTGCTCCAGTCAAGGCACCCCATAAAAAAAAAAAAAAAGGCCAGAGATCTTCTCCCTACCTTTCCTTACCTCTGGAATACTCACCTGAAATGTCTATGGTGAGGAACACAATTGCTTTTTCTAGGAATTTGAACTAAGGCTTTAATTAACTAGGAACTGTATTTCCTATCCTGCAAAAAGATTCAAGATAAAAAAAAGAATCCTGCAGACACAAGACCATGCCAAATGAGGATGAAAGCAGAAAATTTCATTTATTTGTTATGAAATCTAGATTTGTTCCTTTTTTATTTGTTAATAATTTACAGAAGACAAAAATTACAGAAATATAGGACCCCACCTCTATTCATTTTGAAAACATTGAAATACCTGTATTCAGATCCTGACTTGTTTTTCCTTATTGTTCCTAAAATGTTTATCAAACTCAACACAATTTTCTGAGACGTAGTGGTTCTTGCACATTTTGCTAAGGAAGAAGTGCTTCTATGTAAAAGCTCCTGACAACTCATGTTCAGTCATTTTTGACAACATATGCCTAAAGCATGTATGGTCTTGCATAGACACACAGGGTGCAAGTGCCAGGAACCAGGCTCACTTGCACAGCCTGGGAGAGATGCAAGTGATGTGCTAGGCAAAATGCAGGACCTCTGGGTCTCTACTCCCCCAGGCAGTCTAGGGGCACTGAGCTGAGCCCTCTCATGCCCTTTATTTCCTCTCCTGATAATGCAGGGAGATGTTCACACCTCGTTTCAACTCTCACAATCTACTTGCTGTTCTCTCTATCACAGGAAAGGAATGGAAACATTTTCATTCAAAATGTTTCTGTATGATATACTTATCGGCAGCCATCTATTAAAAAAGATCTCCCATAGCCTGCTGGCACAGTGTGGAGCCCTGCACATTGCATGGATGTGAGGCTTCCCCCTGCCCAAGGAGGCTGCTGGTTTCCTGATGCTAGGGACCTCCACTGCATGCCCCACATCTGCAATATGGTCAGCGTCTGCCATGTGGCCTCTTACACGTTACCACTGTTTCATCGCTATTACTCTTCACCTCTATCATCTTCCCTTACAATAAAGGTGGAGAGGAGCAGGGTCCCCAGGGCCAGAACTACAGCATGTCCCAGTGGGGTAGCCAGACATACTCAGCACTGTGCAAGCATGTCAGGGCTCATCCCCAGTGCTGGAGGTCTAAACATGACGGAAACTCCAGGAGGGATACTATCTGCCATGTTTTGAAGGAAGGGCACTGGTATAGAGGCTGGTGATTTAGTCCTCATGGTCTCCTTGGCTCAGACTCAGCAAAGCAGCTATGCGCACACTTGGTAGGAAGCACAAGAGGTATCACTGAGACTTCACCCTGCCTTTGAATGTCCATCTTGTGCATAGCCACATGCAAATGCACACATGGCCTCTAGGTGTAATGGGGCTTCCAAGAGGCTGAGTTACCTCCAAGGAGAAGAAACCATCACCAACACAAAGTCACAACTCTATCTATCTGTGGAAAAAGATAGGCCCTTCAGAAACCTGCCTGGCTGTCATTGCCTATTTCAGCAAAACAAGGGCTCTCTGACTAGCCAAGGTTTCAAGGAAATGCTTCCCATGTGATTGAGGAAGTCTCATGAGTGCTTGGTAGGAGCACCAAATCATCAAGCTGCTCCTGCCTGGCTTCCCCTCACAACTGTCCTGGTGGGACTAGGGCAGGCGAGATGGGGGATTGCTCTGCTGCAGTCAGGTGAGCCAATGTTTCTGCGAAAAGATGGCAGACATTGTCCTGTTCACCCTCAACAACTGGGCAATGCTGATGAATTTGGAAATCTGAAGTATGATTTTAAAGCTGGACATGGAGCGCACAAGTGGACCTGTGTGGGCTATGGGGAAGGATTAAATCCGCTTGTTAAGCACAGGGCAGCATGGTGTGGCAATTAGTATGTTAAGCAGAGCTGAGAAAGACTTTTGCAATGAAACCAAAAACTTGGCTGACCCCCAAAATCTGCAAAGGTTCAAGAACCTTTCAGTAAACCTGGGCTGAGACTTGGCAGATATACAATTTCAAGGAGGAACCATAAAAAAACACCCTGGTTGTACATAACTTTGAGCTCAGACCAGGCCACACTTGGCACTTTTGGAGTTTTGCTTTGAGTATTTTTGCACACAAATCCAAAACACAATATAGACTCAGCATGGAGGAACCAATGCAAACCAAAACTGCTGAGTTTTTCACAGCTCTAATTATAATCTCTTTGCAGTCCTGGTTTTATTTATTATTGTTTGTGCTGTGGTAGCAGTGTCAGGCTCCAGTCAGCTTTGGGGCCATGCTGTGGTAGGGGTTGTAAAGACAGAAGAAGAAGGCAAGATTCCTGGCCTGAAGAGTTTATATATTAAATAAATGAAATAGATAAAGAATGAGGGAAAAGCAAAAAACACGTAAGCAAAGTGATTAGGGTGCTGGCAAGACAACTGCTTTTATTAGCGACTCTCACCCACGCATAAAGTCATGTCTGTTTAGCTTGTAAAACCTTTGGGGTCACGGCCATATTTTCTAAAAGGCAGAGAGAGATGGGATGTGAGAAGAAGGGAGGAGGGCAGCAGGGGGAAAGGCCCCGGGGGCCAAGGAAGAAGCACGAGGCGGGAGATGGCAAGGCCGACAGGGGGACTGGAGGAGACTGGAGCAAGGGATTACTCAGCTGTGGGTGAAATCCAACCCTCAGACAAAACCTCCACATGCTCTTCCTCTTCCCACAAACTCCAAATCCTTCTTTTGCAAGAAAAGCCCTGCTTATGAGACAGACAGCACTTCCCAGTACGGGTCAAGCCAGAAAACCAAGAGCATGAACAACAATGACCTGGGACAAGTCACTTAACCACTACATGCTATAGTTTCCTCTCTAGTTAGGCTGGGCTAAAAATACTTCCCTATATGGCATAGTTCTTCCTCGATGTAAACTACTTTGAGATACTCAGGTGAAAGGTGCTAGAGGAATGCAAAGATTTATTTTTCATATGTCTCCTCTCTTACTCTCCTCACTGCCAAGCGAAGGCTTGAAGCCAGGAATTTAAGAGATGCATATCTCTCTCTCTACAGATATATGAACATAAAAACGTATTTATGAAAGAGGCTAAGATATATTTTTCTGGAAATGAAGCCCTAAGTCAGATTTCCTAAATCTATATATAGGAACATAAATGGACAGCCAGATTTAAAATCAGGACACTTACCTCTTTAAAACCAGGTTCAGGAGTCCATCTCTAAGTTCTTAATTGAAAATGTTAAGCCACAAGCAAACTGGAAATTTTGTATCTTAGAGTAAGTTTATAATGTCCTTTTTTTTTTTTATTTTTATTTTTTATTTAGATGAAGGTTTGGGCCAGTTATTTTATCCCAATTATTCACCATCCTGCAACTATTACTTAAAACAAACAGCACTCTGAAGCTATTTCTCACAACAGGAAGATTTATATCTTGAAAATGAAGCCTGTTTTCTCACTGCATTTACTTTCTACACTGCGTAAACATCCAAGTTTGTTATTGCAGCAATCACCAGTGCAAGCTCTCAGAGCTTATTTTCAGGCTTGTGATGTTTATTGTTTGTTAAGCCCCAGCTCCTGGAGTGGAGTGAGATGAGAACTTCAACTCTCAGTTAAAAAATGATGCAACTTTGCACTGGACCACAGGGTTGGTGACACAAATGGGAAAACACGAGCAGAATGTATAGTAAATGGTCTGAAAATCAGAAAAACAGGCAAAAATAAAATGCCACATGTATTATTATTTTTAAAGCCTAAGGATTCTTAAGTCAATCTCCCCCTTATAATTTGGAAGGGGCGGGGCTGACTCATGACTTCTGACTGCCAAAGCAGGGCAGTGGTAGGGGTTACTCATCGCCTTATAGCTGCCCAGAGGTTTCTTGCTGAGGGGCTGCTCCCCCCTCTGCTGAGCTGCACGTGTTTGTTATCACTGCCTGTTGGGCTCCTGCCACTTTTTCCTATTTTTTTCGCCTTTTAAAACAACCTTACTAAGGCATTCGTTTATGAAAATATCCTGTACAAGGAATTAACTGGACTTGGCAAATAGAGACAATAGGTCAATTTCTTGGCTTCCCAAATCTGACAGGATCCCTTTAGCTTTTTTAAAAAAGAAGAAAAACAGAACTATTAAAAAGTTTCAGCTGACAAATAGCCAGTTAGTGTATAACAATGTAAAGCAAATGTAAACATTATACAATGGAATGCATTTTTTAAAAAGCCTTCTTTTCTCAGCAGTTAGATGGACTTTATATACAATGGGAAGATTCGTTCCCAAAAGTAGATCCAGCATATGAAGCCTCTAGCTATCACAGTCTAAAATATTTTACACCAATTAGTATGTGGCACATCACCTTTACCCTGGGTAAAATGCATTCTGCCTCCTGATTTTTGAAAACTGCATTCCACACCCCAAGTCCCCATGTGTCAAACCTTCTGGGGAGAGGAGGAAAATACATCTGCAGTGAAGGAAACTATCTATTACCACTGTAACTGAAGGACATTAATAATGGAAAACAAGGGTGAAGAGCACAACAAAAATACAACCAGGAGAAAAATGAGAATGTTTAAGTATATAAGGTTAAGGTTTAAAACATTCAAATGTCTGGCATGCATTGATCACAAAGCTATGGATGGGAGCTGGGTATGCGATCAAAGGTCTGTAGCCAGCTCCAGCTGGACCCTGCACTCATGCCCACAGGCATGGGAATGAGCATGGAGAACAACCTCCTCCCACTATTCTCACTATTACAGTCCTGAGGAAAGGTCCTGTTGACTTTCAGGGTAATGTGGGTGGTTTCTTCTGGGGTTGGGTCCTTGGGAGGAAGGAAAGGATGGGAAGATGATACCAAAACTTTACATAGAAACTGATGGCACTAGTCACAGATGAATTGTGCTGCTCACAGAAAGCAGTGGAAAGAACAAATCACCCTTGACTTTCTCACTCCCCTTGAATGGGTCCCTGCTGCAAAATGTGCGCTTGCTGGATGCCTGCACCACGCCTACAAACTACCATAATGTTCAGCTCATTTTTCCTGAAAGTTCTCCTTCCCTTGTCATGGTGGATGCTATCTGTAGGATGTGGCAATAATCTTTGTAACAAAAGGCAGGGCAGCTCTCAGAATAGGCAGTGGGGACTAACATGATCTTCTCAGCTGGCTGAACAAATGCTCTATAGCCGTGTTACATTTTATCTGGCCCATATTTATTCATTTAGATTAAAATTCCTTTAATTTACAACCCTCTTTAGGGTGTAATTAAACTTGACACTTGTAGTCAAAGTGTGGTTTCAGGAATCAAAGCCGTTACAGAACAATGATCTGTTATCGTCCTTTCTGTTTGACACATATCTTGTGAGCTGGTGGAAGACAAATGTTGGACACACTGGTGCCATTAGCTGCTCCAGTACACCTCAGGAATGTCATTCTTTCTATTCCTGCTGTTCATTCAGCAATATGTCCTGTCAATAAGCCACAGGAATAACTGCCTCACAGGTCATCATGACAGTCTGGGATTGCCAAATTCTCATGGGCAGCTCCTCCTGAACTTTCTCCCACTGGATGTGTCCTGGGGCTGAAGAGTAAAGTAAGTGAGGCCCATCAGTCTTCTCAAGGTGACAAGGTAGGACTGAAATGCTTTCCAAATCATTATATAACCAGTGTTCATGTGCAAAGAGATGTACAAAGGAAAAGAGTTTGAACAGCTGGGAACCCACTGGAAGAAAGGACGCGATAAACCAGAGCTTTCTGTTTTACTACTCTTCTGAAGATGGATCAAGGGGAAAAGTCAAGTCTCCCACAATAACTTGGAAAATACCTCAGTACAAAACTCAAGGCTGTGGGATGTGCCCTCACAGTAAAGCCAATCACCAAACACAGCCCTGTTATTGGCACAACTCTGCAATTAAACTTATGCACCACTTAAGATTGTTGGAGGCTGAAACTAAATACTTTTATGCCCAGACAAAGTCAAAGTGACTTAGGCAGATTTGTAGATTAAAATGAAAGTGAATTCACTGTTCTAATTACTTATGCTATTTTTGTTTTGTTTTGTTTTGTTTTGTCCTTCACTTTTAAAGAGAACTGTTTTGTGAGTAAACAGAGCTTCAGTTTTCTTGTTGAAGCTCCTGACGCCAGTGATCCTCCACTTACAGATGAAGTAAAGCTATGTGTAAGTCATAGGGTCAATTTGTTTACTTTGCCTGTGGCAAGAGTTGGGTTCATCAGGTTAATTTCAGTAGTTGCTGAAAGGTCTTGAAACTTTTTCTGGTGTCATATGGCTTTTGCCTTTTTTCAAAGCGGGGGGTAACCATGGACTGTTCAAAACATAATGAAGTAAACAACATTTTTCTGCATCAAGCTCATCCTGCCAATTAATTCATTTGCATTTCTGACCCTTTCAAGTGAAGGGAAGTCATACAGATGTGAGCAGTCATTTAATGATTTTAAGGGCTATGGTTCACATCATCCAAAATTGATTCCAGGACTACTCATTCACAGAAAAAGGAAAAATGAAGGTAGAAATACTGGTGTGTTTGAAAAGATGGGTATTTTTAATTAAAAAGAAAAAAAAATACAGCTGCTCTTATTTATTTAAGTTCAAAGCCTCTGGGCACATCCATAGTCCATGTAGATCTGTGGTGAATTGCTTCTTTGTTGCTGATTCTAGCAAAGTTGATTTCATATTGCTGATTCATCTAATGGGTTTGGACTGTTCTTGTTATCCTTTCAGACAATGGAGTATTGAGCCTGAAAACAAATTTGCTGTCTGCAACAATCAGCTGATTTACTTCATATTTCTAAAATTCAGTATTTCTAGTTTTTGAAGTTTGTGTATAGAAACAGTGAGAACTTCATGAAAGCCAAGGCATCAAAATAGTATTTTGGTCAACAACCATAATACCTTAAATGTTGCTAGTGAGACCTAGTCCCGTACACAGGAATGAGTTAATCCTGAGATAACTCTCTTAATAATTTGCCGTTAACCATTGCTATTGATTCTGCTGCCTGGTCTTAGGTGAATTTGCTATGTAAAAAAAAAGAAAAAAAGAAAAAAAGAAAAACAAAACAAAACACAGTGGCAATAGCAACAAAGTACAGTGTTTTCTGCCAGACTCTGCAAGCCCCTTCAATGAAGGAAGCAATAGATTATAAACAAGTTTTGTTTTAATCCCTGCAGGAAATACTGTGAGAATCCAAGAACAAGTCCTATTTTTCTCAAAGACCTCCAAAGGAAGAAGTTCTTGAGATCCCAATACAATATCAAAGAGATCAGCCAGTAAAGAAAAACTATCTGTTCCTGGCGAGACATCAAAACAAGTTTATAGTTGTCCAACTGATCATCAAAGAAAAGAGTTTTGGTTGGGTTTGGGACTTTTTAGTGCCAAGAGTTGTTATTGATTCTGAGATGCCTGGTATTGTTGAGAATGGCAGCCAAAAGATTGCTGAGGGAACATAAATGGTCCTTACTGTGTGAAATGTGTTATATTTGAGCTATTTTATGCAAAACTGGCATTTCTGTGAGCAAAATTTTGGGTGGCATGCATGATTCAGGCAGCTGTTGTGCACACAGAAGCTTCTGTTTGCACATCCCACCATGTATACAAAAAATGAGGATAAACATATTTCCTCTGAAAAAACCCTAACATCAAATTCTTAAAAGTACACGAGTCCATTAATTTCTCCTGTGCTTACCACAGCAGTTTATGATCACATCACAACAGTTTATTTTCACAACACTTTTTAAAGTAGGGAAA
Source organism: Oxyura jamaicensis (assembly GCF_011077185.1). Taxonomy (NCBI): domain Eukaryota; kingdom Metazoa; phylum Chordata; class Aves; order Anseriformes; family Anatidae; genus Oxyura; species Oxyura jamaicensis. The sequence continues at coordinate 69,278,045 of NC_048893.1, read as the reverse complement.
TATCTTCCTCTGAAGTGATGAGATTCAATGGCAGAGGCTGAAGTATAGCTGTGAAGCAATCCACAGCCAATACTATTATCTCTCATTTGTAATATCATAAAGCAGAGGAGCTCACGTCACAGAACTTGGTCTTCTTGTGCAATATACAAGCTCAGGAAAAAAAAAACAAAACTCTATATATCTTCATGACTGAAGCTTCTACAACTTTAATTGTTTCAGGATGAGTCTGAAATTGCAAAGTACCTATCCTGGTAAAAACTCTGAGTAGAAATGCATAATTTACTAAAAATGCAGTGCTTCCACTGATACAGCTTCTGTCAAGTTGATAAGCAAAATAATGGCAAAACCATGTTTATGCTCAGATAAGTGGAGCTATCTAGAGTTTTTAGCAGACATGGGTCTGGGAAGTGTGGACCTAATGAAGCCAGCTTGTGCCTGGCACTGACTTGTGGCTGCATATGTGGGGTCCATCTTGGTGAAGGCACTCAATGAAGCTTTTCTAGGTCATGGGGTCTGTGCAGTAGCCCCGTTTCTTGTGGATGCAGTGGGGCTTGGGGAAAGCATTTTGGATTCGTACTGCATCCCGTGCTGGGAGAGGAAAAAATTGCACAGGTCTCCAGTTTCTTCTCAGTCAGCTAGTTTTACCGGACTTGCAGAGACACAGTGTATGCAAGACCTCTACTTTTCATCGGTGAAAGCAAGCAGTGAAATTCAAAGGACAGACAGGCAAATGGACACACACATGCACACATCCTAATTTGTTTCCTTCAGAAACCAGACAGACATCCTCCCTCCTCCTTCAAGGTACCAGTGTTCTTCATTCTTTCTGCTTCACCCTGTGCCCCCTATAGCAGAGCTAAAGTCAGGGGAAAGAAAGGACCAATTAAAATTTGTCACCTCCATTTTTTATTTTTTATTCTTTATTTTTTATTTTTTTTTTACTCTCTTGCTGCACTCACACTGCTGTCCCCAAGCCAATGACAAAGAGCAGGAGTGGCCAGGGGACAGCTGCAGGGGAGCAGCTCTGCTGTGTCACCAGCACTGTGGGACAAATGCAAACGACCTGGGGGCTTGCATGCAGCCATCTCGTATGCTGGGTTTGGAGCTGGGTTTTCAAACTGAAAAGGGATTCAGAGAAAAGGAGCCAAAAGCAGGAAGAAGTCTTCTGGTTCTAAATTAAACTTTCATTTGGAAAGTCAGCTGCAAATGCTTCAGATCTCCTAGACAGTCATGAGGTCAAACTGTGGCTGGGAAACCATCAACCACTGCCAGGGCTGTGCGGGAGAGTTCTCTCCTGAAGAGTGCTCCTGCCTGCGAGAAACAGTGTCTCTGAGGGGACAGTCCAGTTTTGTTTGCCAGATCTTCCTTGATGTCAGTCTAGGCTTTAACTCAGATGATGTTCTAAGGCATTTTCACTTACAGCTTTGTAATTCAAGTGCAAGGATGATTTATGGTCCTTATTTGCCCCTTACACAGCCTAGCAATGTGTCTACTTGTCAGAGATAACCTAGATGCACACTTGAGTGCTGATAATCCCTCTGCCAGAAAGAGCACAGCTCCTTCTTGCTGCCTCTTCCTCTCCTCCCTCTTCCACCAACACTCCCACCACAAGTCACCAGGGGAGCACCTCCACTACAAGCAGCACAAAACAAATGTTGACTTGGCAATACAACATTCAAAACTTGTCATTCACAAGTCATGCACATCTAGAAATATTCTTTTAAATGAGGATGCAGCAGCCTGCCTCACTCCAGAAGCCAAACCAGACCTTTTCAACTGGTATCCTGATTCCCTCTGCAGTGTGGCAAAAGACAGCTTTCTTTGTAGGGCTGCTGAGTTCAGCTGTGTGTGTGCTGCCTTCTGGACAAGCATCTTCTCCTGTGGCTTCAGAAAACCTTGGAGAATCATGTTCTTTGCTGAAGCACAAGCACCCCCTCTCTCCTATGGCTGACTATGTCCATGTGCTTTCTGATCCATCAGATGCCATTGATCTGAAGATTGAAAATGTTTTATTTTCTACTTCAAATGATTAGATAAAAAGATTAAAACAGGAGATTAGGTGTAAAACTACTAGTGGTGGAGATTTCAGAAAAACTCAGCTCTGACAATGGGCAACACTTACTTGAAATGTTGCCAAAATTTGACAAGTTGGTTATTTTTTTTTGCAAAACTCCTCCACTGTAGCTGCTATATCTTTCTCTTAAATGCAAATGTATCTGTGATTTGTCACAATGAGCACTGCCATTTTGCTGCAGCAGTAGGAAGCCCATGCTGTTGAGATAGGAATTGGAGGTTTGAAGGAGATCTGTGTGAGTTGGGAGTGAAAAAAAATCCCAGAGTGGAAGCATGACAGCTGGAAAATTACAGTGCACTGAGAAAGTGGCAGTACAAAATTTATGAAAGTAAGGGGTGAGCCCTTTCAAATGTTTGCCCTTACCAGAAGAAGGTAAAGGCAGATGGTCTGCTGGGAAGTTAGCCTGCTTGATGTGAAAGTCAGTTCACAGTGGTCACTGCTGTTAGGCACAGCAGAGTCCTGAAAATGGCACAAAGCGAATCTCAGCTTCCATAACAGAGCACATAGTTGTGTAGATTACTGCAGATGCTGACCCTCATAACTGATTTTAGATGTATTTCATCTCCACTGTTCAGCTGCATTCCTCCTGACACAGTTCCAGGGAAATCAACACTGGAGAAATCTAGCCAGTGATTTTCACTAAATGAGATTTTAGTTTATTGCACGTCTATTTTATTATGTATGCAAATTTACCATTTACAATGGTAAATTACACAGCTCTGGATACACAATACTAAATTAATAGAAGGGTTGATTATTATTTTTTTTTTTTCTGTAAAAGATTTTGACTAAACTTTACCATATATTTTTTTTTTTTTGGTGTTGTAAAAGATATTCAGAATTTTCTACTTTCCTTTTAAAAACAAAGTACAAATAACGCCCGAAATTTCCAGCCTTTGATTTCTTTTAAAGTGTTTTTAAAACCAAAAGCCTTTCAAATGAATTGATAGGTCAGTTTCAAATTTCTATTACAAAGGAAGGAAAAATAATAGAAAATTGAAAAAAAATAAGGAATCCCTTTCCACTCCACTGTCCCATTCATACCTGCCACTTTTTATCAACTCTGCAACAGTAGCAAATAAAAGCCTGCATCAGGAGCATCCGTGACTTAACTCAGCAACATGGTGTGGCAAAGCACACAATTGTACTAGATTCAGGCACTTCTCGAACAGTCAGAAATTCTTGGATTTTAGCCGCATCCTATTAGGTGTGAGAAGCATGTGGTGAGGGGGCCATGGCCACCTCCAGGTGGCTGCACAAGGGCTGCCCCCACCGCCCACCCACCTTGGTGGGTGCGGGGTCAGGTTACTTGCCCTGCCTTTCCGCTCATGCTTTTAACAATTATGGCACCTATATAATTTCCTCATTTGCCTGTGTTAGCAATGGAATTAGCTACAGTTTTCACACTTCTGTTCACTGCTTGAGATGACATTTTATTTGCCCAACAAAATTTTGAATACAGCTTAATCCTTCCTCCCTGACCTGCATTCTCCCTAACATGAATAATGTTTAGGATTCAATTTGTACTCTATGAGGCGAATATAATCAAAGTCACCACTGGCTCTGATGCCAGTGGAAAAAGGAAAGAAAAGAAAAAAAAAGAAAAGAAATAAAAAAAATAAAAATAAGAGAAAATAATAAAAAAAGAAAAGAAAAGAAAAGAAAAGAAAAGAAAAGAAAAGAAAAGAAAAGAAAGGAAAAGAAAAGAAAAGAAAGGAAAAGAAAAGAAAAGAAAAGAAAAAGGAAGGAAAGAAGGAAGGGAGGAAGGAAGGAAGGAAGGAAGGAAGGAAGGAAGGAAGGAAGGAAGGAAGAAAAATAAAGTAAGAAAGAAAGAAAGAAAGAAAAAAAGAATAAAAAAGGAAAAAAAGTATAAACCCAAGCAAGCCACTCCCTCCCCCTCCAGCCCTTTCCCAGGACAGAACAGTTTCATGCTTTGTTTAGGTGCTTTGGCTGCAGCGCTTACCAAAGTTTGGTGTGCAGGTACAGTGACTTGCTACTGATGCTGAGCAGTTTAGGGGAGAGAAAATCTGGGGAATAATTTTGGGAGAGAAAATCTCCCAGAAATAGTGTGTGGATGGCTTGCCCAGTGAGACAGCTCCTCTCTGCTCCTGTGCTGTGTGAGTGTGTCCACCAGCATGTGTGTGTATAACTAGACAAGTTTTTTTTTTAAAAAAAGGAAACATTTTCAGAAGCTGTACAGAAAACAGTGCAAGAGTTGCTAGAGCAGTATACATATGCTCGAGAGGAATCCCTTTCAGTTCCTCTTTTCTTCAGCTTTATTTAAAAAGGGTTTGAAGGCTGGTTTAATTATGAAAACCAGCTCTCTAGACACCAAACAAAACGGCAGCCTAGCCTAAGTTGGCACCAGGACAGATGCATATTTTGCTCACTTCTCCATGCCAATCGGCTGTAGCTCATCCAGTATGTCAATCCAAGTTGGCTGTCTGTAATCCAAGTTTAGAGGCCTGAAAATATCCCAGTCCAGCTTTGTTTCATGTGGTAAACAGCTTGCTCAGTCTATTTCTTGAATGTTCAAAACAAAAATCAAAACAACAACAAAAAAACACACCCAAACCAACCATCCTGTTACTACATGTTATAGTAATAGCCTCTCTGCATTTTATCCCACTGCAGGATTTCCCTTTTTTTTTTTTTTTTTTTTTTTTTTTTTTTTTTCCTCTGTACACACTGACCATGAAATGCTGGCAAAACCAGCTCCTGGATTCAGCTAAAGGGGGGCCATGACTGCTGGGGGCCACCATCGCCAGCAGCCATCTGCAGGACCAGCCAGTACTCGGCCATGGGCGCAGTGGCTGTGCAGAGCTGGGTCTGCAGTGGACTTTCTGGTGCTCAGCGGCATCTCGTCTTGGGGTTCAGTCCCTCCCTCTCCCATTGTAAGGTTTTTCAGGACAATGAGTACAAAGAAAGAATGGCAAGCGGTATCAGGGAGAGTTTATCATGATTTACCATTGATGAAAATTCCCTCCCCTCTCTTTCCCCCTCAGCCATTTGAGTACAAATAAAGGGGCCCAGGCTCCTGAGTCAGCCAGCAGGATCAGGACTGCCAAAAGAAAACAAATCAAATGCGCTGAGGCTGCCCACAAAGCGTGGCTCAGGATTTCTGAGATGAGAAAAAACAAACAGTGTCCTGGATGTCAGTGATGGAATATGGTTTACTCAATAATTAAATTCAAGCAAGGACTCATCTCTCCTGGTTTCCTACTGGCTATTTCCTCCTAGAGGAAATTGGATGTCTCTGAAAACCTGAAATCTGGTCTCTGCTCACCAGCTTTCTAAGCAGAAACACCAGCTTTCTGCAGGGTACAGCTAAACCCCATGGAGACAATTAACAAGTCAGTGATCTAGTTTCCACCTTTCCCCATAGCTTTCCAATTGCTTCAGTGTTTACCAGTTGTAAAGCAAAAAAGATAGAATATGAAGGGATAAAACAAATATATAGCTTGTAAAAAAGAGGTTAAAGATGTCAGAGAGTCTGGATAAATCCTAGATTTCCTAGAAATATTTCCAGCTGTCACCTTTCTTCTCCCACTTTCCTAGTGCAGAGTTATATGGTGTTCAAAGACCACAAGAGCATGCTGCCTTTCAGTCTCATATACTTTATATGGGCACTTCACATAGTTGAAGTGCTGTGCAAACATTAACTTGGACTGATCTGAACCCTTGTTTTAAAACAAAGAAACCTAGGAGGTGCAGGGAAGCAAATATTAGGAGAAGAGACTTGGTTCCAGCTATTTACCTCATCAATGAGCCTGACTACAAAAAAAGATACCGCCAACTGTGAGGTGCATGTGGCTGTGCAAACCACTCCAAGGTCTCGTGGTCTATACTGCCATGTAGTTTTGCCCCAGAGCAACCCCTGCTTTGTAGTTGCACTTAGAGGATATAAAAACAGAAATTAAATAAATACAAGCAGTCTCTGTCCATCTTGGTCTCCAGCATCCGCACTTTTCTGCACAAGCTTTTCCTCTTCCAAATTGTGAGGCCTGGGTATCAACTTGGAGCAGTGACTCTGTTAAACTTGGCAGCAGGTGAGCAGCTGTGCCCTGCAAGATCTGCATGTGCTGGCTGGGATGGAGACACGTAGATGCAGCACCTGCATAAAACCAGGGAGGTTATCTGTCCTGCTGCCCCAGCAGCCCCTCAGCAGAGGCAGGGTGACAGAAGTGGCTCTGTGGCACTGTGCATGCACAGCCAAGGAGACCTGTCAACCCCGCCACCAGCCAGAGTCTGGGCAGAACAGGCAGGGTTAATCCTGACCACAGCACACACTTCCCCTTTCTCCTCCCCCATCAAGAAAAAAAAACATATTTCCTGCAAGCACGTTGCAGTGCTCTGAGCAACTCTCCCAACAGCAAGGGGATTTTCTAGGTATCTGGGTCGGTGCACTTTGAAAATATGTTTTTCCATTAAAAAGCAATGTCAGTATTTCATGGGCCCATATGTAGTTTAAATTGCTCCAGTGAGGAGCATGCACATTCATCATACTTCTGTACTAAGTGATTAGGCAAAGGGCAATGAGAGTCCGGCTCCTAGCAGGCATCAGCCTATTTACAGTCAGTTATCAGGAAAAGCATGACCATCACAACTAGATATATAAAACAAGAAAATGCCTGATCACTGGATGAGTTTTGTATTTAACAGGGGATTTTAACTCTTGGGACCAATGACTGACATGTTATATGCTGAAACACATAAGCATTTTATTCCTTCACTGCCTTCCAGTAAAAGGAGCAGCAGCATCCAATGGCTGGGGAGGAAGGAGGAGGGAGAAGAGGGAGGGCAGAAGAGCAAGGAGTGGACAAAATAAGAATGGCTGTTATTTGCCAGAGAAAGCTTAGCAGTGAGGATCAGTGGTATTTTAACTGTAACTGGAAATTATCTGCTCCCACCTTCAGGTGGGATGGCAAAGGCCAAGCAAGCAGAGATCAGCCCTGGGAGAGCAGCGGGTGTGCTGTGTCTAGGTGCAGGCAGCCTTGCTGGGTTTGGAGGGCCAGTCCTTGTCAGCAGAGGGTGGTGAAGGGAATGTAACCTCTGGAGGACTCTGGGACCTTCAGAGCTCAGAGAGAGGGACCCATCTCTGATACAGGCACTGTTTGTTACTAATCAGAAACAAAGGCAAAGGTAACTTGCTGCCCCCACAGCCCAAGTGCAGCTGTATTTAACAGGGAGCACAGACATACAGAGGACAGCCCAGTCTGCAGAGAGGCTTGCCAAACTGAGGCATTTTGTTTCTCAGCAATACCTGGCAATATTTTTGTCTTGATGCTGTCCATCCAGAAGGGCTGGCCCCCTTCTCTGCTCTCAAGTTTCCCCCAAAGGATTTAAACGTTAACACCTCCAGATGTAATTTGGCTTTCTTCCTACAAGTAGTGGGGGTATGGGAAAGGGGTTGCACAGCCACAATGCTTTAGTTCAGCACTGAGGACATACCTGCAAACCTTTTTAATCCCAAACACCAGGGTCAACAGGTTTTTGCCATTGTACAGGCGTGGAATTGTACAAAGATGGTGGGCAAGCTCTGCCTTCACCCATTGCAGGGGAGACAATGAAAACTCTGTATGGGCAGTGAGTAAAAACTTTACTTTCACAGAAACCACACTAGTCAGCTTGCAACCCATGGGTTAACCGATTTTCATTAAGGTTTCTGAAATCATCAGGATTTTTAGTTTTATTTTTGCTTGATTTTCAGTAGCATAACAAAAAAGCCCCTTCTGGTTTTGGAGCATTAGAGCCACAGAGCTTTTGTACATTTCTCTGTGATCATGAGGACAGGGAAGGTCATTCTTGTTTCCAAAGAAAGCTGGGATTCTTGCAAAACAGCTTCCCTCTAGGAGGAAGCCCCCACCCCAATCCCAAACCCAGCCTGCCAAGTACCTTGAGATTTGCAATTCAATCTTTTGGCAATATAATTGTGATCGTTGGCAACACAGTGTCACTGGAGGAGCTTGTATTCCCATAGTTGAAGGATTTGAGCTCCCTCTCTATTTCACATCTGCACTGATGTAGAGGGCATAGTGTTCCTGCTTTGTATAATAATGTCTTATTTGCACAGTAATCTCAGCTATGGAATGGAAATGTCTTCTCTGGCCCAAGTTGTGAGCTAAAATCTGGCAGATCCCATGTTAGAGGTATCTGCATTTCAGTGGTGGGAAAAATGATTTTCATATTGCTCTGGCACTGTTCTTGTAAACTGAACTTCTATAACAATTCTCTTTGAGATCCATGGGAGTTTTGCCTTCTGTGGGCCTGCAGTGCAGGACCATCAGTTTGTAAAACACCAAAAGAATGACTGAGAGGAATGCTATAATGAGGTTTGTTTGTCAGATATTTTGTCCTCATGTTTGGTTTCCCTTGAGATAATCAGAGTTGACATTTGCACCTCACACTTGAATCTTTTTCAAAACTAGCTGCGCTCAACAAAACATGTAACGTTCTTGTATAGTTATGCCACCAATGAGCTTTTTTTTTTTTTTTAAAAAAAATTATTTATTTATTTATTTATTTATTTTTTATTTGCATGTGCAAATGGTTATTCCATGATGATTTTCTCGTGTAATTTGTTATAACTTTGGCTGCTAATAAGGTGTGCCACTGTCTGCAATTTGAAATCAGATTCTTTCCAAGGCTGTAGCTAACAATCAGCATGAAAACGTCATTAATTAGCATAAGCAGCTCTTTGCTCCACTCCTGCACCTGTGGGCACTTCTGCTTGCCACACTGTGGGCCACTCACTGAGCCAGAGTAGTTGTTTGTGCGGCTACACAGGAAACTGGTAGAGGAAACTGATGTAAGTGAAACAGAGTTCAGGAAACAAAAATGGTTATTTTTTCAGCCGGATCGGTTCCCTGACCTGGCTCATCACACAGCCCCATAAACAGCTGAGCTGGCAAAGTGCAGAAGATGGTGCAAGGATGGGACAAAGTGGCCACGACTACTGCTATTGCTGCCTAGAAAAGCACAATCAGAGTTACTTCTCTGATATGATTTATGATCCGTACGATCCATATGATTTACATCTGATGGTCTGTATGCTAGCTCTTTTCCTAAGAAAGATCTCACCAATAATGAAGCAAATGTTAATACACCTAGATATGTCTGAATTTAGTGCTCAGGATGATGACCTGTTCTGGGCCTTCAATGGACTATGGCAGAACAAGGAGGAGGAAGACCCTGTGGCAGTCAGATTCTTGTCTCCTGCTTGTACAAGTTTGACTATCAATGCTATAAAGAACAGGTGCTCCTGTAGTGGTGGCACAAAATATTTTTACAGTTGCTGTGTGAGATTGACTACACAACCATGCAAGATCTCATGGGAAAACCATTTAGTTTAATTGAGCTTTTGCACTCTCTCTTGTCCCCCTTGTTACATAACTCCAGTGAGAAGCTGAGTTTTTGCTGGTATAATAATACTAAAAAATAAAAAATAAATAAAAAAATAAACCCAAAGGAAATTAAACCACAAACAACTATATTCAAAAAAACAAAGGGTCTGGCTGGTGCCCAAGAAAACAAGGAAATTTAAAGATAAAGAAAACTGTCCTTACTTCACCCTGTTGCTCCTGAGGATGGTTGAGGTTTCCAAAGAAGGCAGGCTGAGACATGCCCTGCTCTGCTGGGGAGTGGCCAGCACGCTGCCAAGGGACAAGCCCTTGCTGCAGACAAGCTGGACTTTCTCTCTGGCTCCTTAATGGGAAAGTCATGTGGCAACACAGAAACCTAGACTTTGACATCTAAAAGCCCTCCTGGCCATGTGTGTGGCTGGGATGGATTAGGACTAAATAAAGCCTGGGCTTGCTGACAGGACATGGAATAGGAGATGCTGTGAGCAGGCTGCACATCTCCTGAACTGGCTGATTGGTGCCCATCTCCCCACCACTTCTTCCTGGCCAAGGACTGGGCACAGCAACGCATCAGCCTGAGCCAGGAGCTGCTTTGGCAGGCTGGTAGGAGCAGAGAACCTGCCTACAAGCCAGTGTCTTAAAATCAGAAGGCTCTAGAGTAGCCAAGGCTCTGGCTTCAATTCTTCTACACTAGGAGTCCAGCTTTCCCCGTGCACTGCCACATTAGAGGGAGGAAAATGGTAAGTGGCAAAGCCAGAACCGTCCAGAGAAAACCAGCAGTGCTCCTGTGGTTTCCCACCCTGCAGCACCACCATGGCTCACATTGGTGGATGGCCTGGCCCAGCCTCCCAAGCTTGGTGTGCATTTCTGGCAGGAAAACTGTCCCAAACCAACACAGATACCTCTGCTCGCCTCCAGCCTGAGTAGGCTGGCAGTGCTCAGAGGGCTGGCAGGGCAGTAGGGGGAAAATTAGCAGGGAATGAAATACAAAATAAAACAATCCACTTTGCATGATCCTTTGTTAAGCAAATGCTTGCATTGGTTAATGTATTTGCTGGTTTCATTATTACAAGGTTTGGCAGCATGATCTGTGATTACAGTCCATTTTAATGATCCCTTTTGACCTCGTAACATCTTGGAGGAGCAAGTTCACCCTTCTTCATTTTTATTATTTTGTGATACAGATTTTACAATTTCCACAAGCCTTCATACAGGCTCCAGACAGCTCTCATCATTTTGACTCGTAATTCATTGTTAACTTAGAACTATCTATTATATTTATTCTTTAATACTTTAAATATCTAAGAATTTCCTCTACCGTCCTTCTGAGAATATGTGGTTCTGGTGAATTCATGCACTTTCATTCAAAATGAAATAAAAAGGCATAGGCAGTGTCACTTGAGTGTTAAAATGTGCCAAATCACTGGGAAAAAAAAAAAAAAAAAAAAAAGCCATATCCTTATCTGACATCTGCATCCCTGAAAATGCTTCTTGCAGTTGTGTGTCTTAGCAAAGAGTAAAATCCACTCTCATAATTTAGATGTTCACTTTGCTTGCTGAAATCCCATTAAACAAATGAGCTGTATGCTTTTTTTTTTTTTTTTTTTTTTTTTTTTTCCTCACTGTCACTTCTTACTTTAGGCTCAGCTAATTCCCTTGTACTCTTTTGGATCCCATCAACATTTTCTACCATGATGTGAAAGGAAAGCAATAAAGCTGTTGAACAAATTCTTATGGACCTACTACATTATAAAGACAGAAATTGTTTCTAAGTGATTGGAACATTTTGTCCATTTTATTCTTTGATACAGTATGTCCTTTTCTACTCCAGGAATCAGAGATGGATTCAAGCCTAAAAGCCTACTTCATTTATAAGCACATTTCCTAAATTAGGTGCAAAGGCTACCATCTCCTTGCACCTCCATTGGCAGAGCCAGACGGCCTCAAATCTCAAGCTTTTTAGCAGTTTGTAGGGGAGCTGGGAATCTATAGGCCAGTTCTGAGGGAGCACTCATTACTTTAAAACCCGAGCTCCCCCCTAGGTTGCCAGCAAAGAACTACTGGGGAACTTTGACTCCCAAGCAGGGTGGGAACATGGGGAGCTGAACTGGGCATCCCACATCCCAGATGATGGCCTTAATTTCAGACCTGTTGATTATTCTGGGGTTTGACTTTCTTTTTTGACATACGACTTTTCAAAAAGTCTCAGTTTCAACTGAACATGAATGTGAGAGATTTGTGGAAGCTTGAATAAACTTGGCAGGATGGATAAACTCTTTCTCGCCCATCTAAAGCCTTCTGTTTTCTCCTGGATGTTATTAGTGTATTTCAAGTATATCTATTTTTTTCCCAGTGGAAGTGGAGACTCCTGTACAGTGAAGTCATGAAAATAACTTGCTTCTCTCAGATACCTTTTGTTGAGCATTCAGGAGTTGTACACAGACTTCACCAGATACTGCTGAATGACAGGAAAAAATGCTAATATATAGCATGGTTCCTCCCAGAGGAACTCTTTAACTATGCTCTTCAAATGCCTATATAAAATTATTGCCAGTTATTTAAAGTTACATATTTTCTTATTTTGACCTTAATGAGTCAATGCACCTACCTCTACTAGGAGAAACTGGAGTAACATGTAAGAGCCTCATTTTTTTAAATGTTGGTGTCTACACTCCAACCAGTTCTTACCAGCTGCTGAATAATGAATACTAGCTGCTGCCTTTTCCATTGATTCCTAATCATAAGATCCACCTAGAGGGTAGTGCCTCCAAAGCCACTTGGCAATTGGGCCTTTTTACATATTTTTTCAGTGGTCAGGTCAAAATGCAGGAAGCTACTAGAGAGATAGCTTGAACTGGATACACACGCAAATAATACTGCTAAGAAGTGCTTCCTCTTGGAATTACTTGTGTCTGATGCCACTGTTTTCTAGATAATTTACAGTGTGAGCTTTCTCAAATTAAGCCTCCTTCCAAAGCCAGGCTATGTACAGAAGCTGGCAGAGTCCCTGCAGATGACTCAGGACGGAGCACGCACAACTGTGTATATCACATCTATACAAACGAACTTCAGCTACTTGCTAGCTAACCAACCTGCCAGTGTCCATCTCAACTGTATTTCCCACAGAAGAGAAAAACTTAGAGGACAGGATCTTCACATCTGTTTCACCCTGAAACAAGTACATTAGTACAACTGCCAGAGTGCCACAACTTTGGTGTGTAAAGTCTGTGCGTTGAGCCATGGCCCCAGCTCACTTCATTTGTGGCTCTGGCTCACCAGCATGCAGTGCCTGACCCCTCTGCAACTGGGTGATGGCTGTCTGTCTCCTTTGGGACAGGATTAGGCAACCACAGGTGGCACCACCTGCTGCAAAGCTCTCTGACTGGGCTTACTCTGCTAATGATTCCTAGACATTTAAGAGCCAGCTCAGTTGCTGAAGGGGAAGTGCCCGAGGGGACAATGAGCTCCTTGTAGCTGTTTAGCAGTATCACAGACTTCCTCATTGACTGGCATTCGACATAGCTTGTTTGGCTGGATGCAAATAGTGTGAGCAGTTGGCTGTGACTCTTGACAAGGTAGCAGGAAGAGTTACATGTTTATGCTGATCTCTAACACAGAGAGCAGCCTTCTCTTTGTTGTGATATGCACCCTTCACCAGGTGATGTGAACTTCTGCTTGTTCTCACACAGCCACTATAGGTCAATGGTGTGTGTCTGATGCTTTTACTCCTGTGCTTTTTCATATTGCACTTTCTCCTCATTTGGATAAAGCACATTTCCTCTAGGAGAGTCTAGAACCTCACTAGAGCAAAGATGCTACACAATAAAAGTACTGCCATGCTACCTCTGTCTGCAGCCTGAGGTTTGAAGCCAGTGATACCGTATATTGATAAAGCCAGCAAGAATTGCCTTGGTCACTGTCTTTACTTATCACCATACCCAGGCCCATTCTGAGCAAAGGGACTGGCATGGAGAGTCCAGAATTCCCAGGTGGCGCCTCCAGAACCTGCAGCTCTGATTTGATTAGTGTCTTCTGTGGTGATAGTTGAGAATTGCTTTGGGCATTTAGAAAAGAAATTCACACAGAGGCTAACCTAAAGTATTAAAGATTCATTAGAAAACTCACCTATATAGTCCACCCCCTGCACCCTCTTCCCTACAATCCCTCAAAACATACAGGAGATAGGAGACCCCTTACCAGATCTCCCAAGACCCACCATACCTTACCTGCTTGGCTGCTCTGCAGCAGTATCACAGTGTCCAGATGATGAAAAGAAGCATAGCTAGCAGGTCGAGGGAGGTGATTCTCCTCCTTTCCTCTGCTCTTGTGAGACCCCACCTAGAATACTGTGTTCAGCTCTGGGGCCCTCAATGTAAGAAGGACATGTACCTGTTGGAGCAAGTCCAGAGGAGGGCCATGAGGATGATCGGAGGACTGGAGCACCTCACCTATGAAGACAGGCTGAGGGAGTTGGTGTTATCCAGCCTGGAGAAGAGAAGGCTCGAGGGAGACATTACAGCAGCCTTCCAGTCTTATGGCAGCCTTCCAGTACCTAAAGGGGGTCTACAAGAAAGCCAGAGACTCTTTGTCACACTCTTTGTCAGCGAATGTAGTGACAGGGCAAATGATAATGGCTTTTAACTGAAAGAGAGTAAATATAGAATCATAGAATCATAGAATGGTTTGGATTGGAACAGACCTTTAAGGATCATATAGTCCACCCCCGCTGCCACAGGCTGGGACACCTTCCATTAGACCAGGTTGATCAAAGCCCCTGTCACCCCGGCCTTAGATTTAGATTAGATATTAGGAAGAAATTCTTTACTATAAGGGTGGTGAGGCATGGGAACAGGTTGCCCAGAGAAGTTATGGATGCCTTATCCCTACAAGTGTTGAAGGACATGTTGGATGGGGCTTTGAGCAACCTGGTCTAGTGGAAGGTGTCCCTGATCAAGGCAGGGAGGTTGGAGTTAGATGATCTTTAAGGTCCCTTCCAACCCAAACCATTCTATGAGTCTGTGATTCCACAGATTCATTTTTATGTTGATGCAGCTTCTTTGTATTTTTAGCTCAGGCCCCACTGTCCCATGAAAATCAGTGTTTGCTTCCTGCTGTGCTCCATAGATGTGTGTTGTATGATTTGTCTTTAACACCAAATAAAGCAAGTAATTGCAAAAATCAAAGTCAGTGTACCATCCTATAGTCTTGTGGTGGTTTCACTGTGATGGGTGGCTAAACTGCATCACAACACAACCTCACTCCCTCTTCTCAAAAGAATTGGGGGGGGGGGGGGGAGGAAGTATGATGAAAAAGAGGGGGTTCACATGTTCACATAGGGACAGGGAGGTCACTCACCAGTTACTGTCACAGATAAAACAGACTCAACATAGGGAGACTAATGTAATTTATTGCATATTTCTAAAAGATTAGAGCAGTAAGAGGCTAAAAAGAAGCTAAAAACACTTTTGCGCCTCCCCATTCACTCTATTTCACCTGCTTCCCCTGGGCAGAACAGGGGAATGGGGAATGGGTGCTGCATTCAGTCCCTAATGCTTCGTCTCTGCTGGTCCTTCATAGTCACTCTCTGTTCACAATCACTGTCCCCTGCTCCATTGTGGGGACCACAGGGTCCCTCCCATGAGATGCCATCTTTCTTAAACTGATCCTGCGTGGGCTTCTCACTGACTGCAGTTATTCAAGTACTGCACAACATGGGTCCCCCATGGGAAGCATCACCCCTACACCTGTTTGGGCTCCTCTCCAAAGGCTGCAGCTCCGGCCCGGGGCCTGCTCCTGCAGGGGCTCCACCACAGGCTGCAGCATGGAGATCTGCTCCGTGTGGGACCCATGGACTGCAGGGGGACAGCCTGCTCCACCAGGGGCCTCTCCACAGGCCACAGGGGAACTTCTGCTCCTTGCCTGGAGCACCTCCTGCCCTCCTTCTGCACTGACCTTGGGGCCTGCGGGGCTGATTCTCACTCCTCTCTCCCAGCTGCTGTTGCTAAGCAGTTTTTTTCTGCTTCTTAAATCTGCTCCCACAGATGTGCAACCAACATTGCTCACTGGCTCAGCTCTGGCCAACAGTGGATTCTTTTTGGACCTGTGTGGAACTGGCTCTGATCTGATGTGGGGCAGCTGTTGGGCTCCTCATAGAAGCCACCCCTGCAGCCCCCCTGCTACCAAGCCCTTGCCACGTAAACACAGTACAAGTCCATACAACAAAGGTCACTACCAGAGCTACATGTTGTCTCAGGTCAAGCTATGAACAACATCAGAAAGCCAGGTAACTGTAGACAGACAGCAAACACAGCACAAAATCTGTTCTGGCATATGGTTAATTTCATTTCTTCTAATGTGCCATCCCACAGTGCCAACCTTTTGAGAACCAAGACTAGTCTTTCTGCTGCCGGCAAGGGCCCTTTGGTACCAACACGGGGAGGTCTGTAGGTAAGGTGTGGAGTATGAACCTCAGAGTCTGGTCAACACCCAGGGAACTGTCAAGCAGGCATCCCTCAGAGTTCACTTGGAACAGGACTGAATGATGATTTTTTCTATATGCATAACTTCAGTCTTCCTCAATTAAATGAAGGTTCAAGTGACTTTCTCCCTACAGCAGTAAAATAAGAAGACTTTTCTCGTGCATGTGCACACACATTAGTGGGAAACACTGTAGATATGTTTTTTGTATTTAGTCCAAGGTAAGCAAAGATTTGAAATTTTAGGAGTGGAATTCATTCACAAATCCCAGAGGGTCCTTAAATGCTGAATATTAAGAATTCATTGTTAGTGCCAAACCCCTTGTCAGCATGAGCAATCCAGCTTCAGAGTTTATACTTTAGACAGTTTAATTGGGATCAATTTGATTTCAGGTAAGCTAACTGAGAACAAATTAATTTCATCAAAACCTCACCTCTTGCTTTGAAATGAGTATATATCATTTGCAATAATGATTACAATTGCAGTGAACTCTACGAGTCTGTTTTAAAAATGAGGACCTTTTGATTTACAAGCACGCTTATTTGTGCGACCCTAGTAATGGTTTCATTTGCTGGGGCTATTTTTCTTCATTCCTGAGAACACGTCCTGCAGCAAAAGTTCAAGACCTAAAAACCTGCTGACATTAAAATGCTCAGACACATTTACTTCTCTGAATGTCATGTGGAGGAAAGACGAGACAGATTTTCTTGCCCCTGGCCTAGTCCTCTCTTCCTGATCTGAAGATGTCGGCATTACTGAAGCATCTTGGTTTGGCATTTGTTTTATCTCTTGTTTGCAAAGATGCTGTTCTGAATAGCACTTTCTTTTTTTTGTGGTACCAAATGGCTGGATATTAAAAGGGAAAAATAGTAGTGGAAAAGACATTTGTCTTTTCTGAAGAACAGCAAGCAGAACTGAATGTTGAATTAGTCTCCAGCTGTCTGGTAGACTAGCTGTACTAATGCTGCAGAACAACCATCCTTTCTGTAGCCATCTCCACAGTGTTCCCATGCACCGTCCCACATGAGCATATCAGGCAACTTTATTCACTTCAGTGATGATTCTTCAGATTACTCAAGAGTACCCAAAATAAGTTAATGAAAATAATGACAATATTTGTTGCCCTCAGTTCAGGTATTCAGTTTCATCTGCTAATATACAGTTATCATACTTGTCTGTACTGAAGTTTTTTAAAAAGAGTGTCACTAAAGTAAAGTTGACAACTAATCTCAGTCAGGGAGGCAAAAGGATGAATAAAGGGTTTCTGCTATGACATCAGATTTAGTAGACAGAAGCAATTCATGATTTGAGTGCACATTTCCTTAATGTTACATATGAATGTTTTTTCTTTAATACATGGTTAGTTAAAAATAAAAACTTCCTTAAAACTCCAGCCATGCCTCTGCTTTTTGTAGTTAAAATTACAAGAAGTAAGGAAAGGAAAACAAGAAGTTCAACAGGTTAATATGGCTATCAAAAGAAAAAAATAAGTCCATCAGATTAAAAAGATTAATCACTAGTCTTTGTCTTTTTTTTCCCCCCTTTATTTATCAATCTAGAACTCTCCTGAAATCAAGTGGCAATCCTATGCTTCTGAAAGATCTCACTAGGCCTACCCTTTAAATCAGAAATGGCTGCATGGTAGCTCCTGACTGTACAAGCAGCCAGTGGTTTGGGCACACACTGAGATCAGCCCAGCTTTCTCCTTTGCCTGAGGGATGGAAACTCACATACCCAGTTGCGACTGCTCTTAGATCTGGAAAAGCAACTGTGCCCTCACTTACTCCAGGTAAATGCATCTTTCATTGCTGGAAGTCATGCAATGTGGATTAGGCTAGGCAGAAAGTCTAGGAGTGACATTATCCTCTCTGGATAGCCCCACTTAGCACAGGTGAGATATAATTATTTTTTTTAAGAAGTCTCTTCTGTCCCAGCAATATCCCAAGAGTGGTCTTGCAGTTGAACTGAAAATGAGTGGGCACACTGGAGATCAGGCCCAGGTTAAAATCCATTCTTACCACTAGTCTGGTGCAAGATTAGTTTTAAGAGCTACAGGAAAACAGTGCAAAATTGGAACTTAGCATGGAGAGGGCTCTACTGATGTTATTGTTAACTGAAAGCCAAATATTTGATGCAGTGCCCAAAGACATGATTAGGAAATGAGTTTGGGCTGGTGAAAGCTGCCAGATTGCTAGCACTGGGATATGAAGTGTCTTGTGAAGTCTCAGAAACCTTTCTGTAGCTGCAGATGAGGATTCATAGTCAGTTTATTGCTGATCTAAAACTCTGGACCAGGAGGAGGTCATCCTGCCTTAGACAAAGACACAGCAGCCTGAGTAATGTCATGTCCTCTGAGCTGGTTACTGGCCCCACATTCCTAACTGTGAACCATAGATGACTGCCACTCTCTTAGGCCATACAGGCTCTGTCCAAAATCATTGAAGCCACTACTGCATACACTACAGAAGTTACCTCCTGTCTGTTGAAACCCATGCAGCCTTAGTCAGTGGAAATGCTTTAAAGTGCTGGAGCTGTTTGTCTTTTAGTAGCTGGACTTGATGCATTAACCTATTGCTCACAGGCCTCTCATTAAGTGGGAATGATTTTCAGGCAGTAACATTTCAACTAAACCCAAATGTAATTGAAAGATCTGACTTTCTATGATAAGTCCAAACACCTCCACCTATAGAATAAGTTTTCTTTTACTGAAACATTTTCTTTAGTAGGGGGCATATTTCCTTTTCATTCTGCCATACAAGCTCCAAGAATGATCAAAGTCTCAAATCGAATCCCATCTGAAAGCAGTTACAAGAAACTGGAGATAATAAAACAAATATTGTAAGACCCCTAATATGAGCAGCTCTCATAAAAAAACGAGCAATTAGGAAATCTTTCTGCAACTCCTCTTTTAAGTTCATTTAGTACATTTACTACATGAGCTCTGAAGAGCTAAAGTCGTAATTCTCCAAAAGCATCATAATGCTGTTTCTACTTATCTTAGAGATTTTCGGCAAATTTTGTAAATAAGCAAACATCTTCATGACATGTATTAAATGCAAACTGAACAAGATTAAGGTACCAGAGCAAAACAAAGTACATAATAAAAGAACAGTTGCAGATTATAAATCACAGTTTATAAATCACAGAATATAAATCAGAGTTGTCCTTCAAAATCTACCACCCATACTTTTCCAATTCATTTCTGGGGTTGATGGCCTAATTCATGTTCAATTTATCACTTGGCACTTGTATTAAATTCTTAAGATGAATGCAAAAAGGAATACTATTTTAGTCTATTAATGATGTCAGAAAGTTCTATGCAGCATTTGAAATATATCTAATCAGATGAATGGAAATAAAACATAGTCCTGTTCCTTGACAGCTTATTTCTCCAGCTTTTAACAAAAATGTTCAAAGAAACAAGAAAAGGCTCTAGGAGGGCAACTAGGATTGTAACATATTTTCTTGGAGAAAGGGATAATTTGGATTTTTTTTTTTTTTCCCTGAAGATTGAATCTGAAGCATATTTGAAAAATGTTCAGGAGCCATATGTCTGAAATTTTCAAGGAATATTAAGGCTAACAGGCTAAATGTCTACCCTGAGATGCTTTAGAAGATGCAGATTTGTTAAATGATGTCCGGCTTTTGAAAACCTGGATATACTCCAATTTGATGCTTGGAGAAAAGGACCTTAATGAGTCTTTGGTATCTGCTTTTATTATTCAACAGAACGTCTTGAGCTGGGTAAAAGATGGATGCAATTTGTGAAGATTGAAACCTAAGGCAACAGCTCTTGCCCTTATATGCACTGCTTCAAAGGCTTCCTGTGAAGCCTTGAAGATCAAGGAAAAGGGAAAGATCAAGGGAATGAACTATCTCAGTCTGACCTGCCCTTTGGTCAACCTGTCTGGGGAGGTGGCATGTGGGGACTTTCAAGCCATTCTGCTGTCAGACCCAGCAAGGCAGCATAAAGCCCATGAACCCACAAGTTTGGGTGGTATTTCTATTGCCTCTGTCAACCTCACTGTCTGCACCTTCATGGGAAACAAAGGATTTGGGAGACCATATGCTGCTGCCACTGAGAAGATGCACTCTTTGTCTCATACACACTAAAAAGGAAAAAGTACTTGAAGGTTTGCCTCTTTTTGCCTCTTTTTTTACCATTTTGACTAGGAGGGAATGTGTTGGATCTGCACTGATGCCCTTCAAGCTGCATTCCTGCTGCAGCTGATCCCAGGGTTGAAGACTCATCAAGATATACATTTAATTTTTCAGTATTCAGGGCTGTCTTCAGAATGAATATCTCAGTCACTTGGGGCTGCCTGGCCAGGCATTTCCTCAAAGGTATCCTCAGCAGCAGAGCCTGACCACTGCTGGTGGTCCTGGCCATGTTCCTGTTGCTAGGGGAATGAAGAAGAAGAAGCTGTAATTCTACTGAACTGCACAGGGAATTTTTAGTATAATCTTCTGAAAGATTATTAGTTGGAACATACTACACAGACTTAAAAAATACATAAAAGTCCCATCAGGTTTGATTCGATGATGAGAGGGTCACCTTGAGAGATGACACGCCTAACATGTTTATGAGGCCTAAGGGATTAAAGTCTATTATTAATCTTGGGTGAAAACAAACTTGGGAGCATAAAAGGCAGCTTTACTTGTGCCACAAATAGGTCTTGCCTTCAAGAGCACACTGTTCCTGATTACCTTAAATGTCTTTAGAGCTGGCAGTTCTTTGTTTCTATCTTGATTCACAATTGCCTTCCAAAGTGAAAAGTACTTCAGATGAAACAGGCAAGTTCTACCACGTGTGCAACATCCAGCATCCTGAGTTTGGACCGAGTTGGGAAATGTAATGGAAATTTTTATTGTGTATGAAAACAGTTATTATCACGACTTCAGAGCTCCTCAACCAACTTTCTGCATACTTAATCCGCTTTTTACATTTCAGTAGTGTACTTAAAATATATTGCCAGTATGTCCAGCCATTACAATAAACATGCAGTGTTTGTATTGGCACCTGAGACACAATTAGGCATTAGCTTGTTTGCTTTTTAAAGCATAAAGTAAGCTAACCAGTTCTCCTGATGGTCAAAAATGAACAGAACAGACTTGTTTGATCCAAAAAAGTTGATTGAGAGAATCAGGAGCAACTAAAAAGCTGTATACATAGAGGATAGAATGGAAATTGCATTCAGTCTTCAATGCTGTGATTTGCTGGTACGCAGCCATAATAAAACATCTTCAGTCAGCTTTGATAGAAGATGTAAGTCTGTTAACCTGATGGACTCTGTGGGAATAACAAAAAGGCTTTGTCTCTGATGTGGGAAGGTCTCCAGCATCCTTTCTAAAAAACACCAGCCTGACACATCACTAATCTAAAATCTTTCATGTGGCCATGAAAAATAATGGAAATAAAGGTGCATTGCCAAAAATCCTATCCTGCCCTGTAAAAGTGTTTTGAGAAAGCTCACCAGCTATGGGCAGCACTTACTACAGTCCTGTCCTAAAAAGGTCTGGGCTTATGATAGGCCCAGGTGACAGGGAATACAGGTTCTGTTTTCTTTAGGCAGGAGACAACCATAGTGAATTGACCAGTGCAGCACTGCTTCTGGTACCCAAACCAGATCACTGAAAGCCAACATGTGTATCTCTGCCCTCTTCTCTAACTGATAGTCCGTTTTGGCATCCCTTAAATGAACAAGAGAATGAGCCTATGGATTCTCAGCATCTGATTTCCTTTCCATGAGGGGACAGTTAGAAGTGTTTAGGTCACATAAGTTGTATTTACATGTAGAATTGTATTTACATCAAGAAGGAGATGTAGCATGGACCAGGATCCTATTGCAGTAAGTGCTGGGTAAGTCAAGAAGAAAGGAGTTGCTGGCTGCTGTGGAGTGACATGGCAGTGCACAGCTCAACATGGCCAATGCTGCAGCTTTTATGATCTGAGCCCTTTTGTTATGTTGAGAAGAGTCAGCTTGGACTTGTTTGCATTTGGTCTTTGGAAGAAAGGGTTAATTGCCCCAGTTTTTGCCAGCTGAAGGGGCTCTGTGCCAGCAGAAAACTGGGAGGGGAAGCAGGACAACCAGCTCCTCAAAGTGGGAGGGGAAAGAGGCTGCCAGGGCTGCCAGGCCATGCTGTTTGTTTGTATTTTTGTTTTCAGTTCTGCTTTGACATAAAACATATTACTACACCTCTGCAAACTACTGCATTGTATAAGTCAGCCCCATGATACAGCCTACGACCTCACAGAAAAAACATCTATGGTCACATGTAGTAATATCGAGGTAAAAGAAGATAGGTTGTGATCTCAGCAGCTAGTTGTGCTGGCAGGAGCAAGTATCCGCACAAAAGCAAAACTAGGAAAACATTCATTTGATACACTTTTCAGACTGCAGCTTGAGTCACTCAATATTTTTTTTTCATGCTCAGCTCCCTTGTTTCAGTCCTACTACTGCTTGTTTTTCAAATTGACTATTTGCTGCAGGATTTTTTTTTTTCTAATTTACCAGGCAGCTGGAGCTTATTAGACACGATTTTCTGCTGTAGTATTGATAACAGCACACCTGTAAACACCCTCTATAACTAGCAACTTTAGGCACTTGTGGAATCCGCCTGCCACAGCCTATGTGGCAAGGATGCTGGGTAACCACGGCATAGCAGCATAGGTCCAAACTTTCTTAAGCACATTTTTTTCCCTGCTTCCTAATCTCTCCTGACATAATGTTAAAAATTATTACTTAGCTGCATAAAGAGAACTATCTGTCAATTATTTACCTGCTTACATGTGGGACCAGGTAGCCAGAAGCTGTTCTAGCAAACCAAGGCCCAGTTTCCAAGAAAGCAGAAAACCAACTGCAGCCACCTGACTCAACTCTCTATCTAGGGTAAGTCAATAAAAATCTGTTCTCCTTCAGAGAACAACAGAGATTTCTCCAAATACCATTTTTGACATCCAAGTCACGGCTGAGTAGACCTTAAACGTCTTTGGAGAACTCTTGGAAAATGAGATTTTTAGCAGCTGGAAGTAAATATTTCAATAAGCATTCAAATGCACAACTTGCTGAGTAGAAGTAGGGAGATTTTTCTTGTTCATCTATGAAGTACATCCTCTTCATGTTGTGCAAAAAAAATGCTACCATCTGAGGTCCAATCTGCACCCACAGTGCTCCTGTCATAAGTTACAAAATTTACTGCTCTTCCAGTTTTCATGGTGTAAAGACTGGACTCTTCAGAAGGACTCAGTGTCTGCTGAAGCCTGATCCTGTTAGGAGTCACTATGAGGTTATCAGTTATTTCAGTGGAAGAATAAACATGAATAAAAGGTTTAGGTTATGTGTGCCAGGACTAAAATGTCCATTTTTTCCCTTCTGTCCTGCAAATAACAGGAAACTGTACCGAAGGTTTTGTGAGACTGCTCAGAAAGGGTGCTCTGGGAAAAAAAAAAAAAAAAAAAGTCACCCTTGAAGAAACTTGTTCTTTCCTCTCTCATGACTTATAGGCAGATTTTTACCAATGTTACTTCATACTAGATGTTTTTTGCTATGGGTAGTAGACCCCCTTGAGTTGGGGATTTCTTATTGGGCTCTTTTCATCTTAAAAAGAGAAACCCAAGATTCTGTTTTTAGGCTTGCTGTGTGCTTGAATTTGGTCTAGAGGAGTCGTCAGTGGATCCCTCCCTGTCCAGGGTCTCCAAACTGAAAAAAGATAATGAAAACCAGTGTTTTAGACTACTCTTACTTTAAATTAAAAGATACCTTTTGATAAACAGAAATCCTGCCATTTAAATATCTGACTCATGTTATTAACCACCCCCCCCCGGGGGGCCCCCCCCCCCCCCCTCCCCCTTTTTTTTTTCTTTTTTTTTTGTTCCTGTTTCCTTTTTCCTTTGGCAGTCTCTATGGGGAGGATGGCAGTTCTGAGCTGGTTGTCTGGATGGCTGTTTACTGACACCCTGAATCCAGGCTGGGTGAATATGGTCAGTTTGGTGATGGTGGTGGAGGTGTGTGTGTATGTGGGGGGCTTTTCTGACATTTATGGAAAGAGAAAAGTCTAATCCCAAAGAATTTATGCTATATATTAGCAGCAAGACTTCCAGCTGTGGGGAGGGTTAAAACACTTGCTAATAGACAATTTTATGTTTCACATGTTATTCACTTCCCCACAGAAGAACTGAAAGCATGAGGAATATATTTCTCCTCCTTCCTGCCCTCCCCTTCCTTCTGCTGCCCCCATACAATTGGATTGATTAACAGAACCATTTCCCTAAATTTCTTGCTCACAAATTATAGCAGTGAACTTCCAGAAATAACGTACTTAAGATTTTGTAAAAGATAAACGTGGATTACATTTGCTTGGTAAATAGTCAGCATTCATGTAGCACTGTGTCAGCTACTGAAATAACTGTGTACTGACCTCAGCTTTGCAGATCTTTCATTTGTGGATGCTCTAACTTTTAAATAATAATAGTAAGAGGGAAAACAAAACACACTTAGTGTCGGTTATAGGGAGATCAGTTAGGCCAATGCAGAGCATTTTTGAAAATCCCAGACAATGGAAGCTAAAATGCTTATTGTGCTGGCTGGGTAGGAAAAATGTGGAACCTATGGAAGCCAGAAGCAAAATGGCCAGCTTAAGGCAGCATTATCAGCAGCTGCTTTTCAGTCTTAAGTAGAAAGTGCTTTTTAAGGAGGTCTGCTGGGAATACTCCTACAACTAAGTGAACCCATAACAGTGTGCTGATGATGACTAAGTAAATGGAGATGGAAGAGGAGAGTTCAACGGCTCCCAAAAGAGTTGCCATATTTCTTTCCAGGATTTCTTGGACAGAAGTATACTCCTGAGCTGTTCATGATGCTTCCAGAACGAATACGATCATTGTGAGAGCTAGTACGCATGCACCTCTCTAATGTTTTGATGTGCGCAGTGGGTCCAACACACTTGGCAGGCCTCAGACTCAGTGCCTATACCTCTACTCATATTATAGGGCTAAGCTATGGCATAGTGGCCATCATCCATCATCCATGTCAAATTGCTGCCACGGTGCTGGCTCTCTCTGGGCCAGCTGTTGCCCTCCCAGACAATATGTGGGTATAGAAACACCCTGAAGATGTAGATTGCATGTGAATTCTCTGTTTTGAAAGAAAAAAATAGGATGGGTGGGAACTGTGCCGAGCCCATTGGCATTAGTGCAAGTAAACAAGCTTTATCCTGTTTCTTTAATAGTAAAAATATGAGGACTATATACAGGCTGTAAAGTTGAGCAAGGATGCCTTTTGTTGCTCTATAGGGGATCTTGCTGAGATGTGCAGTGGGGGATGTCCTAGCCAATTTTACAAAATATTCAGATTTTCTTGGGACAAAAACAGAAATTTGGAAGCATTTACATAAAGGATATTCCAGGATTTGTATATATATATATATATATATATATATTAATGTCAGTTCTGCCAGCAATATATGGTGCTCTCATGTACAAGATACTACACAATTCATGCAGCAATGAAGAACTCTCTATTTTGCTGCAACTTGAGTGTAAACTCTACTTAGATCTCACAGTTCGAGGATGTTTAGAACTAACTGTAAATGCCAGTGAGATCTATCTTCTAGTCTATTTAGATCTTAAACCACTTCTTATATTCAGGCCAGGCTTTCCGTGAACCCATTTTGTCATGTTCTAATTTATTTTTCTGAATTTCTAATTTTTACCTGCAGCTTGACAGTACAGAGAGCTACTGTCAGGGACACACATGCTGCAAATGCCATTGGAGGCAAGTCAGTCATTTCAAAGACATTTTTAAAATATCATCTCCATGGCCTGTGTGGCCATTTGTTAGAAACAAATGGCATCTGGGGAGTCTGGAAACCAGGAGCAGCCATTAGACGGATCTAAAATATGTGTCATCTGTTTAGTGTTGTATCCCTTTATGCAGTCTCTTCTCAGGAGGCGAGTCCCTGGAGATTTGCTAGATCAGAGGGAAACAGGAGACCCATCTGCAACCTGCTTATTAGCGAGTCATCAGCAGATTAATTTGTACAAAGAGATCACAGTAATGGGCTGAGGCCAGCTGAGTGCCTATATGGTCCTGAAAGCACTGATGCCACAGAGATGGGAAAGACCAGATAAAGTGACTTCAAGGGAGGGCACCTTAAAACAGAAAGAAAAAGAAGGGTGGGATTGTTGGGTGAGTCACTCCAGAATACTTGGCGTTGATATCAAATCAATGGGTTCAGCCTGGTCATGTGGTTTCTTTTCTTTCTGGGTACGGATCTCTATAAGCTGGAGAAGCTGATGGGAGTATGGTATTTGCAACCACTTTATTTTCTCTGGGATAAAAATACTCTGCAAACTTTGGTTTTATTTTCCATTCGCAACAGCTGAGCCCTAGGCTGGAGGGAATGAATGTGTTATCCCACTGTGAAAACATCTAAACAGGTGGAAAGGACAAAGGAGGATAGAAAGGCAGGGTGGAGACAGTCTGGTTTTAGACAAAAATCCTGTTTCCTTTCTGAAAACAGAGCAAGTCTGGGTCCTGTAGGTTACTTTAAACTAAAAGCTGAAATTCAATTCTAATTTCTTTGCTTACATGAAAGAAGCTTGAATTGGGAGACATCAGGAAGAAAATAGTTGGGAAGAAACTGTCAGAGAAAAAATTATGGGCAATGTGCTGCTTTTTCAGTCAGGCCCAACCATTCTGCTAAATAACTTCATTCTTCACCTGTAACTTCCATTATGCCAGCTGGAGTCTTCCAAACAGCTTAAGTTAAGTGTTTCTGTTCTCAGCTCTTTATGAAAATAATCCCAGTTCTGAGATAGCTCTGATGAAGCACCTCAGTTCTGACTGGTGTTGTGCTGTTTCTGCACCCATCCCTGTGTTTCAGCAACTATCAAATAAGTGTAATTGTGCCTTTTTTTTTTTTTTTTTTTTTTTAAGTACGAAAATATTTTCCATTGAGAAGCTTGATCCTGCCTGCTAAGACATTCTTTGAAATCCTGTCTGGATTTCAAGTAAGTCTGCAAAGGGAAGGGCTAATGGACTAATCCATTCCGGTACTGTATGTAATTATTGAGATTGTTTATTTATTTATTTATTTTAGTAAAGAAAAATAAGACTAAGGTTCCAGAGACTTATAGTATACACAGTGTAATCAATAAAGTTATTCAGAGTTCTACACAAAAGCACTCACGCAGATCATTAGGGCAGAAACTTTAATCCACTGAGGTTTAGAAATGAGGAATTTCTTAAGTACCACCTGAGATTTTTTCTCCAAGTCTATAGGGCTTCGTGGATTGTAAATCCTGCTAAAACACTTTTTCAAATAAATATTGAAAAAAAAAAAAAAAAGAAGAGGAAAGGAAAACCAAGTAGAAATCTGATAAAACACCCCCAAGTATTAGTGACCCTTCAGGGGTCACTGAGTATTGCTGCAACTTCTCCCCTAGGTGAAACAAGCTAAAACAAGCTAGTAAATAGTCATAAACAGTGGGGAGGAGAAACGGTGTTGGCAAGAATAGAAAATCATACTGGTTTAACCTTTCGTGCACCTGAGCCTTTGAATTCCCTTAGACATGCCTCTTACCATTCCTAATTTTTCGGCATGTTACCTAAACAAAGGCTGGCTACAAATCCCGTGTGCCATGTCAAAGGACAGGTCAGGGCTGTGTGAGTCCTGGACCTGCCCTGCCTGGCTGACAGCAAAGGCAACTAAGTGAGGGGAAGACCAGTGGGTCAAGCATAAAAGGCTGGGCACTCTTCCTCTGGCAGGTGAGCACAGTTTGGAGCATGCTTTTATGGGTGTTGAGGTTTTCTCCACAAGACTAAAGTTTGGAGTGCACCAGAGCCCTGCGGACCTGCTAGGAGATTAGTAACAGAGATGAGTGATGAGATTGTCCTCTAGACCATCTGCAGGACTGTGCCTGCATGGCACTGCAGGTGTAGCTGTGGGTTAGGCATGAGATCCATGGATCTCTGAAGCTGCTTTCCAGTGCTTGGCACAGGCAAGCCAGGAGGAGAACATCCTAGAGGTGGCCACCAGGCTGAAGTAGATCAGCGCTTCTCACCATCATGCAACTCTCTGGCAGAATGTTTTTGGCCAAAGAGTTTGGCCACAGAAAGGGCTTTTCTATGTAACAATTCACCTGACGCCAGATATGAATCATCCTGGTGAGCTGTGATCCCTCACAAGTCTTTTGAAGTATGCATGAAATCTGCAAGGAAGCAGGACAATAGGGACCTTGCAAAAAAAATAGCATTGGGATCACATGTTGCTCTTGTGGCAACTTTTACTGCTGTTATGATTTGTGTGCCCTCTTTGGACCACAGCAGAGAAAGGCCTGAGAGGTGAGCCAGCATGTATAAACTACACAATAGATGAGTGAAAAGACATCTATTCTGTATGCCATACCCATAACCTGGACATAATACCCAGGCATATCTTGCATGTACTTTATCTGCAGTAAAGTTGGCATTGAACTGCGTGATCATTTAAGTTGGATGTAATATGCCTGCCTGTTTGGTCTGTTGACAGAATAAGAAAGGAAACATATGGTCCTCCCCAT
This sequence comes from Oxyura jamaicensis, assembly GCF_011077185.1. Lineage (NCBI taxonomy): Eukaryota > Metazoa > Chordata > Aves > Anseriformes > Anatidae > Oxyura > Oxyura jamaicensis. Next base: position 69,249,571 of record NC_048893.1, on the reverse strand, counting down.
CCACCAGAAGATTAGTGGCCTCTGTGGTGGAAACTTAGGTATCCCACTGCAGTAGAACAGTTTTTTTAAACTGCTAGGTGAGGCTGTTTATGTGATGTACAGATATTTTGAATAGCATTTAAGATTGTAGACTCACTAATTTTATGTGACACTAAGGTAATTATCATTTCAGAACTGCCAAATGCCCATAGGTCCAGTATGATTGGGAATGTCTGATCTAGGCTTGCTTGGGGTGCCTTATTTGCTTGTGTATAAGGCAGAACCTGTGTTAGAGCTCTTCAGAAGTTGGTTCTCCTTCATGTAAGCCACTGGAGCAAAAGCAAGTCAGCATGTTACTGCTACGGCTTTCAGTAGGTCCAAAGAGATTTGTTATGCCACCACAGGGCAATTTCACTAATGGATATTAAAATAGATTCAGTATAATACCAAAAAAGTACAGCCAGAACAATTGCTTGGTTATGTTACCAGCAAAAGAGGTATTTTTACTTCATTCTGATTCCCGATACACCCAAATATTGAATGTACTGTGATGTGTGTGTGGGGCAGGGAAAATGCTGTAGAGATCACCCTTGAAGTGCAAGTCAAGGAAATGCAATATGGTCAAAGAGTGTTATAACTATTCATCTGGGCACTACGCAGGAAGACAGTGTCTCAGGGAGCAGAATGGAGAAAGATATCAGGAGAAAGAAAATGTCAGAAGGGTTAAATGATTATGCTGCCTGATTGCTAGTTTCAAGGTTAAAGAGAAATGATGAAATCAAAGGACCCATTAATTCTAACTACTTAATCTAACTTAGTTTGCTGCAAATTTTTATCTAAAATTGAAAAAGCATAAATCAAAGCCTGGACCAAGAGAATAATAAGATAGCCTGTGAGACCATTACCTAAAACCCAGTTACAATTGAATATTATCTGTGTGGACTCCAATTTTTATTAGCTTGCCTTTGCCCTCCAGGGCATCAGACAAAGGCCATCAATTTGTTAGGCTTTAGAGGAGAGCTAAAACTGAGCAGTTTTGGATGGGATTGAGGGCAGGGCTCCCATATCTGGGATTTCCTAGAGACATGTAAGCATGCTTGACTTACGTGGAGATTTTAGTGTGTGCATGTACTGCACCAGTGGTTTGCAAATGGCAAGGCTTTTCTGGGATTTGTAGATATGCCTGTATAGGCTGTAGCAGTATCTCTGACTTGGCAACAAGACTTCCAGAAATTCCAGACAACTGTTGAAACTTGCTGATTCTTACTTTGCCAGTCATAAACCCAGTCCCTCCCTCTGCAGCTGTGAGTCAGTAACAGGGTACTGTTTTGCAGTCTCAGATTACTAAGGCTTTGAGTAAAAAATTAATTCCTTACATAACTCTCTTGAAATTAATGGATCGATTGATGCTGATGATTTGATGTTATTCTGTTAAACCGTTTTTGCAAAGAGACACAAATGCTTCATGGTATATTTGTATGCTGTGAAACATAAATGAAACCGTTGATTGAACTGTTTTATGGAAAAAAAAGGACAATATCTTGGCTGAAAGCACTCTTTGTATCTTTATTGTCTTTGATTCTTTAGGGCCTTTACTGGTTTCAGAAGACTTTGGATCAGACAGTTACTAATTCATGCTCAAATCTTTATGCAAATTGCACCAGCAATTTCACTACATACATGAGTACTCTAATCTTCTGGGAAAACTGTTACACTGTTACACTGAAAAAAAAAAAATTACACTGAAACCAAAGATCTAAGTTCTGAGGCTACTTCTGTCACTCCTATAAGACTATCATTTACCAATAACCTGATTTGTTTCCTTGCAAAATTACTAATAAAAAGAAAGTAGGTTGTGTGTAATGCTGCTGTTAGGTAGCCATTGACAAATAGTGACTTTTAGTAGATACCACTATAAGAAAACAAACAAGCAAACAAACAGCAAACCATATAAAATGCTGGCCAGCAGAGGATGATGACTAAAGACTCGAGAAAAGGACACTCAGAGATGGAAAAACTGTTATTCTGATTTCTAGCATTAATGCATCACATGCAAAAAAAATCCCTGTTTCCCCTCATTTAAGTTGTTTAAGAGAAGTAATGCTGCTGGAGTGCAGCACAGGAGGAGATGTGAATATCTCTGAATGCTCTATGATACTTGAAGAAGCTGATACATGGAAGAAATTCCATGTGAAATAAATAAATATTGTGTGTGTTTGTGTTAACCACTCTAGTCTGGATTGAGATCCAGAGAAAGCTTAAGGTCTCTGGTGAATAGAGAAAACACCTCTGACAGAGCTTTGCAGGTGACATCAGATTTTGTCACCATGCTGAGCTGAAATCTCATGTGTTCTGAACTACATGATCAAATGAGCGTTTCTTTCACCTTATTGCTGCTCCTCAAAAAGAATTAAACCAGTCTTTGGGGTGAGTGTCAAATTTTGAGCATTATAATTGCAGATTTTATTAGATTACCCTCACCAGTCACTGCAAACCTGCTTGAAAAGACACAGATCTTTACGGAATAACAGCCAGAATGTGGATCCTAAAGTATTCCTCAGAAGGCTGGTGATGGTGAAAGTTGGGTCCTTCTGAAGGACTACCAAATCATGGTTGTTATCTTTCTCTGCTGAAAACCTTTTAAAAAAATAATGAGGAGGAACAAAAATCACAGGGATGAAAGCCTAATCTTTGTCAGAGATGCAGACACTGACTGTATTGTAGTTTCAGCATGGGCATGTGTCTGACATAAAATCAAGGAGGCAAATAAAATGGGAGCAGTCAATGTGATCATGCAAAACTGGGATTTAACTCTTTTTCAGACTAACCAGTTGCAGCCTGGTGTGAATAGTGACCGTGTATTTTGTAACGGAGGAGTTGTTTTTGTTTTTGTTTTAAAAAGAGTATTCAGATCAGCTGAGTTTGAGCCAATGCTGAAAACAGCTGCCAAATTTATCATTAACCAGAAGATTTGCATGGGGCCAAAGGAGATTGGTACAGAGAGATTAGAAGCGGATTATCAGCATGTTTTTAGCTTTATCTCTTTCTAGAAGCAAATAATTACCCTCAAACACAATCTCAGCTTTAAATAAGTTTTCAAATATAAATAATTATTTTGAAAAGACTGATAAAAGTTATCAGAAATGTTATTTCTGCCAGAAGAAATTAATTTCCAGAGTAATTTATTACTCTCAGCATGGTTTCTGTAACATTGCGACATTTTTGCCAGAAAAGCCAATTTCAAGAAACCTGTTTAGCTCCTTGTGTCAAATTTTCAGTGTAACCTGCCTGAAGGAAAAAGAGACCATTCTGACATCACAAACTGGCTCATTTAGCTTCTGAAGTTTTGTTACAAAACTGAGAAAACTGCTGGTTTCATAACATAGTGAGAGAACCTAATGGCTTTTTAACAGATAAAGTGGGTTGATTCATCCTAGTTTCTGAAGTGCCTGTGACTCAAAAACACGAACTAGAGAAGCCCTAGTGACTGGGGCTTATCCTGCCCGTGGAGACACTGTCAACCAAGGAAAGAAGCATAATGTAATTGAGAAAATACATTTGTTTGAAATAGTGTTATGTGTGGTCCTAAATTTGGGTCAGTGATGACTTTGGAAATAAAGGAAACACCCATGGTTAGTCAGCAATATCCAGCTTTCCTCACGATCTTGACAGCTTGGGTATATGATGACACATCTTTCAGCTTAAACAGCCTTGCAGAAAACATTACAATATTCTTCCTTACAATGGGGAAAAAGTTGGCTGATTTTAAACTGATGTTTCATTTTTTTCAAAGCAATGAAGATTCAAATAGTTTTCTTATGGCCTGTTTCCTTATGATGGATGCTTTAAAAGTCTCAATTATAGAATTTAAGGACATTTCTGGAAAGAAGGGGGAAGTCCTTTTTCATATTTGAGAACATAAAAGAATGTAAAAAAAAGGATAAAAAATCCCATATCTCAACATAGGCAAATTGATAAAGGCAAATTAGAAATGAAAGAAAACTTTGTAAGATGGGCTAGACACTGCAGATGATCTTTATAGTACAACACTTTATGTTTCTGGTACTCTTACATTGAAGAACAAGAAAACAGGCCATTTTATCTACTTAATGGTCTTTTCTGGCAAACTTGAAAACTGCTGACTGCATCTAGCCTCTTCCTTTGCTGGGAAAACATCTTCCCCATATTACGACAGTTAAATTTTCTTCTGCGTCTCCATGTGAGGTGTTCTCACGTGTGAAAATCTAGATTACTAACACAAATCCTTAGGAGGCCAGGCCAGAAGCAGCTTTACATGCAATCAATAAGATATATTAAAGGAATACACTGGCTAGACCTGTCATTTATGTGGGAGACCAAGGTATGTCTGTGCCAGGAAATCATCTATGATTGTCCCTTTGGTCAGGGAGAGCTGAGATCATATTGAAGGGAAGACCTTGCTGCAGGGGTAGTCCCAGCAGATCTGGATGGACATTTATCTTCTGTAGGAGATCCACAAGCAGAACTTTTAGTTTCTCTTATGACTGTGTAGCTCTCTGTCCCCTCCTGCAGCCAGATCACACATGGTGACTTATGAAACACCTACTACTTCTTTCCTAGGCTGTTTAATCTATTCAGTTCACTGAGGTTTTAAATCCAGAAGTTATAGGTTCAGCTGCTAACAAGAAATCCAGGACAATGCTATAATTAAAAGGGCATTCTTAATAACATGGAAGTTATAAATCCAACTTCCTCCAAGTAATTTTGTAAATAATAAGCTGCATTTTTACAAGGGCATTTGTTTTCGGCGATTTCTCTCGGTGCCATCAGGACTTTACTTCAGAGAAAATGACAGGTAGATGTTTGTTGTGGTGAGGTAAGAGCAACGAATCAGACCTGCTGGCAGTTCCCAAAAGAGGGCGGCTGCTGCCCAGGTGTGGTGGTGACTTCTGTGAGTGCACCACGTGTGCTCAGATAGCAGGAGCTATATATAAAGAGAAAGGACAACCGGTGTTTGCTGCATAGACATTTGATGTGCCATCCCTGTGGAGCAAAAAATAAAGCTGCATTTCTTAGTTATGGCAAAAGCGTTTACTAGTCCATGTCTGAGTGGAAAAAAAAAGACACAAATAGGGCCTGACATATGCCAAGTATATAAGCCATTCTAAAAGTACGATGTGTCATGGGCTCATTATTCATCAATGTTTCATCACACTGAGTTTATGGTGGCATTAAAAGTGGAGAAAAAAAAGATGTCATTTACATGAAATGCTGGAGACACTCCCTCCACCCTTAGATTCCTTCAGTAAGCTGGAAGGAGGTTTGTGTGTGCATGAGAAAGTGTGCTATACAATGCCCGCCTTTATTCTCTTCTTGAATTACTCATACTGTGCAGTATGTAGGAAAAAAAAAAAAAGTTTGGGACTTATTTTGCTTTTAAGAAATAACAGTAAAACACAGAAGCAAGTCTACAATGCAAACTAATGCACCGGTCAATTCTGGAGTTTATTTTGCTAGGGTCTTTTTGTATGCTAGTATCTCTGTAAATGGCACAGACTGTTCTTCATGCTCAAGTTGCTACTTTCCTATGTACACAGGACAAGCCAAATTCCTTCCCCAGCCCCCAAAGTCTTGACCTCGACAAAGGAATTACTGTTGTCCCCCTGCACGAGGTTCTGCAGGCTGTTAAGTAATTGAGGTGGAAAGCATGGGCTGAAGGGAGCTGGCACTGTGGACAGAGCAGGAAATTTGGGCCCACATCATTGTAATAGATTGAGGCAAGGTGGAGAGCTTTGCATTAAAAAAATCTCATAGTCATGCAGTTGTCTAGCAGATGACTTGCAAGCTTAATAGCTGACCTCCTTCTCCGATGTTTTTTTTTTTTTTTTTTTTTTAACCTTCTAGGTTTTCACTCCTGACAAATAAAAAGGGCATCTTTTAAAATTCCAATCACCAAACAAAGCAAAGAGGAATACAGGAGGCTGAGTTGAGCAGGCTTTAAGCAGGGCTTTAAGCACTGCTGCCTTTCCATCTTCCCTCACCACCAGGGGACTAAACTTAGAGAGGGGCATGAGACCTCCTGGAAGGACAAGGGAGTTAAAACCAGGGGGTGTGCACATGGGCGTTTGCATCTTGTGGTGACATCCAGCCTGAAGAATTCAGATGGGTGTGTTTTGACTGAATCGTCTGTCCATCAGCTACAGCTTTAAGATCATTTGCTTGTTCATAGTAGAGGTGGTTTAGTTTTTCAAAGTCCATTTCCTAGTATAGGCAAAACAGGCAAAACAGCAACTGTTTTTTATTTTTTCTACATATTTTTTTGTAAAGAGGGAAGAGTCAACTTTTCTACCTATGGTATTATCCATCTCAGCTTTCTTCAAGCCCATGCTCTGGTCTGACAAAACACAATAGACTGGACTGGCTCCAGAGGAGTTTGTTTAGCCCCATATATAATTATTACCTTGTAAACAGGATGCACCTTTAAGTTATACTTTAAATATGACAAATGGGCCAAACCCAAGAGTTTTATTATCCCAGGACACAGTTATTACTAACTTAACAGGAAACACCTGCAAGTTATTGTTATAATTAGAGATGGCTGAAAAATGGGGAAATCATTTTATGAAAAAGAAATAAATAGAATTATTGACGTTCTTCTCACTCTGAAAGTTTTGACAGTATCCATTTGGGCTGAATTTCATGCATCTTCTCTACTGAAATCATGTTTTAGTGTTCTCATTTGGAGAAAATGCTTACACTTTTCCAGAGAAAACTAGCTTTTAGTTAAAGTACTAAAAGTATCTTTAAAACCACATAAATTTAAAGTCTAATTGAAACTGCAATTTAACGTTTTGTTTAATGAAAAATATAACTGTGGATAATTTCTTACTCAACATTTTTTCTTCCCTAAGAGAAGAATATTTTCATTTGAAAATTGAAAACTTCAAGCAGTTCTGATTGTTATTTTACTGGAAAGTAAAAGTTCTCTTAAGTTCTTCTTTCTGCCCAAATCTTTCCACCTCACATGGTCTGGTGGTGACAGCTAAGCTGCCAGGAGGATCACTGCCTCCTGCTCCTCACCACTGCATTTCTGGTAGGGAATCACGGTCACCTTCACTACCCAGTGCTTCACTGATTCACTACAGACAAAGTAAACTGCATTAGGAAAGGTCAACTATTTAAATGTTACAGACACAAACACACAGGTTATTTTGTCCACTCTTAGTTACAGGGTGCTCATGTGACAAGTTTGCAAGAAGGTCTGTGGGAGTGGTGACCCGGAATGTAGGGCATTCTAAGATAGATATCCTAAGATAGATTAGGAAGACTGCATTTTATAAATGCATTTTGAATATAAAATATATTAATCTAATTTAAAGCAAGATGTTGTTTGGATGAAAATATTTTTCTTTTTTTTTGTGACACTGAAAGAAATGTGAAGACCAGAAAGCCAAGATGACTGGTGATTGTGGTAACAAAAATGAAATGAAGTTATCAATGGCCTTTACTTCTTGACATATTTAACTTGTCACTACTCTTTAAATTCAGATTTACCTTCTAAATGTGCAAAGGTGAAATGTCTTGTTACTCCTTCTTGTTATAATTGTTGGCTTTTTGGTTTTGCTACAACTAAATGGTGAATGAGAGAAGTGACTCAAACACATGCTGCTTCTCTTTTCTCTGGTACCATCAGACTTTCCCATTGTGCATGCATAAGTAGGAAAGTACATGACTGAGTAATCAAAATGAGTCACTTTCTATCTTTAGTGAAATAACCCTCTGTTCAGCATTCCCCTTTGCCAAGTAGGAGGCAGCAATTGCAAGTAGGTAATTGCACTGCTAACACATGCCAAGGCTCAGATAAGAACCAATCTGGGTACATGCAGTGTATTAACAAATTCTCCAAGCACTGACTCTGCAGAATAAAATTCAGCATTTTCATCCAAGATAATATGCTCTAATTAACCAGTGCATGGTACTTTACACTAAATACAGGGCTTGAATAGAACTTTGGGAATAGGATAATGGAGGCTTATTAGGTTAATAAAGAATCATGTGTTCCAAGGCTGACTTAAAAACACGATTAAACTTCCTTTAAAATAGGCCAAAGTATTTCAGATTTAATCAGTCCCCTGGAGGTTACTGAAATTATGAAATAGGTTTGGCAATCAATAAGTGACATCACTCATGCTGTTCAGAATATGAAAATGCTCTAAAGAAATACCGGGAGCTTTGGTGGCTAAAAGCCACCTTAAAATTGCCCCAGAGACTGGATATTTTTTGTCCAGCATTTGGACAGAAAACATTTTATTGCAGAGTTAGAACTGTTCTTTAATGCCGCATAAGATTTCTATAGCAGAAGGGAAACTGTTATCCCATCTGACTTCATTAAAGTTGCTTGTGCTATTCCCTGGGAAGATTTCCCCTGTCGATCTTTGATTTGAATTTAGAAGCCATCCAAAATGACTCCTTTGAGAAAACTTGCTCAGGTCTAAGAGACACAGATTATGTGCTGGGATTAGGTTTGCTGGTTCACACTAGTCAAGTCTAGGCATTCATTCAAAAGATGTTCTTCCCAGAGCAGTGGACTTCAGTTACTTGGATGAGTTAATAGCATCTAACAAAATTCTTGTATAACACATTGCTCCTGTCTCATTGAACTTTCAGTTGGAGATACTACACAGTTGTTTAAGACAGTTTCTGTGGACCAGTTTGGATCATCTAGTCTACAGCTTTGACCATTATAAATGTTTCATTACCTGTGAACACCACTACAGCGTTCTCCCCATTAGCTCACCCCTGAGACCATGTGAAATCTCCCTGATACACCACTGGGGTACCTTCAGGTGGACACAGATGTTGGGACAGATATATCCAGGCATAGGGAGCTCATTTAAAAGCTGTGAGCTAAAATTAGTAGGACTTCCTCTATAACCACAGTCTTTGACGACCCAATCCCATACAAGTCCCCCCCCCACTTTTTTTTTTTTTTTTTTTGAGGGAGCTATTCTTACATGTACACCCTGAAATGTATTTGCTATGCCAGCAGTCTGTGCCATTAACTATTTCCCTGCTTTTCATCAATTTAAATTTTTCTAATCTGAGTACGTTGCAACTGATGAACCAAACACCCTAAAGACTGATAATCTCACCTGAAATGAAAGGGAGTTACAGCCTAAAGGATGGGACTGTCTGTCATGAATATTTAAAAATATTATCAGAATGCTTTGTGACATCAGGTAGGTGTAATCAGAAAAAAACTATGTTTCAGTCATTTTAGTGGAAATAATATTTAAAAAGAAAAATACCAGAAAGGTAGGAACATGTCTGAGGGAAGAGTCTGCAAGCAAAATTTGGCCCACTTGACTAGTTTGGTACACTTAAAAGGGATTATTTCTAGGACTAGAACTGGCAGAATTTAATTTTCATTTGCAAGTCTTCTCCAATCAATATGAATTTTTTCACACTTGCTTATCAAATATTCATCCACTTATTTTCACTTTTTCTCCACTTCTTGTCATCTATCCTCCACTTTAGCTGAAATTAAGATCTAACTTTCCTATAACTAATACTTGAAAAACTGTATGCTTGAACAAAATATTTTAGAACAGTGCAGCCTGACAAAGCAGAAACTGTTCTCCTGCTAAAACGCCCAGTGAATATCACAGTATTCCATTGCTAGCTTCTCTACAAAATGTTAGAGATTAAGTCCACATGACAGATCCAGACTTGTAGAAGGACTCCCACATGCTTTACACCGACCTTTCAATGTATATTGTAAAAACACAATGATTTATATAGTCAGATAAATTTCCAAACCTTCAGCTAAGAGATATATAGAAATTAAGTGCAGGACGGACAGATGTATTACCTGAATATCAGATAAATATTATCTGTGCATGTCTTCCTATCCTATTACAGGACATAGGTCTGAACAAAGCTGTCCTTAGTCAGGACAGGTAAGTAGGAAAAATATCTCCTAAATTAAGTGCAATTTCTGGAATTACATTAGTAATTTGAAAGCCAATAAGAGTTGTGTTTAATCATGCAGTGCCATCCTCCACTATATCATCTGTATAGAATAATGAATATAACAAAGGCCATAGTTATCTTTTGTTTACCTCAGATTACATTAGAATACAATGAGATAAGCAAACAAATCTTGCTTTCATGCTTTGGAAGTCCATTTCCTGCCTCAATTTGTCTATATGCTAGGAAACAGTAATTTATGTATGTTTAGAAGGTCATTTGTCAGACACTTTGTTCATATAACAAACATTTGTATAATATTTGCCTCGGGTGGGGCGATTCCTCTTGGCTTTTGCTGTTTTTCAAGGCATCATAACAACTGTCATCAGAAAACATGAAGAAATGCCGCTGAGAGAAAGCGCTGACCTTGCTCTCCTTTTTATGAAACAAATGAAGTTCATGTAGACAAGTTGTGAGTAGTGATAGTGAAGGCAGTGAAAATTGTTTACTTTCTTCCATTAACATGCCCAGTTGTGTCAAGAAAGAATGCTTCTTTATTGGTCTCTGTGAGTTCCCTCTGTACGTCCCTGTCTTTTGCAGAGGATGCTCATGAGGGACTAATCCTTCCTTGTCCAGGCTAGCATAGTGAGGCTGGTCCTGCCCAAACAGGTCTGGAGAGGCAGGTGAGTACATCTTGTGGTCTGAACTCCACAAGCTCATGTCAGCCCTGAGCCACAGGTACTCACATTACTAGTAGTTATGCTCAAGGCACCCAAAAGGCCCTGGAAGACAGTTCTAGCTCCAAGAGGTGCACCTGCCACTGATTTACATTTGTCACAGAAAGGTGAAAGGAATAATTTATCCTCTTCAGTGAATTAAAGAGAATTTTGCCCCCAATTCTCTAACAGTTGGGTACATGTAACTCAGCACATTTCTCTACTGGGACATTGATTGGACCTTTTCCCTTCAAGAAGACCAAGCACATTATCAAGACAGGAGAAGCCAGGTCAACCAATGAAAATGAAATTGCGGGTACTGCAGTGAAAATGTCATCGTTCACGTGCTGTGTGACCAGCACGTGGCTGGCTACTCTGCAGGATAACTTGCTTTGACTTGCTTGTGTAATATAACTCTTGCTGTCTTACAGCCAGAGAGCTCTGCAAGGACATGTGATTGTCCCAGTACCAGAAGTGGGACTGCTGGACAGAGCAGAGATGTAATAAGCAGGGATGACCTTAGTCAGAAAAGAAGGAAGGCCTTCACAGCTGTGGGAAAGGCTGGTGTCAGTGACCAAGGGGCAAAGCCACCTCACTGTCCTGGGAGCCTCAGGGTGCTCACAGTTCCTGCCTTGCACATTTGGCCCCTCCTGCTCAACACAGCAGGTTGTCGTGATATCAGGGACAGGGCCCTGGGAGAGATCCCTGTGCAAACAACACCAACAGCACGTCTACCACTTTCCTTGTAGGACTGTGACAAGCCTGGACACCAGCTGTGGCAGCTTCAGCTCAAAGAGTCCAATGGCAACTGAGAGAGTGAGTGGAAGGAGAAATGTACTCAAACTTCATCAAGACTTTTCAACAGGCATGATTCTACCCTTTTCCTGTCTGTAATTCTTCATCCTGACTCTTTTCAGCCACAGCCATGTCAAACATCCCTAAGATCCGAGACGGCTGCATTCAGCAAAGCCACATGCAGCAACTTCTTAAAGATGCAACAAGCCTTTTGGCCTCTCTCTGTTGTGTGGCTGTGCTTGGGGCCCCCTTTGTTTTTGTAACATTTAATTTCTGCACATCTGGAGCTCTGAAGTGCCCCACCGGGAAACAAATACATTTACGGCAAGTGTAAGAACAAATATTTACCAGAATTCATCTGTAACAACAGAACAGGAAAACTATTTAAAAACAACAACAGCAATAAAGAAACCAGTCATGAAATAATAGAGTGGTTAATCCTATTGGCTGGACCAGTCTATTTTTGCTCTAGGAATAACAAACAGATTTGCAATGAATTGTACTTCTTATTTTCTGTACAGTAGCATTGAGGGCCCCTGTTCAGGGATCAGTCTCTTGTTGAGATTGCTTGGCTTTATAGTGAAAACTGAAGCATAATTTTTCTAGCATATAATGTCAGTGTTCACTAAAAAAAGCAAGTGCTGATGCTTCCCTTCCACCAAAGAAAATTTAAAGGCTTTCAGTGACTTACGTGGGGTTTGGATCAGGCCCCATAGCAAATGTTTATGCTCAAATGCAACATTGCTGCTGCAAGCAGGGTCAGGCTTTAGATTTGTATTGGGATCTGGTATAATTTTTTTATTATTATAATTTTTTTATTTTTTTCCCAGAACTGCTATTTTCTTTAAGTGTTATGATGACCTTTACTAGGCTCTAAGCTGATGCTGTATAGGTTCAAGGAGGCGTAAATGCTGCTTGTGCCTCTGCCTTGGAATAGACAACATCAATAACTGCTTGTGTTTGGGTTGTGCCAGGCCCATGAAGAATAAAAGAACAATTGCTCCCTAGTTAGACCTGTTTCTTCTGAAACTTCTCTGCAGAGAGCAAGGGTTCAAGGATGTGGACTTCTCCGAGGAGGGAGGTGAAGGAGCAAAGTGTTCAAGTCAGCATAGTCAGCATGCAAACCTCAAAAGGACATGCAAAAATAGAAATGTCAGGAGGATGGAAGAGGAAAGAAGCATATGGCTTTAGAGTGGGATTATGCTAGACCTGGAAGAATACTATTGCAAGACTCAAAGTGAGACAAAGTAAGTCACATAAATCTGAAATGACTCCACATTCTGAAAACATGCTGGTACACAAGGAACACTAAAAACAATGGGAAAGAGCAGCAGAGTGACTACCAAGTGTCTCTTAATTTACCAGGATATGTACAGAATTTATGCTTCTTTTAAGAAAAGAATAATGCATCACAGGCCTTTTAGAGAGTTTGTTTCAAAGTCTCATCTAACATGAGGGAAATTTTAAAGATGGTCCTTACAAAGATAGAGAATATACCACAAGAAAAGTAGGACTGAAGCAGAGAATATCAAAAGACCACCTAGCACATCTGTTTCCAGCAGCAGTCAGCAGCATTGTTTAGGGGAGAGTAGAAAACTGAGGATGTACAGCATTATTAATTTCCTTGTTTGGCCTCCTGTTTTGGGATATCAGCTTCTCAGTGACTTCCTGAGCTGGAGGTTCAATATGGTCAGTCGTGTCCTACTGATACAGCTTCCCAGCATGAATTTGTCCAGTGTCTTTTGAATCTATTTGAATCATTTTTCTCACCATCCTATGTCAATAAGCTCCATAAAATTAGTATATGATGCCTAATAAAACATATATTTTTTCCCCACCAACCTGCTAATGGTATTTTTTGTGCCTCGTCACTTGTGTTGTAAAACTTAGTGACTAATGGCTATATGCTCTCTCTGTTTCTATGTATGAATTTAGAAACCTCTCCCATGTCTCCTGTCATTCATGTATTTACCAGATGAAGGGCTCCTGGTCTATGCCAATCTTGTGGTGGAACAGCACACACCTTTGCTCATCCTTGTTGGCCCTCTCTGGCCCTTCTCTAGTTTTTATGTCTCCTGAAATGGGTGAGGATCACATTGTAGTCAAGATTTCAAAGAGTTTTAAAGCTTTGGTGAATCTGGGGATGCTGGCAGTGGTCTGATGGCTAAGATGGCAGGACTCAAGGGCTTAGGTCTCACAGCTGCCTGAATAGTATGCCTAGAAATTTGAAGACAGTGCTTGGCATCTTCTTGTGTTGGAAAAAAAAATAGGAGGGAGGGAACAATTTTCTCAGAAAATCTATACCTTCTTGATCTAAATCACAGAATCACAGAAACACAGATGCAGAATCACAGAATCAGCCCCTGGATGTTGTCTGATCCAACCCTCTTGCTCAAGCAGATTGCCCAGGACCACGCCTTTTGAAAATCTCCAAGGAGGGAGACTCCACAATCTCTAAGCAACCTGTGCCAGTGCTCAGTCTCCCACACAGTAAATTTGGACAAAGTCCAAAAAATATAAAATGGAGTCATGCCCAAACAAGCCTAAAATACAAGGATTTGTCTCCCTGAAGAACCCACGTAGAGCTGAGTAAGGATGAAAGATGTGTCCTTCTCAGATAACACATACCCTGTTTTAGGTGGTGTTAGAGGTCTCAGCTCCCATTCTTTATTCCTTTAAGCATGTACCTCAAAACAGGTGCTAAAAACAGAGTAATGACATATTCTACATCTCGTGATGTTTGGTCATGAGATGTAGAATATGTCATTATGACATCTTTTTGGTCGGATAATATGACATCTTTTTGGTCAGATAGTTTCTGACCAAAACTATCAGTAAAAAAAAATGATTTTTTTTTTTTTTTTACTATCATTTTCCATTTCATCTGGAGCTGTGAAGTATAGGTAATTTTGCTCAAAACACCAGTAAGATAAGAAATAGATCATCTTGATATATTTCATCTATGATAAATTTCTTTCTCCCTAAACCCAAGTTATGTTCCCAGGGGATGAACAGGTGTAATTAGGGCCTTTTGAGCCCAAAGATATTGCTGATTTCTTCAAAAAAGTTAAATGTTAATTTGTGATGGAGATAAAAATCACCCAAGAAAAATCATAGCACACATTTGAGAATCCCAAATTCAATCTTTGGGTGATTATGGAAAGATATATAGGGCATAAATTCTTAATAAAATAAGATTATAATAATTTTCAAATGAGGTATTTAGAAGGAATCCATGAATCCACTGGCTAATAAATGCATATTTATTTATTTGTATTATGTTTTTACTGTTTTTACTTAGCAATTGATTTAAGAAGGTAGAGAAGTCACATAATGAGAAGACTGCTCCTTCTCCACCCTTTTACAGTTCATCCAGTGCTCCAACCCTGTTTTCATTCAACCTTCTAAATCCTAATCTAAACCACTGGCTGGATGCAGTGAGGAAAAAATATAATGAAATAAACAGGCTTCTATATTTATACATATTCTGCTTTGCTCATGATACAACTGATCAAGACGATGACTATTTCTGGAAATCAAATAATTTTTCTCAGAAATAAAGATTAAAACAAAAGAAAAGTGAATCCAGTGTTACATCAGTGGTCAAAGAACAGAGGAGGGATGTCATCTGAATTTTGTTCAAAAGTTTGATAAATTGTGGAAGAATTGTGCAAGAGCGAAACACAGAAACCTGACAGTATTCATCTGATAGTGTCAAGAAGAACACAGGACACAGAGCAAATAAGCAAAAGTTTAAGTAGTCTACTGAGGTTAATTTTCTTGCCACTCTGACATACTAATCTGTCTTGTTGTCCCTTTCCTCCTACCTTCTAATGTTAGCCATGTCTTAGTGAATTTACCTGTCCTCAGTGGCTATAATGTCATATAATACTTTCTCTGTTTTAACCAGTTTTAATTTTATGTTTTAATTGAGCATACAGCTGCTCTGATGAAGGACACAACCATATTGCAAGTTGGTAAGTAGCAGACTTAGTATTTGTGGCATTTATTTAAATATAAGTGAGCTACCTGAGTCACATCCATATGGGGAGTTGAGTTCTCAGATGCTTTTCTCCAACCATTTATTTTAGTTTTACATAAAAACAAAGGGAGAATTAGAAGCACTGGAAACACAGCTACATTTATGGGTACCCAGAATTTTGTCAGTGTTATACACATCTTAGTCAGTTGGTCATTTCAGACCAATAGAAAGCATTGAGCAACAGGCTTATTACTTGCTAAAATTTATCTGAAACAGAAAGTCCTGGAAATATGCAAATAATCCAAGGCAAATTCTATTGTCACAATATGTATAACATCCAAGTTAAGTCAGTGGATGTACAAACAAGGTCTAATAAAAGAATTATGATTTAAAGGCTGTTGCCAGTGTCTTGACAACCAGATAAATGTGATCCTGTATCCTGGTGCAGCAATGTAACCTTACTGACTTCAGCAGCAGTTGTGTGAAAGATATTACAGGACTGAGACAATGAAGTTAATGAAAAAGAACAGTATACCCCAAATTTAAGTTTATGCACGTATGTGTCAATGCTGATCACCTAGAAACAGAGAGTCAAAGAGACATAAAAAAGTAGAACACTAAGTCCATACAAATAATTTTTAAGGAGATATTTTTCCTTAATGAAATGATGTACCATTGACTGAATGGCTTCTTGCTGTTTCATTAAGTCCTAACTGTGGCCTGTTGTGTCATGGTGATAGTCAGAAGTGACTCTGTTGAAGTCAACACAATAATCTCTGTATATAAGGCTTCCTTATATACGAGTGAAGCAAAGACAGTGTATTTATTTCTGACCAAAAGCAGTGGTACTATGACACTGTTCTTTTATAGTTGGTATAATTTACTGGCATTGCAAATGCAGGATATATGTTTTGTGATTTAATTTTCCTGCTTCTGATGTACTGCTTCTTACCTAGAAAGCAAATTCACATCTTTGGCATTGAGAATGGAGACTAGCTTTGCTGTTTGGGATTGCGGTAAGCTAAGCAGAAATAAAAAGATATTATGTGTCTGAACATGAGAAATATAAGTGGCAATACACATAAAGAAGCAAGTAAGGCAATATTTTATACACAACTGTATTTAGCACTGAGGATTTGTTAAGAGAGTAGACAAAAGATCTAACTCAAATGCAAACTCCTTTAGAATTCAGCTGTTTCAGGACCAAGCTCCTGAGACCTCTCAAACAAAATTAAAAAAAAAAAAAAACAAAGCAAAAACAAAAAACAAATGAACAAATAAAAACCCAAAACATGCCTATGCAAAGAAAATGCAATGAAAACCAGTCTTGGACCCATATTAAATACCAAACATTCCTAGAGGTAAAAGTCTAGGGAGAAATTAGAAAGGTCTTCACTGTAAGGGCTTTACTTCCATAGAGTCCCAAGCTTTTAAGTTTACTTTAAATAAAGCTTAAATCCCTCTCAGATGATTTCTGCTAAGGAAAAGTGCAAGTTAAAAGAGAATGGGAAGTATAAACAAGATGAATGTCACAGACCAGTAAATAACAACAAGCTATGGTCTAAAGGAATGGCTGCGGATTTCAAGGAGACATGGACTCATGTAGGATGTGAGTAACTCCCATAGACTTCCCACTATCTATAAATGGGATCCCATTGACGTTATTGGTATCCTGTGGCAAGAAAGTAGGACCCATATTTTTAGATTTGTGTACGTTAGCTATTTTCTGGAGTTGTTACCACACTCATATATTTTTAGTGGTTTACTATATTTAGTAGAGGAGCCTTTGCATTATGTTGTGTCATCCACAGTGTGTGAACTTCCTGTAGCTCATCTGTTCCTTTGATCCTACCAGTCACAACAGCAGCAGAGCTGACTCATCAGCCATGGGTATTTCTTCTATAATAGGAGCTCTCCAGGTAGGTAGAAATGTACCAAACAGAGGAAGGTAACGGCCATATCCATGCTGAGCCCTATGCTAACTCGAAGTCCACTGCAGACAGGAAGAATGTGAGCAATATCAGAGTTAGCTGCAGATACTTTTTAACAAAAGTTTAACAAAAGCAAGTGCAAGGTCCTGCACCTGGGACGAGGCAACCCTGGCCGTACATACAGACTGGGCAACGAGATGCTGGAGAGCAGCCCCGCAGAGAGGGATCTGGGGGTTGTGGTTGACAGCAAGTTGAATATGAGCCAGCAGTGTGCCCTGGCAGCCAGGAAGGCCAACCGTATCCTGGGGTGCATCAAGCACGGCATCACTAGTAGGGCAAGTGAAGTGATTGTCCCGCTCTACTCTGCGCTAGTGCAGCCTCACCTTGAGTACTGTGTGCAGTTCTGGGCACCACAGTACAAAAAAGACATTCAACTGTTGGAGAGTGTCCAGAGGAGGGCGATAAAGATGGTGAAGGGCTTGGAGGGTATGATGTATGAAGAATGGCTGAGGTCACTGGGCCTGTTCAGCCTAGAGAAGAGGAGGCTGAGGGGGACCTCATCGCAGTCTAAAACTTCCTCGCGAGGGGGAGTGGAGAGGTGGGTCACCTATTCTCCATAAACACCAGTGATAGGACCCACAGGAAAGGGGTGAAGCTGAGGCAGGGGAAGTTCAGACTAGATATCAGGAGGAGATTTTTCACTGAGGGGGTGGTTGCACACTGGAACAGGCTCCCCAGTGAAGTAGTCACTGCACCAAGCCTGCAAGAATTTAAGAAACATTTGGACTGTGCACTGGGCACTAAGTCACATGGTCTAAACTTTTGGGTAGACCTGTGTGGTACAAGGTGTCTGACTTGATGGTCCTTATGGGTCCCTTCCAACTCAGAAAATTCTATGATTCTATGATTTTGCTCTACGTGCTTCTACCTGTACAGAAATCACTT
>NC_048893.1:69183023-69230875 GCF_011077185.1 Oxyura jamaicensis | reverse complement strand
CTTTCTTTCTTTCTTTCTCTCTCTCTCTCTCTCTCTCTCTCTCTCTGCTCTGTCTCTCTCCTCTCTCTCTCTCTCTCCTCTCTCTCTCACTTTGTGTACATTTCACCGCAAATTTGTATTAGTGAAAGAAGAGCAGAAGAGCAGCTGTTTATACTTGGAGCAGAAACTGGTTACATCTGAAGTAATGGAACACACTGAACTATAGTGCACAGACAAGAGGGCAATGAGTTACCCTGGTTCAAAGTATGTTTAAGATAACTTTTTGGTTGGCTTGCAACAGCAGTACTGTGGAAGCTCACAAACTAAGAAAGGTTGGGCCTCATTAATACTTAGATGGGAGACCTCCAGATAGCATCAAGATTTATTTCAGGAAGTGGCATTAGCGACATTGTAGCTGGCACTTAGTATTGGTGCTATCTCTGTGTTTAGTATGTTCTTAGGGATACAATTCTGGGAGAGAGAAAAAGGTTGAATTTTCAACTACTTCACACGCTCTTCACTGTATAGAAGCTCATTCTTATAATTTGTGTTTTTCAGAAAGGTATTAGGGAGAAAAATGAGATCCAGGAGATAAGAGGGGATCCTGCCCATGTTTTAGCACTAAAAATGCACTGCTGCTAGCTGTAAGAACAGAGGAGGCTGTCCTGTTAGGTTTCTTGGCCAAAGCTCAACTTGGGTTCTTTCTGCACAGGGTTGGAGTGAATCTAAAAACTCACTGTTGCTGTGACAAAGAGGGATCTGATCTTCTGCACCATTTCCAAGCACATACCCCTTATTCTGGCTGACTCAATGAAATAACCCAGCTGATGATACAGCTACATGATTTATTGGTGTCAGCACAAATCATGTGGTGGGGAGACATGGCTGGGAGCAAGGCAAAGCTCTTCCACAGGTCAGCCTGAGAATCTCAGGCAACTGTTAAAGCAGTACCTTACAGTCCCATGGTGGTTTAGTTTTGAGAAGACATTCTGCTCTTCCTGTCCCAACCTTTTCTGTGAAGGGTTATTTAAACCACCTGTCAGATCCCCTCAAAGGACAGCTGTGTTTTTGTAGTGTCTGAGAGAATGAGTGACAGGGCTTCTTATATCTTCCCTGCAAAGGGTGTTGGACTTCCTCAAAATGAAAGCCTTAAAGTTTTCAACTGCTTTTGTCTCCACAAAATCCAAATCCACTGAGTGAAGAGCTCTCTTAATACTTCCTGCAGTCTCTCTGAAGGCACTGCAGAGAGTACATGAGGTCCCAGTCAATGTGCAAGCATTTTGGTTGCCACCTCATCTTTTCAAAACATGTCAGGCTTCCCAAATTCAGCATGATGCACAACAGAAGCCTGCTGAGAAGCTTTTTCTTCCTTTGGGTTCATTTCTAGGGGATAGTTTTAAGTGCCCTGACCTAACACTTGTCCTCATAGTACATGTGCGTTTGTGCATACATTTATGTACATGTACATATATATACACATATATAAACATGTACAAAGTCTTCTGACAAAAAAAAAGGTGGACAAGATGTTAATTACAGAAGCAAATTTATCATTATATGAAATTTAAAACTTATTAGATTATTCACAATATTTTCTTATTATTATTGCTCTATTTTGATAGATGGCAATTTCAACAAAAGGGAGGAAGACCCTGTGTACCAGCTGGTTGATGGGAATGGAAATATCTGTCCTTTCTAAATGTAATGTCCAGAACAGTCTTCCCTCATGCTGCTCCTTCAGGCAGCAATATGTTGGGAAGCATTTCACAGCTTCAACTCTTTTTTCTATGCACAGGAGAGATTCCTGATCTCAGCTGTGTAAATGTTTAAACTGAGATTCATGCTCGACTATTCAGGTCATTGCTTTCTCTTCTGGCCGACACAGGCCAAAATGCATCTATATAAGCATGAAGTGTCCAACACCAACACAGTATTTTTCACTTGAACACAGTCATGGCATGTGGCTTACTAAAAATACAGGGTAAAAGGCCTAGTGGTGGATTTGCACATTTGCCTGATATGAAATTAGCACTAAAAAGATGCAACAGTCCTGTTGTGCACCTTTGCAAATCTGATTTGGCAGAAAACCTTTTCTAAGAAGGAACCCAAGGAATCCAAACTCTCCGTTCAGTCTTAAGACAGGACTAAACTAATGTAAGAAGCCTTTTAAATTATGTAATTTATGTTCCCAGTTACAATGCATTTGTGTCTGAATTCAAGTAACCAGTAGCTCCTTTACTGTGTTGGATGGAATAATATAGTCACAATCCCTCCGCTGTTCTGAATTTTTCCTGTACAAGGGTTTTAGTCACACATGGAAACTCAAAAGCACTTACATGACTAAAGCGGTTTTGGGCTTTGGTAGCTCTAGAGAAAGGATTAATCAATGCACAAATTTGCAGGGATTGTGTTCCCATATACATGCATTCTGCCTGCAATTTTTGCAATGTCAAATGGAGATAACAAATCTCTGTGGTGCCAAGACTCTCCTTTTGTGACACTTTCCTAGAGTTTTCCTTTCTCTAAAATTCAGTGTAACCATAAGTAATTTTAGTACTATTACGAATTTTAGTACTATTTTTACTGAATTTAAAAAGGAGGTCCTGAGATTTTTTGTGGTCAAGACTTGAGGCCATTCTGAACTCAGCATCTAGGCATTTTGCTATATGTGTTCACTGAGGGGTGAAAAAGGCCATGTTTTCAGAATCCAGGAACTGTTTTGGGTATTTCAATAGCTTTTTTACTGCCACAAATACTCTTGTTGCTTGAGACTATAAGACTGATTGCTGGGCACCCTGAGGAGGGCTCCCAAACAAGTCTCTGTGAAGCTACTGCTTGCAGCTGGCTTGTCTCAGAGGTTTCCCACAGCTCTGGGCTCACAGACACTTGCCTGCTGGAATACACATGGATGACTGCAGCACTATAGACATATCCTTGCCACAAGACTGGTCAGAATAAATGTCACCCAGCATGTGACAATGAAGACACAAGGCTTTTATTACTGTCTGAGAGTCTTTGAGAAATGAAACTAGGTAGCTCTGGCCTTGGTATATATGCTTTTACTATTTTAAGCTTAAAACAAGCTGAATGCAGTAAAAATAACATATTTCTTCTGCACTTGATCTTGCAAAACAGGAGAGCTTCCATCCTTCCCTATCAAGTTATCTTGCCTACTGCTAAGGAATATTCTAACCTTTAAGCTATTTGATAAGCTTCATATTTTTTCTCCAGCTTTGTAATTTTATATCCATGCCTTTTCTTTTAACTGCTTTCAAACAGCGTTTATAACCAAAAATCTGGGTGTGGCAATAGGTTTGGGACAACAAATTCACAACTTTTGGTAAGTGACTTTCAGCTCAAAAAAAAAAAAAAAAGATATTTCACCCCTTCTGTTTAGCCCAAAGTTGCTCTGGCCTCTTCAAACTTTCTATAAGAGGTAGAATAGCATTTATTTGTGCTGAGAAATGCTTAATCAACCTCTTCTTCAAGGACATGGTCGCTTACTCTGGGAAAACTAAGCAGCCATTACATGCAGACATGCCTCTGCTTCAGGTGTCAATAAAGGCAGGTCATTGACTTAGCAGGCTAATTTAGAAAGTAGTCCACAGAAGTATAAATAAATAAATAAAAAATCCATTGGTTTCTTTCCTCTCTATAAAATTATTTCAGTTTTTAGGTGACACTTAGAACAACTGTCATACCGTCTCAACCTCTAGTTCAAAATTGGTCCCCAATTCTTAGTTCACTATGTACTTGTAACAAGATATATTAATATGGCTTTAATGCTGGGATGGTTTCAAAATCATATACCAGTGCAGATTACCAGACTTTGAATGAAATATATTTTATATTTCAACTCAAGTTTGATATATAGGAGGGGAAGCCTTCTTTGGTGAAACATGATTAATTGTAGGGAAACATATTCTACTTTGCTCAAATTGCTTCAATTCCATTTAGTTCCATTTGATTCCTTATTTTTAAGTCTCACAATGTTTGCTATCTTTGTTCCAGAAAGATGTGGTACTAGGACACTACAGAGTAGCAACAAGATAATAGATAGAACAATAGTTAAGCTCCTTTCACTATTGTGGCTAGTTTGAAGGAAAACAATAAAGCCACCCAATGATGCATAAAGTAGAGCCCAGTTCAAATGAACGGGGTCATGTACATAGGACAATTCGCCTCTGTGAAGACATGAATATGCACGCTGCCTGTGCATCCATAACTAGTTACAGAAGGGCTAGAAGAAGTGAAAAAAAGCAAGTGATGGAACCAGCTGCTTGTTGATGTATTTGTCTGGCACTAGAACTGGTTAGGGGCTTGCCTCAAAATAAGCCATACTCTTTCTTAGTGTGGGACCTGGAGTCAAGGAAACACCTCCAGATACTGCAATTGGATCCTGGAACACTGTTTCAACCTCTCAGTCAACCGTTTTCCTTTCTGTTCCTGCTATGGTTTCCTGCCTTTTGTCTTTCTTCTCTTTTGGCTTTAGCTGGGTTCATCACTTTTTTTCCCCTAGAGGTGTATTGCCTGGAGGGTTAATCTATTCTTGTTCCTCCCAGATGTTTGCTTTGCACTTACAAGATACTTACATTTTATGGTTATTTCTATCTGAATATGAAGTTTCATACAGGAGTTTTTGGAGTAGAGAATAATTTTTTTTTTTTTTTTTTTTTTTTTTCAGTTTTCATCCACATCCATTAGTTTCTTGCCAGTCCATTTAATTTCATTTTTTAATAGCAAGCCATGTTATTAGTTTTCCTTACAGTAGCAACCAATGATCCATAAACACTGTGCTAACCACTAAGGAAACACTTGTCCTAAATGTTTTACAGAGCCAAGATTAGTGAAAGGTCAAAGGAAACATGAACACCACTATTATCAATAGGAAATAAAAAATGGAATGTTATTCAGAGCTTTTCCCAAGTTCAGATCGGAGGCCTGTGTCACAGCACTTAGTGCCAGACCCGTATTTCAGTCATGAAAACTATCCTTATCTTAGTGGTTCTTTAAATGTTGTGTATTCTCCAGCACAGGCCATTACTGAATACTTATACTGGATACTGGATATTCCATGTACTGTAATTATCTGGATACTTCCAATTTGAACAATATAATTAAATCAACTTTGTTTTTAGCTGTGTGAGAAGAAGATGCAGATTAATTCTGAGAGACAAATTATAATTTTATAGGTATGTTTTTGGTAACTTTTATTGAATAAGCCTCCTAAGGAAGCATATAATGATGTGTTAATCTAAGGAGACATGATCTGAATCTGAGATAGAAAATACAGCAGTACATTGTTACATATAAGAATATCCTAGGTCCATTTATAAATACATCCTTATTTTGACAGCATCCAGGAAGAGACAATTGAAGAACATTTGATTTCACTATTTTATTTTCCCAGCTAACTGTGGCCAAAGGTTGTATCCGTATTCTCAGAGCACTTGATACACCTTGCTTTTGTCAGTTTGTCTTCATTACCATTTTGAAATTGTTTATGCTTATCTAAAGTATCTTGCAATGGTGAATTCAATGTTAGTCACAAATATGGTATTTCCTTTGATTAAGTTGATAAATGCTGTTTTCATTTGCTGTCCTGTATAATTAGATGGAAAGAATGGCCACTGCTCCTTCTTCTTTATGTTATGCTTGATCTGATGGGACCTCCCAGTGCTTCTGTTCCAGTCATCTCAACCTCTTGTTGCACAGAAACCTCCTATGCTTTTGAGCATTTATGTTCTCCATGTGTACTTTCTTTTTAGCTCTACTGTATTCTTTCTAAAATGGGTTGATTAGAACTGTATGCAAGATCCACAGTGGAATGGCCACCAGGGATATATGCAGTAGTACAACACAGTATACCTTTTTTCACTGTTGGGTTTAGCTGGCTTTTGTAGAGAACTATAGAAAAAGACTCCAAGGTCTCCTTCATGAGTGCTAATTGCTCAAGGAGGGCCTTTGCAGTACAGAAATTCTTAATTTCTTTCTTCTCTTATGTATTATTTTACATTTACTGATACTGAACTCAGTTGATAACTTTATTACCCTGCCAGATGAAGCTCTTCAGAGCCATTATAGTTCTGGGTATCCTGAATAATTTTGTAGCAACAGGAAACTCCCATAAAATGCTAAATAATCCGAAATCAATGTCTTTCATTGCCACTGTTCACAAGACAGAACAAGTTTCATTAACTTTTTGATCTTATAAATTTATGGTTTTAAGGGTATATTTGACTAATACATATCTCTGTGTGATGCAGAGAAGGAATGGAAACACAGAAAAACAGACAAACTGACAGAAGAAAAAGTCTGTTTGTGGTGTGGAAAATGTCTGTCTGTACCTGAGCAGCCTGTTGCAGCTCAAATCTGCCTGAAATGAAAACCAAAACATAAAAGAGCCAATGGTGCAAGTCAATTATATTAGTTTTAGTGGACTCTAAGGATCTCTTTCTCCCATGGACGTTCAGGGGAACCTGATGTCTCTGCGGCCCCAGGGCACTGCTTTGGTCCATGCATAAAAAACTGTTGTCCCAAACTGGGGTTACTGAGGATTTATCACTTCTAACACAATAATCCCCCTTTATTTGTAAGCCTAGTTGCTGGACTTTTCACATGTATTATCCATTGTGTCAGAAGATAAACATTTAACTATATGACTATGGCAATCCTTCAGTGATTCCATTCAGAAAATATGTAAGAGAAGCTGGGTATTGTGTTTGTCTCTGATTCCTTTATGTTGTTAAAATACATGAGATTTATTCTTGGCTGTTGAACTAACTCTCCCTCCTTATCTTCCTGACAACTACTTGTAATATCTGTCAATGCTTATTTAAGAGTGCACCACGATACAAAGAACATTAGGAGAATTACTCTGAGCTATGTACTTGGTTGTCAGAATGCACTTGTCTTGGCTTTGAAAAAATATGTTCAATGGGAATAAGATAAAACCATGTGACTTTTTTTCTCTCTCTCTTTTTTTTTTTTTTTTTTTTTTTTTTTAAAAAAAGGTTTAGAAAGTATATGTTGGCAAAGGATTGTCTCTAACGAATGCTGTTTCTTCTTTAAATAACATCAGGGGAAAACCCCATCATAACTCATTTTAACTGCTGTAAGACAATAAGCTACTCTACCAAATAACATATGGCATCTTTCTCATTTCAGCTTGCAGTATATCTCTCTGACAGACTTCAGAAAAGTCCTCATAGTCACAGTGGGACAACACTGACAGATACAGAGCTCAGGAAAGTCAAATGAAAATTTTCCAATTGTTTCAATGGTGACAGATCTTGTACAAAGAAGGAAAAGAAAAAGATGACAGAATTTCATCTTGTGAAGATAAATGGTCCTCCTGCTGCTACAGAGGGGGAGGAGGGTCCTGGTGTAGGGAGAAAGAAGGGGAGTGCAAACCACCCAACATTACTGAGTCACTATGGGGCCCTTACTTTGAGAGGTGAAAGGGAAGAGAATGCCCATCATGGCTGCATCCACCTTTGACTCAATTTGCAAGGTAAATTCAAAGGCAATTTGTATCTCTCTCCCAATATGAAGCAATCTGCAGTACATATTTGCCTTTATATTCCTCTTCAAAGACTGGGATTTTCCCTTTCTCAGACTGACACATATGTACAGCTCTAGACAACCTTCTCTTTTTACAGACAAAACACCACAATTCCCAACATCATGCTGAAAACTCATGCTGAACAGAAGAAGCAAAACTGCTAATAATTATGGTTGCTCAGTAGGTATAAAATAATTCTTTCTCCTCCCCTTCTCCCCAACACCATGAAGAAATAAAAAGAAGCAAAAACACCACAGTGTAGTTTAGATGAAAATGTTACTCTACTTGATTAAATATCTCGGATATTAAATTACTTCTCTTGCCAATTTCTTTAATTGACTATAAGGGAGATTTGTTTAGTACATACTTGGCCAGGACAGACTTCTGCTTGGGACTTGTAATCTGGGTGGCTGTGAAAACACTGTGTATACTTAAAAGTATATACACATAAATAAAGGTATAATCATATTACAAAATCCATGACTAAAAGTTTCAGGCCTTTGTGACTGACTAGCACCATGGTCAATATGAGGCACCAGAAGTGTCCCCATTATTACCTGAAATGCTAAAAAGCTGAAATTATCCTAGTTACATCCACATTATATCTAGAAGGTTTTGAATATTTATGAACAGATAAGATTGCTGCTGGAGTCCTCTTATCAAACTTGACATTGCAATGCAGTACAGCTAAGAGCAGCAAAACCATTTGTGAGAGACCATGTTGTTGAATTCCTAGGCTTTCTCATCTCTGGAGAACAAGCTTGGGCTTAGGACATATGGGAGGCACTGGGATCGTTTGACACATTCATGCAGGGCTGTACTTCCTTTTCCAGTATTCCCATGGATCTTAGCTCTATGCCACCTCTACAACAACTTATGGATTAGAATTCAGAGGAAAGGTCTATTTTGCAGTAACTACTCTGAAATGTGCTGTTGATGTACCCATAATAACTACCTACTATTCCTCCTAATAGCCTTAAAGTTCCCATAATATATTTCACAGCTATAAAGTGAGATATATGTTTATTTTGTGAAATGGCTGACAATTTAAATAATTTTACAAAATTGCCCAAGTGTAGAAATAAGTGACTGTATGGTTCTCTAGAAGTACATATGTAGAAAAATTAAGCCAAATTTTTAAAAATAAATAAAACAGTCATTGTACAAAATGAGTGGCTGAAACAATCATTTTGCAAATGACTGGAAAGTTTAGTCATTTTGTAAATGACTCGTTTTGCAATATGAATAGAGAATACTTGTATGTTTATAACTGAATTTAATACCCAAGAAAATGAGAGACTTATAAGCAATTACAACTCCCTGGATTCAATTCCCAGCACTTTGCAACATCTCAGAGACAGCTCTAGTAATCCATCTGTCTCTTTACCTAAGCTGTCCTTGTAAAGTTAACTGTAGGTTTGCTGGTAATATGATTTCATGTTGGATGTTCACTAAACAGAAGCCTGCAACTCTGTTTCATTTCTGCTCCAAATAAATGTAAGACCAGATGTCTTAGAACTGAGAGAGTGATATGGCTCCTTGGCTGTCTCTGCTAATCTGATGCAAATGTATCTGGAATTAAAAAAAGAAAAACTAGCAGAAGATCCAAATGCCAAGAATTCTACAACTAAATATGCAAACAATTACCAGGCTTGTGTGTATATGTAAGCATGTGAGCTGGTGGGTGTGCATGTGCGTGCCCGCAGCAAATCCTCACCCACGTGGACTGCTATTAATCACTGTTTGGGGATATTTATTCCTAGCTCATGAGGATGCATTGAAAGAACAAATATTTGGTTTTGGACTGGGCCTGAGAGCACTGAATGATAATTTTTTTAGAAAGAATGTTTCTTGGGGAAGGAGACCCTTGAAAACCACAATGGGTCTTCTGTACTCTAGCTATGGTGTTAAACATGCTGATCAGTAGAGACTACTGAAGATGACTGCAAAACTGTAAACCGTGTGGGACAGACACAATCTTTTCTTAAACATGAACACAACATGCAGAACCAAGTTTATGACCAATGGCAGAGCCATTTCCAGGAGCAGGACTCTTTAGTCCCTTCAGGCTTTCCACTTGCCCTATCCTCACTCATGACACCAGCTTATATCTCTTACACCAGATTGCCTAGTTCCTCAATTGATGACATTATGAAAAAACAGAGAACCTGTACTGATTACTTGAAAGCATTTGTAATAGAAGTTTTGATTCTTGCTAGCAGGCTAGTTAAAATGAATATACACTTTAGCATCCATTGTGCAATTCTTCTGTGGCTGTACAAAGAAGCTAGAAGCTACTTAGTAGAGGAAAAAAAATCCTTAAAGGCTCAACTATGCCATGGCAACTCATCTTCCTTTGGATATAGGGTTTTAATTCTGCATTTCCCTAATTCCTCAACACTGCCCTACTACAGCATATCTCTTTCTCAATCTGCATTTATCTGGAAGGAGTTCATCCAGGCAGCATAGCTGCATATGGGAATGGGCCAAGACTTATGGTAATGGGAGCATAGAAAAGTAGCCAGAGGCAGTAATCTCTTCAACTTGGAACATCTGTAGCTGGAAGATGTTTGCCTACCACCTTATTCATTTTTTGTTTTGTTAGTACATAAGCCCAAACACCAGGAAAATTCAACTATTGCCACACAGGGAGAAAGAATAATTGAAGGGAGTTGTTTAAGTCTGGATGAGTAAAGGCTGGACGAGAAGACTCTTTCATATTTCTGAACCTCCTGTAGTTTATGTTCCATAACTATTTGGCTACATTTCTAAACTTTAATTGACTGGTGATTGTCTCTTCACTTGATACTCCAGCTATCCAGAAGGAAGAGGACTCTTGTTATTCTACTTCTGTCAGAGAGTGTCATCTCCCAGCTTTATGTGAGAAATGCTCAAGGGACCAACCCATAGTGTGACCCTGAATCTCAGAACTTTTCTCCTTAGTCTGCACTTAAGCTGTGCAGAAAAAATGTCCTTTCCATACAAGGTCAAGTTACCAGGTTACCAGGTTTTCAGAGCCTACCAGCACTGTACTGGAAAAAAAAAAAAAAAAAAAAAAAAAAAAAGGTTTTTAGAGACTGCCCAAAAAGAAGATCCTTTATGTGGAAAGAAAAATGGTTAGATAATTATTTAGAGATAAGGCAAAAATTTTCTTACTCTATCACAAGTACAACTTGGTGAGATTACTGAACAAACTTATAACTGTGAGACACCCTGAAGTAGAACATTAAAGTTGTAAAGAGCCATCTACATGTATATTTTTAGAGAGAGGACAATCCAGGGTTAAAGGAAATCACCTTCACAAAAAAAGGAGTGGATAACAGAATTCAAACATAAGTTAAAACTAAACTTGATCAACCATGAAATCCACTTTCATTCTTGTCAGTCTGAATCTTATTTTAAAATTTTCCATATCATATGCATGTGTTTAATGCACACACACACATGTATGAATGTAAGAGTAGACAGTATATACCTGTGTATTATACAAACTTCTCTGTGTATGTATAAAAGCTGACAAAAAAAAAGAAAGAGAACTATTACCTACTGACATTAACACATCAACCTGCATAAGAAATTCATAAAATTGTTTCATCAGAGCAAATTGACTCAACTGTTAGAAGAATGAATATACAACATTCAACAACCTGGAAACAGTTTCAACCTCTATTGCTTCCCAAATGTCATTACAATTATTTAGAAACCACGGGTAAAACATAACACAAGGGCAGGCATAATTTCTTGGTGTTGCTGCTTACTGTTTCCAAAAATGAACCTTCAGACCTGTGCACCCGGTGGGCACCGTACACAGTGAAATAATAATAAATAAAGAAATAGAAAAAGAAAAGAAAGTGCTCGGAAATTCTTCTTCTTTGGAGATGTAAAAATAGTTGCTAGAGTAACCCAAATACAATACCCAGAATCCTGCTTCTAGCCTGTTACTTTTATAATTTATCAAAGTCTTTAAATTCTCCTTGACTTCGATATTAAAAGATATAAAATTGAAGAAAGACTCTTCAGAAAGCTTTGAGCTTTAATGTGTTTCACAGAACACCTAGTCAGAGAGGAACGAAGGTGCAAAAACACTGCCAAGGTCCTGGTGAATGGATAAAGTGTTAGAGGTGATGTGTGTTTTCTGATGTTAGACAGTACAGGACAGAACACCACCCCTTTTAAATATGAAGGTCAAGTGTTAAAGCATTTGGAGACACTGTGCTGGGCAGACTGAATCCTTACAGTCTTATGCTTAAGATATTGAAGGGATAAAACGAAAGGGAAAGGGCAGATGTTCTTCTTCCTAAGGTTATATATTAAACCTGAAACTTTCTATTTGGTACACATTCAAAAGCTAAATACTAGTCTAACTCTGTCATAGTAAATGACTGCGGCCTCTGACTTGTATACATGTTTAGGAGCTCTTATGCATCTCGCATAAAAGCAAGGACACATGTCCAAAACCAGAATTCTGTTCACTGATACTGACAATATTAACTAAAAGCTAGTGGAGTGACATCCAGTTTAACCCTGATGAAAGAGCAAATCTTGAATCTGGGGTGAATAAATAAATCATGATACCAAGAGAATAATTTCTTGCCTTATATTCAGTGAGATTTTTATATTCAGCCATTTTTTGTGTGTTTTTGTATTCAGCCACTCTTGATACCTGCCTTTCAGACAGCATCTACAGCTGTCAGTTTCTTGAAAACTCCTGTGGTTGGCCATTGCACTTGCTGTTTTCTTTCTAGCTGGCAGGGAATGCTGGTGTATGGATACTGCCATACAGAAGTATTCCAGACTCTCCATATCATATACAGAAATGCCTCTACATCAGTTAGAAAAGCATAGAAAACATTCCCTGAACAATTTGGAATTTTTTTGTTTCTGGAATTATAGTGTCCATAGAAAATGCTAAACTGGTTTTCAAGTTCAGAATATTCTTACCTTAGTCTACACTGTTTTGCTAGGGTTTCTAACACTCTTTAAGTAGGATGTCCTGTTTTGCAGTGCTTCAGCCAGGAAGGATCTTCATACTGAAAACCTAGCTTGTTTCCAGGCTGGATGGCATCCTGGTCTTTAACTTGCCAGCCTCTGTTCTTAATCCTGTAAATGGTCCAAAGATCTCTCAGAGCTTGACATGAAATGACAAAGCAAAGGTACTTATGGTCCATGATTGTTTTCCCTTGTCAGACACAGAGGGGATAACGTACAGCTGTACTTCATGACCTTCAGTATTCTCAACAGAGGAGGCTCTTTTGGCATACATTCTTGCTTTTTCAATAAACATTAGGTTTTTCTAGTTTTTAATTTACAGCACTGAAAGTTAGTAGCTTTTCCATTCTATAGCTAATGATACTGGAATCTGGATGTTAATATTACTATTGAAAACAAAAACAAACAAATAAGCAAAAAAATCCCCACTCTAAAGCCTTATTTCCAAAGCCTGTATGCACTTCTTATACTTTTGTAATGAAAGGAAATTTGGGAGCAGATTCTCCAAAGTAACTGAGCTCCAAGAGAAATTTTCATAGGAACATTCTCTAAATTGCACTAAAAATCCACAGTCCCCAAGAACAAGTTGCTCCACGCTTCCTGTGCCCATTAAGGGTATGTTGTGGTTTAACCCAGCCGGCAGCTAAACACCACACAGCCATTTGCTCTCCCTCCCCCTCCCTCTCTGGGATGGGGGAGAGAAATGGGAAAGTGAAGCCTGTCAGTTGAGATAAAGACAGTTTATTAAGACAGGAAAATAATAATAATAATAATAATACTAATAATAATAGTACTACTACTAATAATGTGTACAAAACAAGTGATGCACAATGCTCACCACTCACTGACCGATGCCCAGCCAATCCCCGAGCAGCCGGCCCCCCACCCCGGCTAGCCACCCCTGTATAGTGTTCAGCATGCCATCAGATGGTATGGAATACCCCTTTGGCCAGTTTGGGTCAGCTGTCCTGGGTCTGCCCCCTCCCAGCACTTGCTGCACCCCCAGCCTGCCCGCTGGCAGGACAGCGAGAAGCTGAAAAGTCCTTGGCTTGGTGTAAACACTGCTCTGTAACAATTAAAACATCACTGTGTTATCAGCACTCTTCTCATCCTAATGCAAAATATAGCATCCTACCAGCTACTAGGAGGAAAATTAACTCTATCCTAACTGAAACCAGGAGAGGGTACCAACTGGAAATGTCTGCCAAAGGAGAGAGGAAAGGATGATACTGTGTTTGGGCTGCAGTTGCAAACCTGCTGGGAGGGGAACCAAGCAGCACTCTTATGACTAACAAGTGCAGCTGTGGCAGAGAAATGGACACATTTTATCCAACTTGACTTTTTGAATCATAAATATGATGATCTTGAGGGGCATCCTCATTCTGTGACAATGATTCACAAGCCTCTGGCAAACACTGGCATAGGGACTGCTACCAGTGTCTACATCAGCAGTGGCTGTAGTTTGACAGCTTGGCACAGAGTGCAGCATGGCACAATTTCTGCCATCCTGGGTTTTTGTGCCTCTGCCTCAGTTATAGCTTCTCCAAATACCAAAGGAGAAGAGAACCAAAAGAGTGTCCTGGCTCCCAAATTCTTTGTGAGAGGCACAATATCAGGAAACAGGTGATGTGGCTGCCACACAGGGACATGTAACAGGTGAGAAGGTGGATTGTGTGCCATCAGGAAGAAGGTGCCACAGATGAAGAGATCACGTTGTCTCCTGGGGCTCCTGTGTATGGGGTCCAACTAGGTTGCAGGAACTATAACTGTAGTGACACAGGGTCATTGTACCTATATCAAACAGACATATTCATCTCTATATAAACTATATAGAGATCTAGCCAGTGACCAAATTGCCATAATGGTCAAAAATCATCCTGGTACAGAAGACACTGACTAGAGGGAAAGCTATTGTACACAGTTACATGTGGAGAAATTACACCTAGCTGTGGGGGAACATGAGAAAAAGTTCAATTGTGTGACAGTTTTGCCTCTTGTCTAAGAGATTAAGTTCAGACAGATGAAGATACTGACCCTCACTGCTCTTCTTTTTGACTGAGTCACCACTCCTGTGGTAAGAATGTCTGTTTCACACACCAGCTGGTGTGCTTTAAGCATGGATACCTTCTGATTTAAACCTACATCAGTGAATCAAGATATGCATGGGCCTACCCAGGTCTGACCATCTGGTGCTGTGCCATGACCCTTATGCTTCTAGGTGAGAAAGTAGTCGTTCTAACAGAGACATTTCACCTGACCCTCAGCAAGTCTACAGATGCCACAAAATGAGGAGTGGCTGATTGACAAGGGGGTTGTGCTGCCACACAGAGGGACCATGACAGGCTGAAGAACTGGGCTGACAAGAATGCCAAGAAGTTCCACATAGGAAGCAAAGCACTGCACCTGAGGAAGAAGAGCCTCATGCATCAACACATGCTGGGGGAAAGCAGCTTTGCAGAGACGGACCTGGCGTTTGTGGTGGACACCAAGCTGAACGTTAGCCGGAAATGAGGTCTTGCCACAAAGAAGGTGAATGTTATCCTCGGCTGCATTAAGAGGAGTGTTGGCAACTGGTCAATGTGATCCTTCCCCTCAGTACTGGTGAGACCACACCTGGAGTGCTGTGTCCACTTCTGGGCCCCTCAGTACAAGATATGGACATACAGGAGAGAGCCCAATGAATGGACATGAAGATGATTAAGGGACTGAAGCATCCCATCTACAAGGAAAAGCTCCAATAGCTGGGACTGTTCAGCCTGGATAAGAGAAGGCTCAGGAGGAATTTTATCAACATATATAAACACATGAAGAAGAAGGCTGCATAAAGAAGGCAGATCCAGTTTCTTTTCAGTGGTGCCCAGTGACAGGACAAGAGGCAATGGACACAAACTGGAATAGAGGAGGGTCTGTCTGAACCTCAGGAAGCAATTCTTTACTGTGTGGATGACTGAGCAATGGTCCAGGTCTCCCAGAGAGGTTGTCGAGTCTTCCACCTTGGAGATATTCAAAAGCTGCTAGGACATGGTCCTCAGCAACCAGCTTTAAGTGCCCCTGCTTGAGCAGGGGCGTGGACCACATGACCTCCAGAGGTTCCTTCCAACCGCAACCAATCTGTGATTTTGTATTGTAGTGCTGCATTTGTATTGTAGTGCTGCATTGCATATTTTGAAAACTGCATTCTGGGCATTCTTGAAGCACTGACCTGTTCAACTCAGTATACTCCAGATATACCATAGAATGACATGTCATGAAAAATAAAAGGTCTCCAGTGCAACTTACAAGCTGATAATATGTAGAAATATTGTAGGTTGGGTCTGAAGGACAGGTGGCAGCTTCCAGTTTAACTCATAGCTAAACAAAAGGTTTTACACCTTGCTGTTGGTGTCAGGGTTGGCTCTGCATTTTCCTGAAACTCTTCACATTATCTGGGAAGGAAGCCAAACTGCTTAAAAGATCTGTTTGTGACAGCAGACAGCTTTATTAGCACTGTAGCACAGGCCACCAGGATAAACAGCATCCTGATGTTTCATTCCCTGTACTGCTTCTTCAGAGCCTCCATCCAGTCACTAACATTTGTCTCTGGGACTTTTGGAACCCCTTCCCTGCCACAGCCATGGGGAACTGACTTTCCTACGTGCAGGCTGCCTTCCTTTCTATCTGCAGATTGCCCACCAAGGACAGATGTGTAAGTGCTAGATATAAAGGTTTCATAGAAGCTAAGGCTAGATGCACTCCTTCCACACAGAAGTTTCTGAATCAAAAGTAAAAAAAAAAAAAAAAAAAAAAAAATTGGTTTGGGGGGGGGTTTTTTTTTTTTTTTTTAATAGACAATACAATATTTGCAAAGACAAGCAACAACCAGTTAAGAATATAATTGATGGCTACTTCTATTGCTATTTTTGCATCTAAGTTCTGATCAGCAAGGCAGAGATAAAGCTAAAGAGTAGTTACTATGGAACTGTAGTCTTAATTTTTATAATAGGATACTGTGGAAAGCAGTGTTGTTTCTAGATACCTAGTTTATTTGAGAAATTTCAGCTTGCAGATGAAATATTACTTTAAGGATCCATACACATGGATTTTTATGAATGTTTCTTAAGGGATTCTTTTTGCTTCCAAGCCAGTATCTGGTGATATCTAAAATTATAACAGCAGCAATATGAACAATAACTTGGTTCAAGAACCCTTAAGAGCTATGAGAATACATAGCAGACAGCTTTTCAGTGATGGCTCTTCCAGTCACCTGTGTGTGCAGGCTCGGCACAAAATCTCATTGACACAGCTGCATTGACACAGCCACCACATTAACTGGGCTACTTGGGCTACTCCTCTGCTGCTTCGTGTCCTCACTGAGAAGAGAGCAGTCATTTTCCATGTCTGTGGAGACAGATCCCCTCAGAGGATCCCCTGGTACAGATAAATTTTGCAGCAGTTTTGCACACTGATACCTCCCTGTACTCTGAAGCATGTACTTTATGCACCAGCTAAGCAGTGCTTGCCCCCATTGTCTGTCTCTCAGTGGGAAGCGCCTGAAAAGTTCATTACCTTTTATGCCAGGTAATCAGCCTACAGTATGATCTGCTCACATCAGTTGGGACCATGCTGAGTGCCTCGTGCACAGCATCCAACAGTGAATCTCTCCTTACATTTTATTTTCTCTTTCATTCTTTTTTCTTTGTTTATTTTCCAGGAATTAATTGTCTGAAGTATTTTCAGTCTGAGTTCACCCAGCTTCAGTTTTGATCCTCCTTTCCTTTCCTTTCCTTTCCTTTCCTTTCCTTTCCTTTCCTTTCCTTTCCTTTCCTTTCCTTTCCTTTCCTTTCCTTTCCTTTCCTTTCCTTTCCTTTCCTTTCCTTTCCTTTCCTTTCCTTTCCTTTCCTTTCCTTTCCTTTCCTTTCCTTTCCTTTCCTTTCCTTTCCTTTCCTTTCCTTTCCTTTCCTTTCCTTTCCTTTCCTTTCCTTTCCTTTCCTTTCCTTTCCTTTCCTTTCCTTTCCTTTCCTTCCCTTTCCTTCCCTTCCCTTCCCTTTCCTTCCCTTCCCTTCCCTTCCCTTCCCTTCCCTTCCCTTCCCTTCCCTTCATGTCCTGTCCCGTCCTGTCCTGTCCTGTCCTATTTCCTTTCCTATTTCTTCTTTCCCCAAGAAGCAAGGACTAAAGATGTCTTGGGAGTTAGGACTCAAACAGTGGAGAAAGAGATCTTAGCAGTGGGAGGTGTGAACTTTACTGTAGAAGATTTTGGGATAGCCACAGGGCATTGACAAAAGGTCAAGAAGCATGCATCAGTAGTGTAGTCACTATGTCAGGGGGCTTTCCCAGTAACTCAGGCTTCATGTCCTTTTTTAAGAAAATGTTTCAATTTTATAATGAAATGAAGAAACTTAAAATATTCTTTTGAATTTACTGGAAAATGTCACCTTGCTTTGGAGATGCCAGTCCCTTATTACAGAATCACAGAATCACAGAATGGATTGGGTTGGAAGGGACCTTAAAGACCATCTAGTTCCAGCTGTCCTGTCATGGGTAGGGTTGCCACCCACTAGAACAGATTGCTCAGGGCCTCATCCAACCTGGTCTTGAACACCTTCTGGGATGGGGTGTCCACAGCTTCTCTGGGCAACCTGTTCCAGTGGCTCACCACTCTCTGAGCGAAAAACGTCCTCCTAACCTTGAATCTAAATCTCCCCTCTTTTAGTTTAAAACCATTCCCCCTTGTCCTGTCATTGTCTGCACAAGCAAAAAGTTGCTCTCCATCTTTTTTATAAGCCCCCTTTAAAGTATTGAAAAGCCGCAAGAAGGTCTCCTCGGAGCCTTCTCTTCTCAGGCTGACCATCCCCAGCTCTGTCAGCCTTTCTTCATAGGAGAGGTGCTCCAGCACTCTATGCATCCTTGTGGCCTTCCTCTGGACCCACTCTAAGAGGTCTACATGCTTCTGGTGCTGGGAACCCCTGAGCTGGCTGCGGCACTCCAAGCTGGGCCTCACAAGGTGGAACAGAGGGGAACAATCCCCTCCCTCGACCTGCTGCTGGCC
The DNA here is from genome assembly GCF_011077185.1 of Oxyura jamaicensis. NCBI lineage: Eukaryota > Metazoa > Chordata > Aves > Anseriformes > Anatidae > Oxyura > Oxyura jamaicensis. The sequence continues at coordinate 69,212,318 of NC_048893.1, read as the reverse complement.
ACCCTTCTATTGCTGCAGCCCAGGATGCAATTGGCCTTCTGGGCTGCAAGTGGGCACTGCTGGCTCATGCCGAGCTTTTGGTCCACCAGAACCTCCAAGTCCTCTCTGCAGGGCTGCTCTCAATGAATCCTTCTCCCAGTCTGTCTTCATGTCTGGGATTGCCCCAGTCCAGGTGCAGTACCCTGCACTTGGCCTTGCTGAACCTCATTAGGTTCATGTGGGCCCATTTCTCAAGCTTGTCCAGGTCCATTGGAAGGATGGCATCCCTTCCTTCTCTTGTATCAACTACACCCCTCAGCCTGGTGTCACTTGGAAACTCGCTGAGGTGACTCAATCCCACTGTCTATGTCATTGATAAAGATATTCAACAGTACCAGTCCCAAGACAGACCCCTGAGGGACACCACTTGTCACCAGCCTCCACCTGGACTTCGAGTCATTGTCCACCACTCTCTGGGTGCATCCTTCAAGTCAATTCCTTGCCCACTGAATGGTCCTCCCTTCATCTCCATCTCTCTGCAACCTAGAGATCAGGATGTTATGTGGGCCTGTGTGAAAGGCCTTAGGAAGTCCAGGTAGATGACATGGGTAGATGACATGGGTAGGTCTTCCCTTGTCAACTGCTTCAGTCACTCCTTTACTACCAGAAGGCCACCAGACATGTCAGGCACAATTTGTCCTTGGTGACACTGTGCTGGCTGTCTCAGATCACTTTCTTGTGATCCTCCTCCTTCCCTTTATTTTTAATGAAATGTGTCTTGATTTGTTTAAAGGCCATCTTGGAGTCAAAAAAAAAGTTTCATTTCAGGGTTAACAAAACAAAATGTTTCAGCTTTCCCTAAGCAACAAATTTCCATTTTTAAAAATGTTGATTCTTTTTTTTTTTTTTTTTTCTTGATATTATCAATACTATGTCTCATTACTTGTACTGGAACAGATTTCTGAATTTAACTGGATTCATGAACTGTTTTAACTTTGCCAAAACTCTGTTTCTGGTAGTTTTTACCATCTGTTGAACACAGAAGCTATATGGTGCCAACAGATCTTGTGTAGAAGAGCAGCCTGATAGCTAAGCCATTACCCTAGGCCTCAGCAGGCCTGGGTACAGCTTCTGACTCTGCCAACTGACTTCACATTGGCCTTTTCCCAATGGCAAATTTTTGAAGGTATTTTGGCAGTTTTTCTTTCCAAAAGTGCCTAAGTAGGTTACACATGTAATACATCTACACAATTTTCCTGATAACTGTAGCTACTGAAAACCTCAGGATGATGTAGGATGATATAGGCTTCCTTTGCAATTCTTTGCTCTGCTGTGTTATGCTATATTATGGGTCCAAAATTGCACGAACAGGTCACCCAGATGAGCTGCTGGACCCTGGATCTGGCACCCAGATGAGTGAGAGGCAGTTCTAGTCAGTCTCTGATCAGCTTGTTAGTCACTTGCTGCACGGCTAACTGGCAACCTTGTGTACTAATTAAGATGACAGCATAGAAAAAACATTGAACTGCAGAAGGCATTACGTAATTCAGAAGTGTTTTGGAAAATGAATTCAAACCAGAGCTAAGGAAAGGCCAGGACACCAGAACCTGGTTTCTGTAAACCTGTCTGGGTTTGGATCTGCTTAGGAGTGGACAGGCAACCTGCATTCTAGCCAATCCTCATTCTCCCTAAGATACTGTATTCCTGGGTCACCCCCTGGCACATGATTAATATGCATCAGAACAATTACTTTCATCCAGCTAGTGCTGGGATGGGATTTATATATATATATATATATATATATATATATATATATATCCTAAAAACTAAAGGTCAGGGCTGCTCTGAGGGAAGAAGCTTTCATTCTTAATGTTTAGATGGAGAAAGTGAAGAAAGTGCCAGAAGAGATGTTTGTCCAGGATCACATTGAGCAGCAGTACATGGAAGAGATGATCACAATATGATTACAATATGATCACAAGATGATTACAATAGCAAGGCCGGGGAATAAGGTAATGGCCCAGCTGAAGTGCATCTACACCAATGCACGCAGCATGGGTAACAAACAGGAGGAGCTGGAAGCCATCGTGCAACGGGCAGGCTACGACTTGGTTGCCATCACGGAAACGTGGTGGGACCAGTCTCATGACTGGAGTGCTGCGATGCCTGGCTATAGGCTCTTCAGAAGGGACAGACAGCACAGAAGGGGTGGTGGTGTGGCTCTCTATATTAGAGAGTCTTTCGATGTTGTAAAACTCGAGGCTAGGAATGACAAGATCGAGTCCCTTTGGGTTAGGATCGGCAGGGACAACAAGGCTGGCGTCCTGGTCGGGGTCTGTTACAGACCGCTGAACCAGGACAAGGAGACGGATGAGGAGTTCTACAGGCAGCTGACAGAAGTTGCGAAATCGTCAGCGCTGGTTCTCGTGGGGGACTTCAACTTCCCTGACATATCCTGGAAGCACAACACAGCCCAGAGAAAGCAGTCTAGGAGGTTTCTGGAGAAAGTGGAAGATAGCTTCCTGACGCAGCTGATTAGTGAGCCTACCAGGGGTGGTGCCCCGCTAGACCTTCTCTTCACAAACAGAGAAGGACTGGTGGAGGATGTGATTGTCGGGAGCTGTCTTGGGCAGAGTGACCACGAAATGGTGGAGTTCACTATTCTTGGCGAGGCCAGGAAGGGAACCTTCCTGTACTGGACTTTCAGAGAGCTGACTTTGGGCTGCTCAGGACACTGGTTGGTAGAGTCCCTTGGGAGGCGGTTCTGAAGGGCAGAGGGGTCCAGGAAGGCTGGGCGCTCTTCAAGAGGCAAATCCTAATGGCGCAGGAGCGGTTTGTTCCCATGTGCCCAAAGATGAGCCAGCGGGGAAGAAGACCAGCCTGGCTGAACAGAGAACTGTGGCTTGAGCTTAGGAGAAAAAAGAGGGTTTATAATCTTTGGAAAAGTGGGCAGGCCACTAGGGAGGACTATAAGGATGTAGCGAGGCTGTGCAGGGACAAAATTAGGAAGGCCAAAGCTCATCTGGAGCTCAATCTGGCTACTGCCGTTAAAGATAACAAAAAACGCTTTTATAAATACATCAACACAAAAAGGAGGACAAAGGAGAATCTCCATCCTTTACTGGATGCAGGGGGAAACTTAGTTACAAGAGATGAGGAAAAGGCGGAGGTGCTCAATGCCTTCTTTGCCTCAGTCTTTAGCGGCAATACCGGTTGTTCTCTGGATTCCCAGTACCCTGAGCTGGTGGAAGGGGATGGGGAGCAGGATGTGGCCCTCACCATCCACGAAGAACTGGTTGGTGACCTGCTACGGCACTTGGATGTGCACAAGTCGATGGGGCCGGATGGAATCCACCCAAGGGTACTGAGAGAACTGGCAGAGGAGCTGGCCAAGCCACTATCCATCATTTATCAGCAGTCCTGGCTATCGGGGGAGGTCCCAGTTGACTGGCGGCTAGCGAATGTGACGCCCATCTACAAGAAGGGCCGGAGGGCTGACCCGGGGAACTACAGGCCTGTCAGTTTGACCTCAGTACCAGGGAAGCTCATGGAGCAGATCCTCTTGGGAGTCATCATGCGGCACTTGAAGGGCAAGCAGGCGATCAGGCCCAGTCAGCATGGGTTTATGGAAGGCAGGTCCTGCTTGACGAACCTGATCTCCTTCTATGACAAAGTGTCGCGCTGGGTGGACGAGGGAAAGGCTGTGGATGTGGTCTACCTTGACTTCAGCAAGGCTTTTGACACCGTCTCCCACAGCATTCTCCTCAAGAAACTGGCTGCTCTTGGCTTGGACTGGCGCACGCTTCGTTGGGTTAGAAACTGGCTGGATAGCCGGGCCCAGAGAGTTGTGGTAAATGGAGTCAAATCCAGTTGGAGGCCAGTCACTAGTGGCGTCCCCCAGGGCTCGGTGCTGGGGCCGGTCCTCTTTAACATCTTCATCAATGATCTGGACGAGGGCATTGAGTGCACCCTCAGTAAGTTTGCAGATGACACCAAGTTAGGTGCGAGTGTCGATCTGCTCGAGGGTAGGAAGGCTCTGCAGGAGGATCTGGATAGGCTGCACCGATGGGCTGGGGTCAACTGCATGAAGTTCAACAAGGCCAAGTGCCGGGTCCTGCACCTGGGGCGTAATAATCCCAAGCAGAGCTACAGGCTGGGAGATGAGTGGTTGGAGAGCTGCCAGTTGGAGAAGGACCTGGGAGTGATAGTGGACAGTCGGCTGAATATGAGCCAGCAGTGTGCTCAGGTGGTCAAGAAGGCCAACGGCATCCTGGCTTGTATCAGAAATAGTGTGACCAGCAGGGCTAGGGAGGTGATCGTCCCCCTGTACTCGGCTCTGGTGAGGCCGCACCTCGAGTACTGTGTTCAGTTTTGGTCCCCTCGCTACAAGAAGGACATCGAGGTGCTTGAGCGGGTCCAAAGAAGGGCGACGAAGCTGGTGAGGGGCCTGGAGAACAAGTCCTACGAGGAGCGGCTGAAGGAGCTGGGCTTATTCAGCCTGGAGAAGAGGAGGCTCAGGGGCGACCTTATCGCTCTCTACAGATACCTTAAAGGAGGCTGTAGCGAGGTGGGGGTTGGCCTGTTCTCCCACGTGCCTGGTGACAGGACGAGGGGGAATGGGCTAAAGTTGCGCCAGGGGAGTTTTAGGTCAGATGTTAGGAAGAGCTTCTTTACTGAAAGGGTTGTGAGGCATTGGAACAGGCTGCCCAGGGAGGTGGTGGAGTCACCATCCCTGGAAGTCTTCAAAAGATGTTTAGATGTAGAGCTTAGGGATATGGTTTAGTGGGGACTGTTAGTGTTAGGTTAGAGGTTGGACTCGATGATCTTGAGGTCTCTTCCAACCTAGAAATTCTGTGATTCTGTGATTCTGTGACAAGAAACTAAAATTAATTTTCCTCTCTTTGTCTGCCCTTGCAGTTGGGATCTTGGCGATACCCTTTGTAACAGGCTATGAGCTCCTCAGAGCAGGACCTGCTCTCTTGGTATGCTTCCATGGCAATCAGAGCAGGTACAGACACATCCAAGCTACCCTAAAGCTGCCCCACTCACTACTGCAAGGGCAGAAGCAGCAGCACAGCAGCACTGACTGCAAAAGTTGGAACCACTGGTTCTTGGACAGGCTCAAAAATTTAGCTTAAATTTAGCACAGATGCTGCAATCACATCTCTAGATTATGCCTGAGACATAACTGCATGGACTTTAGTGACTTGGTGTGCTGTTAAAGTGTTACACGTGTGTTAATATATATGTATATACATATATTATATACATATAATATATACATAATATATACATGTATTATATACAGATTACATGAATTCATTGTCCAAAGGGATAGCCTGATTATTGCATTAAAATTCAGCCTCCTTTGAAGTTCCTGGAAATAAAAAATTTTAGGATGTGAATAGATTGAAATGGCTGGGCTCTGAACTGCTAGACTTTTCAGAGCTGACAAATTGCATATGGTCTTCATGCAAAACTCCTCTGTTGAATCAGTTACACTCATTTATAAATTATCTTCAGTGTTAAGACCTCTTCATCATTTTTGTTTTTGTTGTTCAGTGGTGGTAACCAGGTGGCTATAAATTACCATCTTTGTAAATGAAATCACATATTTCTTAAAGCAAGAACTTGCGTGTAGGTTTTCCACACCTCAGGGAGATGCCACAACACTTTATTTCTGTCTCTGAGAGAAATGGGAACCAGACTGAGAGGCCCTGTCCCAGGACAACAACAAAACAGTGCTGTGCATTGCAAGCTGACTATGCTGGGTTGAGCCACCACTGCACTGAATTCACTCCTCTGTTCTGGCTGCAGCCCCAGACCATGGGTTACTGCAGAAGTGCACATGGATGCATCCCTCTCCAACACAGAATGGGGGAATTTTTCAGCAGAGAAATGTACAGAGGAGCAGTTCCCTCAATAATTCCTGTGCTTTCACAGACATTTTTTTCTCTTCACCATGCTTTACAAGCAGCAAACTAATGGCACTGTCCATATCAAATACTGTCTAAGCTACCATACACCCAGCAAAAAATATCAGTATGAGTTTACAAGTGGAGTTTCTAATAGAGGATTCAAGAAAGGGTCCTTGGAAGATGTGTCCTTCATGGACACAGGAGTCCAAAGGTATTTGAGAAGAGAGTAAGTTCATAAAATAAGTGTCTTTGTGAACAGTCTCTGTGAAATTGCCATGCATAAAAAACCCTCCTGGGTCAGACTTGTTTAGACACTTGTTGTCTTGGCTGACATGGTTTGTCTTTAACCACTTCTGTAAATAGGGAGTTGAATTCAGTTTTAAGGTTGTTAACTTCACAAGCAGTCAGCTCTCACTGAAAATGCTAACAATCTCTTCTCTGATAAAATGAACAGAACAAATGAAGCATCTCTATTCCAATAGAGGACTGGACCATGCTGTCCTATAAAATAGAGTTTTTTAAAGTCCAAAAAGGATTTAGAGAAAATTGTAAGCAAAAACAAAGGAGTGTGAATGCTAAGGAATCTTCTCTATGTGAACAATAAAAATAAGAATGTACAGCTCATTTTGGAAATGGGAGGTGCAAGCCTGAGGGTTGTTTGTGCATTAACTTGCCATAGTAGCTTTACAAGTGTGTGCCTGTCTATTTATTCATGGATGCAACAAGAACTGTGTGCTTTCCACAGAAGATTCTGTACTGCACGTAAGAAATATAACTCACAGATAAGTGGTATTGCGTAGAGAGAAAACACCCATCAAAAAACTGTGGGAACTTTGGTGTCTTTATAAAACATGTTTTAGTGGGGAAAGACATGTATAACAACAAAGCTACCTTACTGGTAAGAGTATGTAACACTTCTCCTAATTCCTTGAACACTTTAATTCTTACAGGAGGAAAGGCTGGAAAAGTTCATTCGGTTTTAATTAGAAGGGTGAAGTAATAGGTGACTAGGGTTTGCAAATCAATTAAGTTTACATTTTTTTTTTCTCCTTATGATTTTTTCTCTTAAAAATAAGAAGAAAGAGAAAAAATATTTTATGTATGTTCCCAGCTTACAGGAGGCTACAGTTAAATGTTAGGGATGAATACGGAACTTCAGATACTGATAATTTTTAAATTGTTTTTACCAGTCTCAAGTTTATGCCCAGACTTCATGAGCTCTTTCCAACGCACATCTTCAGTGCCTATTGCCACAATATGCTCTTCTCAAATACAAACATGTTAAACTGACAAAGAAGGTAGATGGTCACTCACTTCACCACTGTCCTTAGTGTGTCTTTCTCAGCGTGACCTGAGAAAGGTTTTTTTTTTTTTTTTTTTTTTTCCTGTTTGGGAAAAAAAGAAAAAAAAAGAAAAAAGAAAATTAAAAAAAAAAGAAAATAAAAGAAATTTGGATTCATTGCAATAGTCACTAAGAAAGCTGTAAAGTGATTTTACTAGAGTTCAACTCTTGGTCAATGAGATTCATGTTTGCATATATACCATTGTTTTATGTCAGTGTTTTGCAGCAGGTGCTGTGTTCTGAGTGCTCAGCACTGCAATGGCACCTGTGCTGCTGAAGTGCTCACCTACTATCGGAGCTAGGTGGGGGCACTGCAGAAGTGTCCCTTCTTTGGGTGCTGCTGCATGGACAGGGGTTGTGCTTGCTCCCAGGATTAATGGTGGAATTATGCTTTCCCCTTCTTGGGAAAACAACTGCTACCAATATGTTTATGCCCTTCACCCTCAACGACTCTGCTCAGAGACAATAGACAGATTTGGCTGCAGCTGGCTGGCAAGCCAACATAAAACTGAACACCTGTGGACCAAATATACACAGCTGCAGTGTGCCAGGGCTGAACTACCTATTGTGTAAGCTACACACATGCCCTTGTGTGAGTGCATGTGAAATTATGCAAGTTAAAAGCCATTGGGGGAATGTGGGAGAAAGTTCACCACAACACAGTCATCTGCTTTTACTCAAGTGCCCCCCAAAGTCATTGTATGGCAAAGGGTGTTTCTGAAAGCTTCTCAGTGTATGGATGAAACCACTTACAGCACAAAACAGACAATATGCCTGAAGAATTAACTGTCTGCTGAGGACACACTTGGCAATAGTTTGCAGTATCACTGCATTCAGTTTTGGTGTTCTCCATGATTCACAAGAACAGTTAGTTAATTCATGTGGTGGCCTATTCTATTCTTGAATAGAGAGAGAAAATACCTAGGGAATCATTAGGTCATATCTTTATGAATTCACATCTATATTGTACTCTGTACTTTTAAAATAACATATTATTAGCCACAGTGAGTGTAGTGCAGACATTTAAGGCCAGATATTTCATGGAGCTGCTTTTGCCCATGAGCCATACAGGTCTGTTTAGATCATTCTTCCTATCCAAGGTTACATGAGCTTTATCAAATTAAGAAGTGGCCTCATCTAAAAATGTAATATTACATTGTTGTAATCTGATATCTTGAATAGGGGATAGCTACTTTACTGACATTTATTTTTAGCTGCCTTGAGAAAACATCACCATCCAGAAATCCCTGTTGGAAATGTCAGCTTGGGCAGAATGTTGGAGGATGAGTTCTTGAATTAAGCGAGGAAGACAGCACTGGTAGCATGCTGAAAAATTTATTTCAGCATTTTCATATCCTGAAAAATGACTTGTTTACTAGATGTGTAGCCAACATGTCTGGCTAAGCACTTTGGCCTCAGAGATTATTTTAATTGTAGGTGAAGACTAGAAATCAGAAATCTCTTCATCTATGTTACCAGATGTACCAAGATATGCAGTACAACTTATCTGCATTGGTGTCTGGCTGCTCCTGGAGACCTACTAGGTGTTCCCGTGTCTTCCAAAGAGTCCTCAGGAAAGAGAAGAGTCTAAACATGCTGTTATCACCAGAACAGCGTAGTCTGTCAGGGATCCCTGGAAATAGCCAGGGAATAGGCTGAAGACCTGACAGCATTCCCATGGGCATTGTGGCGTCTTTCGGTGTATGTAAAGAATTAGGTGCTCTTGGGCCCCAGGGGAAAGCCAGAGGCAAGCCATTGGATGAATGAATTGCCTGGGTGACTACATAAGTGTCACGGATGTGGACTTGAAAGGCTGTTACTTCAGATTCTTAAATTAGTTGAATGGATTAGCTGACTGCTTCAGTACAAGCATGAAAACAGTTTTTTTTTTTTTTTAATTATTATTATTATTTTTTTTTTCTGGTGGAAAATTCACTGTGGGACTTCTAATTATTAAATTACTTTGAAAACAAAAATCATTCCTGTGGGTTTGTTTCTTTTTTATTATTATTATTTTTAATTCTTCAGGAGAATATGCCCATGAAGTTATTTTTCATGGTGAAAGTTTTATGTATTCAGACCAGAACAAATGATGAACTTGAACTTAACATGACAAATTGTTGTAGTGTGTCTGTTGCTTTGGAGTTTCTGTGTTTATTATGTTCTTTATATGGCAGTGTGTCCCAGCATGTCCCAGCATTCAAAGTAAGTATTTCTGGCTTCTGGGAAGCTGGCATTTCTGAAAGCCAAATGCCCTTGTTTGTTCCTCAAACAATTAACAACAAAGGGAAAAATCACTATTCAGCCAATGTACCCCTATTTCTAAAATTGAGATCCCATGCCAGTTCATGGGAGCTATTAAAAGAGTGTTGAGTTTTTTATGCCTACTGGGAAATGAACAGAGGCCACCAAATTCATTTCACAAAGGCTGCTACAAATCCTCCAATCAGTAAAAACTTTCAGTCATCCAAGGCTGGATTTGAACTGTTAACTCATGTAAAAGCTTCTGTATCCCTTCATCACTCAGCCCCTCTCTCCCCATTTCAGCAGATGTGTGTAGGAGAGTCTTTCATTTCCTTCGTTTCTCCTGATTTATTACAGTATATCACCAAGCAGGTTTCATAATGTTGGAGGCCAGGAGACAGAGCTAGATCATCTACTCTGACCTCCTGTGTAGCATAGTCCACTAATTTTCACCCAGACACCAGTATATTAAGCACAAACACAAAAGTAAGACTAAAGCACTTTAACTACATGGGGGATTAAGGTACATGCCACAGATAGAAAACAGAAGAGATGAAAAGTCATCTGCAGCCTCAGAGAAGAGAGTCGAGAGAAGTCCAACGGACACTGCCAGCCAAGCCTGATGCATACCCAAGCCTGATGTACAGAAAGAGGGAAGAGTCCCCAAATCAAAACCAACAAAGTAAGAAAATCAAGACTGGGAGCAAAAAGGAAATCAGAAACATCTGCAACCTGATCTGGGGCAAAACTGTATCTTAAGTGCAGATAAGGTGATCAGCTGGGCCCTGGAAATGACAAGAAGGAACTACAGCAGGAATACAGGAAATATAACTCTCTGTGCCACCTCAAGAGCTTTTCTTTCCCCTTCAAGCTTTTGAGAAAGGCCAAAGGGAGAATTTTTTAAAAAAAATTAAAAAAAATAAAAAAATAATAATAATAAAAAAAGGAAAGCAAAAGGCAGCCTTTTATGGCTAATGTTAGAATAGCTTTTTATAAAGGTTTAAAAAGGCACTCAGAAGCTTTGAGCATGTGACACTAAGTGATGAGTGCAATGTCATTTCAAGATGAGAAGCCAAAGTGTGGGGAAAACCAATCATTGGAACAAGCAGCCCATGACACTAGGGCGACTCCCTTGAGCTGTGACTTTCCTCAGTAGGAAACAACTGACTAACAAAGATCATGTATAGAATTAATTTACTGTCAGAGTAGGGGGAAAATAATAGTTTTGTTTTGTTGGTTTTATTCCATCAGGGAAAAGCATCACTGTTTGTCTCTGGACAAGGCAGAAAACTAAGCATGTTTTCTCAGTAGTATTTAAAACCATCTTTAGGGTTTGAAACTTCAATATGCCTTCTTCACAATGCAGCACTATAAACAAATAAAATTTCATTTCTTGCTAAAGCCTGTTTAATACTACCAATACAGCCATTACACTCATTTTCATTGTGCCTAAGCAGAGAAAAGGACTCTCCAATGCCAGGTACATACACAAAGTGAAAATTCAGTCCAAACTCCGTATATTTTATTAAACTAAGAATGCGGCAAGAGACAAGTAATACAAGGACATGTACTGACCACAGCAGTATTTGGTGAACTTGAGCATCTTATTTCCCCTTAAAAAAAAAAAAAAAAAAAAAAAAAAAAAAAAAAAAGAGAGAGAGAGAGAGAGAGAGAGAAAACACATGGCAATGTGTATGTATTCCCTGGAATACTTAGGTGAAAAATTATTTTATTTTTTAACAGGTCAAAACTCTCAACTATCACCTTTCTGCTAATTATATTATTTTATTTCCATATGGAAAGGCCAAGTGCCCCAACAGGACTGTCTGTTGTAGCCAAACAGCATGGTGGACTTCACTTGTGCAATAATTTTATTGATTTAATGGGGTTTCTCAAGCAAGAAATATCACACTTAGGTATGTGCAGATTCAGATTGTTTTTGCTTTTGCAGATAGTGAGAAAGGGTGCCTGTCTTATCTTTGCATTTGCCTTATGCTTTCTTCACTTTATTCACATCATACTGTTGAATGTGAAACTGAACCAAGGAGGACTACAGGAATTAAAACCACAGTATATTGGGTAAGCATATTCACAGGAATGAGGAGAATCACGTTAGATGTTTCATACAGGTGTCTGAGCAGAGTCACGTAGGGAGGCACTTCCTAGGGAGGGACTGCAAACAAGTCCACAGAGCAGCTAGCTCTAACAGACACAGTAAGTAATTTTTCATCCAGTACTACCAAGTTTCCCCTTCTGGTCATTTTCTGAATAAGGAATATAACAATCTCCTGTCTTTGTTTATCTAGCATATTTCTCTATGGCTGCACTAACCAGGAAAAATACACTCTTGTGGACACCATCATCAGCTACCTCATGTACTAATTAACTATAAGGGGAAAAAAGCAAAAGAGAGAGAAAGAGACATGAGAAAATGCTGGCATAAACTGAAGATTTTACAAGATCCTGGATATAACTATAAACACAGGTTTTCTTGTATAATGGTGTCACCTGCCCAAACAGTGTGATTCACATAGCTACTTCTGCACTAACTCTCTCTTGATATTCCTCTATGCACCACGGAAACTTTAGGCTCCCTTCACGAGGAACTGGAGGAAGGGAAAAAATTAAGAGAACTGGAGGAAGAGACTGGAAGGGAAAACAAGAAAATGTTGAAGGTTGTTTAAAAAAAATAAAAGAGAGAAGGACACAAACAAATGGAAAATTTGTCTAGAAGGAGAAAATGTAGAAGTGGAAAGGAAAAAGGAAATTCAGCAAAATATAATATTCAGTACAAGTCAGAGACTGGAAAGCCAGGTTTTCAGCTGGGGAAAGACAGTGAAGCTCCACTAAAGTGAGTGAAGCTGAAATGATTTCTAGCAATTAGAGATCTATCCCAATTAGTTACAATAAAGAAATAAAACAGAGAAAATATACTTTATACAGAAGCTAGAACTTCTGAAGTAAATCTGATCTAGCTGGCTCCCAGAAAAAAATCAGTAGGAGCACTACTAAGGCCACTATTCTGTAAATACTATCCAATTATCTACTAATTATCTAATAACGTACTAACATAATATTTTACAAAACTTAGTGTTCTTACACTCTGGGTAGATCCTGAGGGTGCCCAAGAGGATCTGAATGTGAAGCATGGGCTTCTGGATGCTTCAAGTAAAACAAGGAATTTCTGAAGTCAGACTGGGATTTGACGTTGCATCTACACATTCAACACAGGTCACCCAACTTTCGCTAAGCTTTCACATTTGAATTGCAGTCCTTGAGTTTATCTCAGCAGGCAGAGAGAGCTGCAACACATGCAGTAAATCCCAGCCTCCTGTAAACAACTGTCATGCCAGACCATTAGAAAGTTTTAGAGCTTTACTAGCCCATCTCTAGAGGACAGGTCTATTTGATTTGACACAGATCAAATCATAAGACAAACAGAACAAGCCCCCACAATTAAGCCTCATGTAAGTTTGACCTTCTTGAAAAACTGGAATAGTCAAAACTAAAAGCAATGGCTGTTAGAGGTGGGGAAGACTTCCTCCCTAGCACCATCTCTCTCAAGTCTCCCTCCCAAGCACAATCTCTCTCCTTACTGCACTATGGCAGTCCTCTATCCATCTGGAAATGCTTGGAGGAGCTTGGAGGAAGCCTGAGAAGAACAGTGTGCAGTGCTCTTTCTCACAGCCTAGGGAGCTGTGCCAGGGACCAAGTTCAAGACCTGAACAATGCCCTGCTTGGCTACTTATTTGGAGAGAAAAAATTAATTTATGGGAGAATTGTGGAAAAGGGGCCAAATTCCAGCGGGTACTGAAGTCTCTGGAAGCTTGGCAGAAAAATTAGTAGCTCTGCTACAGTGGCTTAGATTTCCATTTGTTGCAAACACTGGAAAACTTTATAGCCACATACACAGGTAGCCCAAAATGATCTTCACATCCCACCTAAAAGATGTCACTGTGGACACTAAGAACTGAGTGCACAGTGCAGCTTTCCACAGTGACTACAGACTAGGTTAGGTCTCCTTGCTCATCTAAGTGGTAATAATTTAAAGAAGAAAACACTGAGATTCTAAGAGCTGCAGTGTACTACATCTGTTTGTAACATGTGGAAACATTCCCTTATATTAAACACAATGAGGATTGCAAGCAGGTCTTTTCCTGAAGGTTAAGTACAAATTCTCTGGCTCCTGGAGAAGAGCCAGTATTTCTCCCAGGCAAACAAGAGTGCCTGGTACCACCACGCACCACATCTATTTTCAGTGTCTAGCTGACTCCTCTGTTTCACTATTGTTAGACAGTAGAAGGATTGCTGAACTGCTACACTTGGGAAAAAGTCAGCAGCAGTCTCAAATGAGGGGCACCATGCAGCACTTTACATCTAGACCTTCACGCTGAGACTGCAGTCACAGAGACATGAAGCACTGGGAGCAGTGGGAGGCAAAGATGTTGAAGACACTTCTCAAAAGCAAAGTGAGATGTGAATGGTCTCCTCAGGGAGAACAACATCTGTTTCAACAAGTCTTGGGATTTTAGAATGGTGCAACATAGATCACAGGCCTATTTATACTGTTTCCAGTGAACATTACTGTAGAATTTTCAAAAGCTTCATTATTTTACTTAGATCTTCTGTTAGCTTGGAGAAAACACACCTTTTGGCAATAAAGTATGGCATAATAAATGTTGCAAATTTAATCTGACTTCTCATGTTTTAGGATTAAATAAGAGGTTTTGAAACTGCCAGAGGAAAACCAACAGTAACTACAGCAACAAACAAACAAAAACCCACAGAATTGTCTCTGCATCCATGGCTACTAAAAATAGATCCTGGCTACTTACCTTGTTCATTGGTTTAAAAAGATTGTGAGGCTGTGCATGAAGCCATTACTTGTAAAAGGTGTGCCAAGTCTGTTCAAAGGAAGTGGCTTATGAAATAAAAAGTTACAGCTAAAAAGCTAAAAATAAATCTTCAGTTCTTCTCAAGTGTTTGCGTTAATATTCTCTCTGTTATCCTTATTATTCTGATGATTCTTCCTGTTATTTGTGTAGCTGAGCCAATGTTTCCAGGCATTTCATGAAGTTACTCAGAAAGCTCAACTGGCACATGAGTTATTATAAACTGTAATGTTAATCTCAATTACACTACAGCTTCATCATTTACACTTAATTTAATGTCTCTTAACATTAAGACATTAAGAAAATGCATGAAATGACTTTTTTTTTTTTTTTCAGTACAAAGTGTTTCATATATGTATTATTATACCTGCTAATTTATTATAATCTCTACAAAAAAAAGTTTAAGAGTTTTCCAATCAGAACTCTATTATCAGCAAAATTCCACAGGAATAACAGGAATAGCAAAAAAAAATATTTTGTCCACTCCTTTTGATTATTTTTAATAATTTTTGTACAACATAAAACCTAGTGAGTGATGTAGTGTAAATTAGGTTACTTAGAGCAGGTTCTTTCTCAAGTATATATTCAGGAATGCTATTGACTTTTGCAACCTTGCAAAAAAGAATCCTCAGCACAATGATTCACTTTACAGTTCACCATTTAATCTTATTTCTCTCATGCAAAGATAAGATTATTCAAAGACTTTTCAGCATAAAGGCAAGAAAGAGACTTCTCTTTCAGAAACTATAGTTTTCTAAGAGGATCCTTTTACTTAGTATTACAGCTGCATAGTTAATTCGAATACCTTCCTATTACCCATGACCATCCCACACGTGGTTACAGTTAGCCAGTATATGAGTTATTCTGCTTCCTTTAATAGCAATTGGGAAAAACACAGGAAAATAATATTTACATATAATAATAAACATATATTCTTGTAACTGAAATCATTTCATGCCATTTAAGGTATTTTTCTCTTTGAAGACTGCACTAATATTTCTAATATTTTATTTTAAATTTTCACTATATTTTTTAAAAATGAGGTATTTGGAACTGAGCAATAATCCTTTTCTGTCGCAATTTCATAAGCATCCTTCTAGTTCTGTACCTTCTGCTCCATTCTCTGTCTCCCTCCCCAGCCTGCCCCGCCCCCCCCGCTTTCTTGGCTGTGGCAAGTGTACACTCCCTTAACATGAAAATCTTTCCTAATGAAAGCTTATGAAGATTTTTTTTTAAACTATTATTTTCATAGGGATACATCAGGTCCAAGAAGCATGACTGTGTAAGTGGAAATTTTTGTTTAAAGGTGCCTTATATTTGGGGATAGTCATAGGCTGAATTGAGCTCAGCCCATATAATACACTAATATTTTCATTGTAAGGGATGTCATCATTTAAAATGGGCTTTTGATGCTGGAAGCAAAGCTGATTAAGAGTAGGCCTCTCTACTGACTTCAGTAGAATTAAGATCAATAATTTCTAATACCATCTGTAAAAGACAATTTCAAGGCATTCATTTTCATTAAAAAACTCAGAAACTCTGGTGCACAGCACAGATTTTAAGAAAGCTGCATATATCCAGTAAGCATGTCAGCCTACCTGCTCACCGCATGTTCTAAAGCTCTGAAAATTGCGCTTAGTGTTTGTCTAAGTAATATCAGAGTAGTCATTGTACCATTCTGACAGTTGAACACAGAGACCCCTCGAGTCAATAAAGTATTGCTGATGTGCCAGAGGCTTTGACTTTTTATTCCTACCAAATTGCCATTCACATTTTCACATTTCAGCAAATTAAATATCCTTCTGTTTAGGTGCCAGCAACTGGTGGGAGCAGTAAAAGAAGATAATTGAAAGCTACTGGCTGCAATACTCATGCCAGATTAAAAAAAAAAAAAAAAAAAAAAAAAAGGAAAAGTCATAATTTGGGAAAAGATGATTTCCTCAAAGTCTTGTAGTTGTTACATGGAGTTACAACTTTTTATACTTAAGAGTATAACTTATTTTATACTTAAGAGTATAAAATATAAAAACCTCATATTCTATTCCTGGATTGTTCTGTTGCATTGACTCTTTTCCATTTAAGCTACCCTTTTGACTTCAGAGCAGTTTGTCTAAAAATCACAGTTTATATGTCAAGTGTCTCCCTGTACCATGCAGTTTACTCTCTTTACTTTGCTCACTCTCACAAAAGTAGTGCATGCCACGTATTGTCCACCCTTAGCCAGTGTTAAAGCTCTTCCCTCCTAACTAACTAACCATGTTTGTACAATGGCCAACATCTTTTTTTTTTTTTTTTTTTTGAGAACAGGAGAGAGGCTCACAATCTTGATCTGAGCAACAGGCAGACAAAGATTTAGTGATGGCATGGCCTGGAGTGGGAGCTGCAGCTGGGGAGAGGTCCATGTGGCTCCCACCAGCACTGGTGTTCTTTTCTAACTCATTCCATCTCACACACAGGATGGAGGTACTGAAGAGAAGCCACAGTGTTGGTAGTGGGTGGGTGGGGATGGTGGAATGTGAATTGTCAGTATGGGGGAGCAGGAGGGAGAAACTAACTGTGCAGAAGGAAAAACAAAGCCCCTGTAGCCCTCTCCCAGTAAATGATATCTGCCAGGCCCTTGAAGTCCTGCAATTAGCAATGTGCTGCACCCTTGTGGAGCACTCTGAAGCTGATTGTGGACAGTCAAGCCCATGATCCAACCCCCAGCTCTGCTTCCCATTAGACTAAACCGATTAACTCAGGAGAATGCTACATCCAGTAGCAAAATATTCAAGATCAAGCCCAAATAAAGCAATTTTACCAGGAACAGTGTTAAACTACACATGAGGGCTGGAAGCAGGGAAGACAGCATAATGGGAAGGAAAAGCAGGTGGGACCTAAACCTGTATCCAACCCTGAGAAGGTCTGCAATACCTAGCATTCAAGCAGCCTGGTAACTGCTTGCAGACCTCTTGCTATCTTTGCTTGCTGCCATTGTGACTGGTGGCTAAGAAAGACACTCAGGCTGATGGACATGCTCCTTGTCTCTGATTTTGCCCCTAAATACAACCCCTTTGACACCATGGGGTGTTAAAGCAAAAAGAATTTCCAAATCAAACTTACAAATCAGCACAGATGATATTTCTTTCATTATTGTACTTCCTTCATCACAAACTCAGCCAGCCTTCATCCCTCTTTCTTCTTCTGCACCTGTACAGTACTGTGCATTTAAATTTTCCCTGCAAGGTCCATCTCAGACAGACAGACTGGTATGTTTAGGTACTGCTGCTCCTAGTCTATCTCTGACATAAGTCAGCATCCAAGTTTTCTTTGTAGAGCTCCAGAAAGTCTGCAGGAGGCAGCTGCTCTCTGGGTTTTCTATTACTTACAGCTCTTAATTCTGTCTACAGAAATGACGATTGGCCATATGTATATAAACACTAATCTCTTTGAATAGCGCTAAATTCTTATTTCAACAACTTCTTGTGGCCACAAATACAGTCATTTAATTACACACCATATGAGAAGGCATTTCCTTTTATCAGTTTTGAATACGCTGCTTTTCCATTTCACTGGGTGTCTCCATGTTCTAATGCTTTTAGACAGAACCCCACTTTGAGCAAAAGACTTAAAATCTCCAAATCAGCTCTTCGCTTACAATTTATAGACAGGCTGAAGAAAGGCTTCCTCCTTTCTCCTCTGTGGCTTTATTGGCATTTAATTTTTGGGATGTTCTACTAGTGTTCTGTGTCTGCTGGACTACATGTGCTCATGCAATGTGGACTACATAAGAGTTATTTATTTATTTATTTATTTATTATTTTAATTCATTGTTTGGATTAATTGGCAAACTGAACAGAGTAGGAACAGGTATCTTGAGATAGCCCCAGTCATCTTCTTTCATAAAATTCAACTGTCTTAAAACAAAGGACAAAGGGCTCCCCAGCCATATAAATAGAAAAGAGAAAAAGAAAAAATAAGTATAAAATTTCTGTGTTTAAAAATTCAGTAGGTACATGATTAAACAGTACAAAAACTTTGCCACAGATTTCAGTAAGTATAAGCACAATGGCTGCAGTGCCAAAAGCAAAAGGGTAAAAGGAACACAGATTTCAACAGTGTAAAGAACATGGAAAAAAAAAATCTAGGTTTGTATGTTTGCTCTTTTTCTGCCTTTCAGGGTGGTGTTTATTAGGTACAGAAATGGGTTAAGGAGAGACAATATGTCTGGAGATATTTGAATCTCCTTGTTTTGGTTGGAATGGGACAAACCTTCAGAAGTGAATAGCACATTACCCAGTAGAAAACACTTTCTTGCAGAGACAATGACAGCGCCATCCATTTGACATTAACTTTCAACAGTATAACTCTAGAGTATGGATAAAAGGTGTCACCTGAAAAAAAGGCTACTTAAATGGAAGCTGGGGAGGAGAAGAGGTAGGAAACAGATAGAAAAACACACTCGGAGAGGTAGGCACACAGAGGAAGATGGCTAGGCTGGAGTCTGCTGAAGATGGATGCTGTCACTTGTTTTGTGGTGTTTTTCAAGGCCAATAAATGGTCAGTTCCAATTGACAAAGGCTTTGCTAACATGAATTCTCCCTTGAGAACACTGCTTCTTTACCAGACTGATAAACAAAAATGTATTGCAAAGCAGTTATATGGCCTAGCTGCAACTTGATTCTGACTGATAATCCATCCTGAGGAGCCTGTGTCAATTTAGGTTCCTCTCTGGTGGGGCCATGGAAATAACATGCTGTGACAGTCACAGCAGAAGTTGTCAGCCATGCGCATAAGTATTGAAAGCTCCAGCCAACTTCAAGAGTTACATGAGGTGGTTGCATCAGGGCTGGGGTCACTAGAAAGATGCGTCTTTGTCACAAATGCACAATAGGGATTACCACTTTGGAGGTAGAAGCAAAAACATTCTTGTGTGCTAGTGAAAGGATTAACTTTTGGAGTGATCTCTTCAAATATTTTCATGAATAGTTTTGGCACAATAATAGGAATGCACAGCAACACATTAATCAAACTTTTTGATGAGAATTTGGGGTATTGCCAGTACAGCAAAGGATCAAACTGTCATACATGAAGAACTGCACTATTAGGATAAAAGAGGTGTAACAGGTCATGCACTCATGAACTAATGATAACAGTTTCTGGAAAAAACTGGGAATTCTCCAGTTGGAAATAGCTCAGGAAAGCCTGAAAATGCTGGTCAATACAATATGACTGGGAAAAACTGTGCTTGGCAGCTATGGAAAAGATTGCTGTAATCCCATGATAGCTATTTCCACTCAAAACAGGAAAGCGTTAGCATCGTTGTAGAGGGCAGGGGCAACTTCTTTTGGAAAACTTTGTACTGTTCTATTCATCCTTGTTTAAAAGAGAGGAATCAAAACTGGGGCAAATGCACATGCACATGCAGTTTTCATGTCATGGTGAGCTGAGCTGAGTCCCACTTGGTCTCACATTGTTTTTCTTGTGTTCACACAACTGTGTAGTGAACTACAGTAAGAGAGCAGCAATAGCTTTTGAAGCAAAGGTTATCGTTATAAGATTTCAGGATGTAGTTCTCAGGAACACATAACACTTGAAGATGTGCTATTTCATTTTCTTCTTAAGAATTTAAATATATTGATAGATTTTTAGCTCCCATTATTTTAGAAGGAATTTCAAGTGCTCAAAAATCTGATTAAACACCTGAGTTGCCATTTTTAAAAACTGCTCAACAATGAAGACCATGGACAAACTGACAAAGAGCTGAACTCCCACCACCAAACTGAAAATAGTTGTATTTCCAGAAGTGCCATGTATCTCCCAGGTTTTTTCTTGAGATGGAGATGAAGCACTGGAAAGACCTGAGTAGAGACAACCTCTGGCACTCTGACCATCACTATACTAAGTGTGCATTTACTAAAATCTGACCCTGCATCTCACAACAGCCAGAATGGTAACTCCTGGATTTCTTATGAAAACTTGGTGCTCTAATCAACAGTCTGAGTTAATAAAAGCATAATTAATCAGTAAACAGGGCTCACATAACATCTTACTTCATATGACATACAGTAACATGTGCACAAATACATCTTATTATACATCACTGTGGCTGACTATTGTATTCTGCCCAGGACATTTACACTGTCATTAAGAAAAAAAATATAAAAAAGGTTAATGCCCAGATCCACAAAGGAAGTTAACCATTAAAACTCATTATATTAGCACTGTGGGTGAGAGTTAGATGTTCATTCTCGCTACAGCACATGCAGACCATGTTGTGCTACAGGTTGATGTTCTGATGAAGAATAGCAGCCCTGCTTCACTGAGGATGGTCCCCTGACCCAGAGGCAACATTTTAATGGCAAACATTTTAATGGCAAGTAGTAACAACTTGTATGAGTAAAACAGTTGCTTCTAATGAGTTCTTATGTCTTCAGGGAGATAAACATCTGCAAAAATTTAAAGATTTTTCTCCCGTAAAAGTAAATTCTTAGAGGTAGTCTTCTAATTTCACATTTAAGCTTCTTTTATTCAGAGGTGGCAAGAACCCAACTACTTCTATTTTCTCCTTTTCTTCTGGTCAGCTGCAATCTGTATTAATAAAGTCTGGACTGCATTTGTAAAGTCTGGAAGATTCTTCCCCCCTAATAATGGCTTATGTTCCTCAAAATAGAAGAACAAAAAGATTTAAAAGTATGGACATTGCCTTCTAACCTGGAGGTGGGGGATGAATAAGGAGAAAATTAGATGTGTACTAATTATATTGAGAAAAAGGCTGTATGTCTTTTTTCCCCACAAAGGTTCTAATGACTCAGCTGTTTCCTTCTTGAGTTATGGAATAATGCTTTTGCTTTAACACTGATTAGGTAGTAGTATACAACTTGCTTTGTTTAGCCAGGTTGAGTATGTGAATGTGTTCATGGAAAACAAACCACTCCCACAAACTAAATACATGTTTGTAGGGTTGATGTTATCTTATGCTTCATAAACAACGTACCATGCTAACAAGCACTGACAAGACAAAATGAGCTTCCATAAAAATGTTTGGCCTAGGAAAACTGCTTCTGAATTTAAAAGCTACTAATTGTCACAGCACTGGACACAGATTTTATGAAGCAGCACCAGCTGCACTTTCAGAACCACCATTAAGCACCCATGATAATAACTGAATTTTTCAAGACAGTGCAATTCCATGTAAGCACCTGCAAAAATGCTGAGCTCTGTCAAAAAGCAGGAGATGCTAGCTGTTGGGTAACTGTTGAAAGGCTGGCTGTGGTTTAAAACATAAGCAGAGGTCATAGAAAAATGCAGTCCAATTTATGGCTTTTAAGCATCTGGAATGGTGGTCCTTTACATGAACATTAGTATGTTTGCATCCAGAATATCTTTCTCCTCAGAGACATTTTGTAGGTGCAATGATGGGTGTGTAATGAATAAATGAAAGCAGCCTGACTTGTTTGTAGATGTTCTGTCAGATTTTTTTCTCAACTGTTTGTGTTTCTCATTCTTTCAAACTGTAATTTTTTAACATCAGAGAGCTCTGAAGTATGTATGCTGAGTCACAGTAAAGTCACGCCATATTCACTGACCCACACAATTTTGTTCCCTGAAGCCATTTATTGTAGTACTCAATGGAGACTTCTATATAGCAACTGCACTCCAAGCTAGCAAAAGTTTCAGGTGCTGGACTATATCATGATATCATTGCATAAGTGCCTCCTTGCTGATGTAGTTTAAAGCAGGGTTTTCTCTAACACAGAGAGAACTTTGTTTCAGAGCCCTCTCCCAGTCACTCCAGTAGATATTAAGCATGGTAGTGTAAGCCTACGGTATGCCTGAGACAGAGCTAGAGCTACTGTATAAACAATAGTAACAGTAATGCTACATATTAGATATAACACCTGGTATTATAGCAGGCCTATTCCCTCTTTGTACATGCAGCCCAACCAGGCTGCTGTAATCTGAGAAGAAACATCTGGTTCATAAGCTTTTTCTTTTTCTTTCCTAAACAGGAAAAATAAAATCCAACCCCCCAAATCCCACCCCTTCAAAAGCACAAGGAAATGTCCAATAATTATCTGTCTTTTTTAAAATTAGCAAATTATCACTTGGTTGTAATTAAGCTAATTTCAAACCTGTTATTCAGGAAATGCCACTATTAAATTCCAAGCAATTCTTCAGGCAAACCCACTTAACATACAATAATAGAAAAATACACTTGTTCCTGGTACTTTCTTGGCAGAACCTGACATTTGAATCTGTTTATTCTTTCCACAGTCTCCCAAACCTCCTTCAGATTTCGTTAATCTATAATCATCCAGGTTGTCCAGTCCCTTTCTCATGCAAGAGGTGACTAGGGAGGGAAGGAGTTTTAATGAAAGGAACATGGATCAGAGCCACAAAATAAATCCAAATATGGCCTTTGTTTTCTTATTTTGCAGTTGACCCACATGTATTGTAAAACAGACTCTTCCATAACCATTATTCCACTAAAAAGATACTTAGTCTCAAATATTCTGCATGTGTTTCATGGATTTTATTCTTTTGCTTGTTTATTTTGCTTGTTTATTAACTAACATTGTGCAAGGGATTGTATAAAGCGCAAAGGAGAACATGCTATTTTCTTCAAAGGTCTTGCAGTCTAAGTGGGCAGACAAAGAGCAAAGAGCAAAAAACAAATGCTGCAGCCCAGAAAATGCTGGAAATTATGGCCACAGTTTTGAAAGTAACTTAGACTTCTATGTATTTAAAACAAACAAACAAACAAAACAAAACAAAAAATAACAAAAACAAAAACAAAAAAACACCTGTATTGTATTTGGAGATGTAAGGTTACAGTGAGGTGCTGAAAATTAGATGTATATAAAAAATCTCAAGCTTGACTGTTAAAGACAATTGTGCCCTAAGTGTCTGATCACTTGTAAAAGCTTAATATTGGAATTTTTATTGCTTAGTACCTTTCTTTAGTTCATTTGACCCCCCCCCCTCCCTTTTTCTTTTTTTCACTTCTGAGTTTGAAGAGGACTTAGTCAAGTGCCAGAGTCCATTAAAAAGGGACTTGTTGCAGGACACAAGAGCAAACCAATGGAGAGACTTAGGAGAATAACATGATTTAATCAATCATGGGCCTAGGATTATACACATGGCTAATAGTTCAGATCCCAAAGGATGAGCCACAGGCCTTGTCCCTTATCTGCTATGTATTTCGTTATTTTTTTAACTTCATTTACCACTTAATCACTTCAGTGCAACCTCTCTTTCCAGGTTACATTTGTATCAGATTAGGACATCTGCTTCATATTCATAGCAGATTTTTATTAATAATGAACTTTCCAGAACTGAATTCAAGGCAACAAGGTAATTGTATCTGGAAAGAAAATACAGCATATCTTCCTTCTGTTTTTCATTTAATTAATTTGTATGGTAGACAAATCTTTTGTGTGAAAAAAAAAAAAAACCAACAAAACAAACAACAACAACAACAACAAAAAAAAACACCAAAAAACCTCCTTCTATAGTTGTGCATGAATAACACAGGCAAAGCTTTGCTCTAAAAAAGCAGCAATAATAGAAATCACTATTCATGCTTTCAACCCTGAGAGCACTATACAAACATACCACATCTATTTCTTTACAATGGAGCTGTGACTCACCTGTTCTGCATGACAACTAAAAAACCACTGGACTTAAGATAGCATAAGGAAATAAGGTAGAAGAAAGGACATTTTTAATCACATTTTTTCTTTGCTTTTTAAAAAAATCTTTTCAGATCTAAAAAACAAATGAATATTTAAGGAGAAATCTATCTTCCATAGAGCTCTAAATTCCCTCATCTGTAACAAGTTGTTGGAGTGTTCAGCCTGGTCTTCTAGAGACAGGCCTCTCAAAATCTCAAATCAAAGAAACAAGCATTCTGACAGATAATTTTCAGACCTCCATCCTGTGCAACATGTTTTAAAAAAGCTATTTTGCAGTTTAAGTGGAAACTGTTCCATACTTTGAAAAAAAAACTGCGATTGTTATGCTTGAAAAATGATTTACTGCTTCACAGAACAGTTCTCTCCTTAATCCTTTACAAGGAAACATGTTTTCAGGGCTAGAGCTACTTAGAAATGTATTATGTACACTCAAAGGTCATCTATCTACAGACAAGCCAGGTATTATACTTCACAGCAGAAAAAACCCATACTTTAAACCTGGATTCCTAAATAAAATACTCATATTGGTCTGCTTGTAGTAATTATTTTCTTTATTGAAGGGCTGACCAGGCAACTGTAACTACTGACTTTTTAAAAGCTCTGTCCTTCTTCATTTAGTAACCCTGATATAAAATTAGAAAGCTAATTTTATATACCCAGGTTGGAAAAAGTTGATGGCCTGTAAATGTAGTTACATGGCAGACAGTGTGATGAAAGTTCCAAGGAAATATTTGGTATGTTATACATACATCTATCTATCTATCTTGTTATGCAGACACACCCATACATCCCTGACTACTCCCCCCAATATGAAATTAGCACCAGGACCGTGAAATACATCTGTCTTCACTTTGTCCCATTCTTTCTGAATGAAGTTAGATACCTAAGCATACTTCTTGTATGCTTGTTCTACATGCCTTGAAACTGGAAAATCAATGATATGTAATGCTATTTAGCCCATCCCTGGTTACCTCACTGAGAAGCTTTCCACCCATCTTGGCACTATTTTTTCAAGACAGGAAGCACAAAATTGTGACCACACAGGGTAAAGGTGGTACCCCAACAAAGCCACAAGCACTCTAAATTTGTCTGCCATAAAAGCTTTGAAAATGATGACACACAAAGAAGGAAAAACTATGGGGAATGGAACACCTTAATTTTGCAAAACCACAATGATCCACCCAGCACTTTTAGAGCTTTGAGCTCTGAGGAATGAATTAACCACAGGCAGAGTGTTTAACCTACTGAACAGAGGCACTCATTCTTTGTAACTTTGCAGATGCCAAAAAAGGGGTGAATGTGTCTTACAAATATAAAATGGACTCTCAACAAGTCTATGTCCATTTAAAAAAATCCCCCACTCACAGTCGAATAACCAAGGCACCTGCTTCAGCATATGTCTGGGATTCCCAAAGGTGAATAGATGACCCCTCAATCTCAAATGCAAAATTCAAGATACCTGACTTAGACCAGAGCTTCATCTTGTGCTTGGGTCCCCCCAAAAGAGGGATCTGAAACAAGCAGCCAGTGTGAAAGTCTTGTCCTGGAGTTTGCGATTTCAAAACTCTTGTGGGTTGGTCATGTTCCACAAAAAGGTGCTGACATTGTATTTAACTGTGACTGTAATTAAATTAATTTATTGCATCATACGTTATTCATTTGTATTCATTACTCAATTATTTTTATTAATTAAGTGTTCTTTAGATTTCTCTTTCACTTGAATAACACTCTTTAAAGGACAAGCAAGTGGTATGAGGTGCCTTCTGAAACATTACGCTAACCAGAGCTGGTGGTGAGTAGAGAACTGTTATGTATATTAAGCAAAGCTGAAATACAGAAATGCTGACTAGTGTTTGCTCTAAAAGTATGTTTTGGGGGAAACTTCATGTCCTTGTGAATGTGAATATCAAATTAAACTGAAAATAAAACCCTACTCTCTGGACCCTCAATTAGTCATAGCCTAATCACTGCTTTCTTTGGGAACAACAGTGTTCCAGGATTTGGTTGTTGTTGTTGGAAAGGGAAACGGACCGGAGTAACGATGCAACCTCGATGCGAGTATAATCGTCCTCCATTATTGCAGGTTCTCACAGAGTATATATAGGCAACTAACTGCAGCATGCGCCGATAACAACTTATAATTGGTCTAGCTTCTCCATGCACTTGTCTCTAGCTTGTTTCCTCATTATCTGTAATACAAGGACGTGGGAAGCAGGGCAAAGCCACCTGCGAATTCCTTTCCCAAAATTCCCCCTTTTTATTTACAATCAACCAAATGCTTTCTATATATTTTCTATCAAACACTGCAAACATTACAATAACCAACAGGGTGAAAATCACATACAAATTATGATTGTAAAGTGGCGTGCTAACTAGAATCTAAATCAATCAACAAGTCACTAAGCACTAGGGATGGTGCTTCGCCGTGATGCTACTTCTCACTCACACAGCACAATCACACACTCATGCAAAGAGGCCTCTTTCACTTTTCATTCATACCACAAGAAAATATCACTTAAGGTAATTTGTCCGCGGCTTCAGGAGGTCCACGTCTCCTCCTGTGGTGAGCGGCTGAGAGTGGAGACCCCTCCGAGGAAAATGCTCGGGGTGCACCTAGGGGTGTCCGTTCCACAGTCGATCCCACAGCCGGGGTGTCCGTTCCACAGTCGATCCCACAGCCGAGCAGAGCTGCTCCTGGCACAAGGAACGATGCTATTATAGTTTTGTATAATTACACCAAAGAGATGCATTGCAATAAGGAGCAGGTGTGACATTGACAATTTGTTTCATGGTTTGGTTTTTGCCCATGTAATTGAACCTTACACATGATGTGGCTGTTACACTTCCCAGGATATCTAATTCTTGTGGCTCTAGGGGCGCTCGCAGCAAGTAGACAGTCCAATCTTTGTTATCTGCCAGGATCCCCACCAGACGTGTTGTAAAGGGGCCGTTAGCACTAGCCAGGGACAGGCACATCGCTTCTTGTCCTGTCATGTTGGTGAGGGTGACCCCGATGTTGTGGCATGGTTGGATGGAGACCCAGGGCTGGCAATAACCGATGACAGCGGCGATTGTGAGGAGGAGGCCAACCATGGCCTTACGCCCGTGCTGGTACCCATCTTAGTCCGTGACCTGTGGAGACACAAGCATACCCTCGACCCCAAGTTATTAGAGGCTGGGGTCCCTCCCAAAGACCTGTATTTAAATTTGTTACCATCACTAAGGCCTGCTCTGATTCTGGCACCCGTGGCAGTGCGGAATTCATACTTATGTAATGTTTTACTATGGGTGGCACCTCTTTGTGAGGAAAGGGTAATGCTAGGTGATTTACTTAGTAAAGTGCCTTTCCCAACCTGTTCTGTGGTGTTTCCTGGGTGTCTACTGAGGCAGTAACTGGTCGTCTCTGTGCGGAGCAACTGGCAGTCCAAAGGCTTAGCTGTAGGATAAGTTATCATCATGGTATGAGTGACAGCTTCTCTCCCCTCTTTCCTTTGGCTATTTCAGTCAATAATGATAAAGTGTATTATGTTTCTCTGTATCACTGAATAAGTCCTTAATGATAGCCAAGACTTCAGTGCACTAAGTACTGTATCACTGTTACAAGAAGGAAAGCAGGAATACACCATTGTTAAGAAAAATCTTGGGTGGCAAAGTCCTTTTTCACTGCCCATTTCCTGAATGTACTTTTTAAAGGAAATATTTAAAATTAGAAGAGTAAAGTTCCACCCTCATATTACATGGATTACTACAGCTGTGTAGGTCATAGCAAAAAAGAATTTTGAACACTGGACAAAGCTTAACACAATACCATACCAGAACACTCAACACCTAGTAAAGTTATATTATCAATTTGTTTTTGATTTCCAAAGAGATTTCCAAAATACATCTGCAGCAGTTCATCTTTTTTTTTTCTTTTTTTTTTTTTTTGGAGGGTTTCTGCAGAAAACTGACTTTTCTGAAATTCTAAAAAAATACTCTTTAATATCACAAATATTCAAAGGACATATATGTGTCCAAAACTCAGAAGTCTGTATACTTGAGATTCTACCATGTCTTTAAAATCCCTCTGGATTCCTTCAGGAAAAGATATAGCAATGTGAGAACTAATGTTAATGAAACAGTAAGAAAACACTAAAAGATTCCAAACTTTGAATATAAAGATTGACTGGACCATTATCAACAGGAAAAGAAAGACTTTTTCAAAACTGCATAGTAAGAAAATTCTGTAAAAATCCTTGGAGAACAGTCTATCACTATTAATGCACCCTTAATATATCTTAATATATAAAAATAGATAAATAGATAAATAGAGATATATAAAAATATATATCTCTAAAAATAGTGCTGAACACAAAAACAAATGTTGTGTATTATTTGAGATAGTTATGAAGTTTTAGAGGTAGATGACTAATTCATTTATTTGGGAGAATTACCACTACAGCTATTGGTGTAAACAGTATTACATTTTACCTATATAGTGTTCATATCTGTGCAAGAGTGCAGAGAGCAGGAAGAACATTTCTCACCTAACAGCAACTATATTAAATCAATGTCTTTCGTCTGCATCAGTTCTCCTAGAAATGGGGGCAAGGGGAAGAAAATTAGTAAGGCAAGACAAATCAACCCCATTTGTGTATGTAGATAAGTAAGAGGCAAAATGTACCAGCCAATTTATACACTAAGGGTGACTGGGCTCACTGCACAATCCTCAGGACATGGCTAGATCAGATGGGTAATACCCAAACACTCTATAGGCTGCAAATGAAACATCAGAAATCCTGTACAGTAGTTCCCATGATGTGAATTCAGTCATCTTGCCTTAAGTATTCACAACGGTGCTGTGCTGTTGCAAAAACACTTTTGTTCCTGTTCACCATGTCCATCAGATCTGGGGGTTCCATTAAGAAGAAAAGCAGTAACTAATAGCAGCGCAAGGCTTTGTCACTAGTGAACAGAGTATGTTAACTGGCTAACACTTGTGAAGTGTTAGTTGTTCCAAACCGTAACCATTTCAAAAACAGCGTCACCACCAGAACCTGATGGTATTCAAAGCATCTGTTAATACACAAATGGAATCAGAATTTTTCTATCCTTTGGGTAGTCTTCAAATTTCTCAAGGTACCACTGGTGGTGTTGCTTTGCCCGAGAGCCCAAGATAAAAAGTGTACACAATGCAAATGCAAGGCTTTCGATGGTGCAGCAGGCAAGGGCAAACGCAAACCATTCCAGGATCTCTCCAAAAA
>NC_048893.1:69175295-69182623 GCF_011077185.1 Oxyura jamaicensis | reverse complement strand
TTTGATCAGTTTCTTTCCCGTTGTCTCGCTACCTCTCTTAGAGAGGATTCCAGCGAGCAACAATGCACCAGCCTCCACTTCCATGGCTGTGCTTCCCCTGAGAGGTAGGGAGCGACCCTGACCCGTGTCTGCCAAGCAGCACCCTCTCAGTCGTTTATCTTCCCGTTGTCTCGATACCTCTCTTAGAGAGTATTCCAGCGAGCAACAATGCAGCAGCCTCCAGTTCCATGGCTGTGCTTCCCCTGAGAGGTAGGGAGTGACCCTGACCCATGTCTGCCAAGCGGCACCCTCTCAGCCGTTTATTTTCCCAGTCCCTCCTCCTCTAGCTGCTTACCGCAGTCTCAGAGACTTAGTCGCGCTGGACTGTCTGGAGCGTAACCATCTTCTGCTACCAGATGTTGTTGGAAAGGGAAACGGACCCGAGTAATGATGCAACCTCGATGCGAGTATAATCGTCCTCCATTATTGCAGGTTCTCACAGAGTATATATAGGCAACTAACTACAGCATGCGCCGATAACAACTTATAATTGGTCTAGCTTCTCCATGCACTTGTCTCTAGCTTGTTTCCTCATTATCTCTAATACAAGGACATGGGAAGCAGGGCAAAGCCACCTGCGAATTCCTTTCCCACAGGTTGTAGTTTTTTTTTTTTTTTTTTTTTTTTTTTCATGTGCTCAAAAGGGTGAAATTGAAATTGTAGGAGATGGAATACAGGAGTAGAGGAAATTCAAATGAAAACAAAATATGTGGCATAGCCAAGGCACAGACTACAGCCATTTGCAGGTTACTGCACTTGCTCTTAAGAGTCAGAATATGTCAAGGAGCCTGAGGTATATCTTTGGTGAAAAATGCTGTTTGGTGTTTTATGAAGTATTGAAAAAAAATCTCAGCCTAGAATTGTTCTAAAATTTGTTACAAACAGCAGTTTTGTGTCCCTGGCAAGTCTGAATCCCAAATTTGAGGTGATTTCAGTAGCACCCACCATGAGCAGATTCAGACTGGATTTAGAGCTGCCAAGCACCCCCCCAAAAGAGCAGGAGGTTCTTCCAGGGATGCAACTTCAATGCAACTTGGAGCCAGAGCACTGGTCTCATCTTTCCACATGCTGCACCCTCTGCCTCTGGGAAACTTTGCCTCCTATTGGGTGTAGTTCAGCTGCCACAACTCCACAGTACCTCCTCTGTTGAGATTTTATTTCCCTGCCCTCACCCCAGCCACAGCTCAGAGTTGTCTTGGTCCCCACCCTGCAAGGCAGGACCCCAATCTGTTGTGTGAGCGAGGCTCTGCTGGGTGAGTCAGCTGCTGAGGATGACTACAGTGCTGACTGCCTGGGGATGCCAGCATCTAGCAGTGGGGTAGGAGAAGCAAGACAGCAAAGCAGAGCAGCTACACCCATGGCACCAGGCCAAGGGGAGGGAAAGAGGAGGAGGCACTGTGCAGCACAGGTGCAAAAAAGTATGGCTTTGTACACCTGCATGCATGAAGCAGGAGCCAGACACATGAATCTGGCCTGGCTTGCTATTGAACATCCAGGCAGTTCCACTACATACTGAACAGGTGCACCAAATGCCTGAAAAGCAAATGATAATTTTTAAAAGTGATTTTTTTTTCCTTTTTTTTTTTTTTTTTTTTTCCTTACAGTGAGAATCAGTTCTATTCCTCTTAATATGTCCAACTTTGTTTTCAACACTGTTTGCTTTATAGAGACACTGAACCTACAAGCAGACTGAGAAAAATAACCATACAGAAAACAAAACTCTAGTAGGCATCACAGAAAAAGAATTTGAGGATTTCATTCCTACTCTATCTGCTCAAAATTTTTCCTCAACAATTTTTACCTTTCTACTGAAATAAGCAAGAAAAACTCCAGTCCAAAAGTCTAAAAGTAATTCCTGTGTGTACATGCATGTGCAAACAAACATTTTAAAGTGAATGACTTCCAGAAATTATGTTTATTATTGGCATGTGATGTTACTCCATCTGTCACTCTGACAACAGAAGCAGGAACTCTAATCCATTACAATCTGAAGAAATACCAACTTACTCAAATTACTTTAAAATGATCAGTAAAAGACCATTCTTCATGCAAATGATATTGAGGGTGTTGGTGGGGGTGGGGAGAGGAAGGGCACAACACCTACCATTCAGTAGTCAAGAAGGTTAAAGGAATCTTGTGGTTGCAATCAGCCCACTACACTTACAGGACCTGCCAAGCTGTAGAGGAAAAACTAAGAAACTGACCCCAACTCTGCAGGAGCCAGAGATAAGCTTCTGAAAAGATGAAAAGGAGCATGGACAAGGCTCCCACTGTGAAGACGGTCTCTGCTTGAGGTAATAAAGAGAGATGATGGTGGCTTATTTTGTTCATGTTCAGATATGGGACACTGTTGTTTGTTTAAGATATTTTGCTTCCCCAGGAGCATCTTGTGACAGGAGCAGGTTTGTACTCCACAGGGATACCACAGAAAGGTGATCTACCAGAAATTCTTCTCTCTCCAGAGGAAGCTTTCCAGGGGAGTGACCATCTGCTCTGCCTTGAAGACTGACTTCACAGGATGAGGGAAGAAGGAGCTGCAGGTGTTAGAGGGCAGATTGCCCAGCCTTAAAAGGAGATTTCCAGTATGGAAATATTGTGAATGGTCTGACATTGCTGGTTGCTAAACGAAGGGGAGGATACAAATAGGCAGGCACACTCACACAGAGGTTCTTAAGGAAACCTTTACATACCTCCTTCTTTCTTCTAAAAACACATTTCCACTCTTCACTTTTCAATTATGGAAAAGTTCGCATTTCTGTGACCTCAATAAAGAATTATATTCTGACTTTATTTCAAAATGCTGACTCCTCTATGGTGGCCAGGGGTAGCTGAATCTCATGCATCATCCTGGAGATGGGCTGTTTTTCCTTTGTGCTCTTTCTAAAGGCAGGGTATACCATTAAGAGGCATGTCTGCAGACATAAGAGCAATAATCTGACTGGAGCCAGTCAGTCCATGACCTTAAGTGCACCATTTCAAAACCACACCTCAAGCCTTGCCCTCGTTCTTACTCCACCCTCTGCAGAACAAATCACACCACTCCACTTTCATAACTGTGTGAGGCTACTTGCCTGCTTTGGCTATGGTACTGTCAGCAGCTTTCTGGAGAATGGAGTTAGATGTTGTGGGATAGCTTTACAACAAAAACCTTTCTTCTGGCTTTTCTTTTAGCATTACCTTGAATGCCTGTCTTTGCTTTTCACATTTCTCTTTCATAGTTTGACAGCACGTCTGAATGCATTTGGATGGAGTTTATCAAGAACGGTATTATGACTAACATATTTTCATGGGTCACAGAACAACTTATATCAAATTAACTAGCTAATTAGCTCTTTTCTCTGGTACTTTTTTACATGAAGTATTTATTCAGTTTTCTTATCTACTGGAATTCATGATGTGCAGACAAAGACATACCACAAAGAGATGTGTTATGAAAACCACACACCACTGATACTTATTTGTTTAAAAACAAATTTTAAATTAATTTATCCTAAGGGATAAAAGACAGAGAGAGAAAACTGGAATAAGATAAAGAAAAAGCAGACTGAAAGACAGAGCAATGCTTTAACCAACATCTGGATCTGGCACCTCACTCTACAGATGCAGTTTGCTGAATTCTTGGTTACATTACTGGCATTTTAGACTGTCTGCTGTCCTGGCAGCTGCAACCTGCCTGATTGGACACATTTGCCTGGCAAGTAAATCCCTATCAGCTCTTAAAGCACTAGGCAAGTGCTGGAGCTGCGCTGTACTCTGTACCAGCCCCTCCAAGTTGCTGGCAGTGGGCAGTGAGCCACAGCCATACCTTGTGGCAGGACTGGGGAGCTGGAAAGCTACCTAGCTCATCCCTGGCCCAAGGCAGGTCAGCTGCCTCCTTTTTCTTCCTGGTAAATATTTATTAAGCCCATTCTTAAAGATCTCTACAACCCTCCAGGAAATCTAGTCCAAGGTTTCATTTTCTCTGTTATTACAAAGTGAATACTATTTTAGCTGCATATTACTTGCTCTTGTTTATCTTATCTAGCATGTTAATGGAGAACAGAGCATCCTGCTATTTTTTCCTTTTGCATGTCATTTATGTGCTTATGATGTCATGCTTTTTCCTCAGTCTTCCCTTTGCATACTAAATTATCAAAGATGAGTCCATATTATTTTGTAGGCCATTTCTCTGAGACCTTTATCATTCCCTCTGCCCTGCTCTGCTTTCTCTAATATTGAAAACTCTAGATGCTGAAAACTACAATATCCAGAACAACAATCAAATCCTGATCTAAGAATTATAGAATGCTAGAAAAAAATAAAGTGAAAGAAGTGAAAAACACAATATTGCTGACTTCATGTTCAGCCTGGATCCAGTATATCACCTGCAAACCTTTCTCTGCAGAATTGCTGTCCTTTTAATACATTCCCATTCCCATGCCTGCAGCTGATTACTGCTTTCTAAATGTAGTTCCTGGCATTTTTTGTTGAAATGCATCCTGTTTTTTCAACTAATTTCTGTAACTTGTCAAGATCAATTTGAATTCCAATCCTTCAGAACACTTGCAATCCCTCCCAAATTGTCATTTGCAAATTCACAGAACATGTTCTCCTCCAACACCAAGATCATTAATGCAAATATTGCACAGTACAAAACCTCTTTGGAGCTCCCACTGGATACAAAATTTTACCTACATTGCCAGCCACATTTCCTTTTCCACATTTATGAAACAACCTGCAGGACAGAGGCAAAAGACCTTACTTGTCCCATACACGTCTTCCAGGTACCAAATGTTGCAGCTGGTATTAGGTTTGATGAGTTAAAACCTAGGACTGAAAACCAGTACTGCCTGCTGTCACTGCTTTCAGATGCTGCCCTTTGAGGAGCTCAGCCAAACCAGAAAAGCAGCACAGTGCAAAGCAAAATTTGAGAAGGAACATATGAAATCAGGACAGTTTCTACCTTTATGCTGGTTTTGGATTGCATGCAAGGAACCAAAATTCTGCCCTCAGCAAACAGCTGTGTGCATTTCCCATTGTTATTGGTGGGAATATTTCAGGGATTAATTTGGACATGTGCACATGCTTTCTTTCTCTTGATCTCTATGATTTAGAGAACTGATACAATCCTGAAAAGCTCATTACCCAGCAGCCGGAGCCATTGAGCTCCAATTGCTGAGGAACAAGGATACTTCTTGTCACCGGTTGGCTTATGTGGTCTTTCATTTATCACAGTCGCAATTTGAAATTGCATTACAAAATGAAAAGAATACCATTCTTAAGAAACTCTCTGCATTAAAACACTGTAAACATTTTATTCAGATTTTCTTCGGTAGTATATGTTTTACTTTTCAGTACAGACAAGACTTCTCCTGATTTCATAAGAGGTTTTGCCAGAGGAAGGACTAATGTCATATACAGACCTTGTAAATAAAAACCTATTATTTTTCTCTGTCCCTGGCTTGCTATTTATCTCAGTGGAATTCCCACCTGCTTCTTCCAGGTGCTGCCAACACAGATTCATAGGAGCTATATTAACTTTTAAAGTGCCAGTTAAATTCTAAAAAGCTGCTTGTTTTCACCTTACTGCCATCAGTCGAAAAAAAGAAGCACTCTTCAGCAGCTCATTAAATCTTATTAAAATACATGCATGCAAAATAGGTAAATTAACTCCACAAACCCTCTGTGACAGTGTCCAGCTTGACAGCCTTTGACAGCCTTTCTTTTTTCTTTTTCTTCTTTTCTTTTAGTAGCAAGCTACCAGACTGGTGAGAATGGATACATAAGTGCCTCTCTTTCTCTTTTTTTTTTTTTTTTTTTTTTTTTTCTCCCAGCTTCATTTAATTTGAGACTTTCCTAATTCATGCAAAAGATATTCAGTTCTTCACTCCCTAAATCAAGGTGACTACTGATGTTTTCCCTTACAATAGCTCAAACAGAGCAAAATCAAAGCCCCAAACTTGACTATTTTTAGGCTAAGTATTTCTGTTAAACCTGGCTAATATGTTTGAGTGTTTTTAGTAATTTCACTTTTTTTTTTTTTTTTTCATTTTTCTTACATATAGGTAAGTATTGCATATGTGTCAGCTAGTAGAACCTTCACAAAAAGCAGCTTGTGCGTCTCTAGCTTGCAAAGAAAAATATGAATCACTGATTCTCAAAGCAGCAGTTCTGATAAGAGTAGCTGATTAACTGCAATACAGATGGAATAAAAGACTACCATCTGCCTTCCTGTTTTAATTTTTGTGCTCAATTCTGAGAGCCTGTATCTCTCATTTATGCATATACACACATATGAATCATAGCCGCAGGGCGACAAGGGTGTACATGAGCATTATTAATTTGATAAAATAAAACAGAACATGAAAAGAAAAATAATTCCTTCTGTTATTTTTAAAGGGACCTTTATCTTTTATCTGAACTTCAAACAGAGCTAATGCCAAGTAACCCAGTCTTAATTTACCATGAAAGGCACTAATAACCAGTCCTTCACAAAATCATCCACAATCAACATTCTCTTCAGGATCTTTGACATAATCAGCTGAGATTTTTTGTTACTCTTTGCTACTTGCAAATATGATTTGCCATCAATTATTTATTCTGTGCCCCCCACACCCACTACCTTTCCTTATTATCTCTAGAAGGAATCAAGATGAAAAACATATTTGCCGCAAATAGGTTAATTTATAACTGTCATTCTCTTCTGTGACTCCATTGAGCAAAAAGGAGTCACTCATCACTGGATTACTCAGACCATTCATAATTTCTCAAATATGATTACTACCTAGCACTTGATCACTTAATTTTCAGGCTTATCAGGAGAGGAGTGTAAAAACTGGGGAGTGAGAGGGGCACCTGGTTTTAGTCCCAGCATGAGTGCCGGTATTATGACAGAAAATCTCCTGGATCCTGTGACTTGGTCATGATATTGCCCAGCATCCCACTTGCATTGGCACATCCAGCTCCTCCACCAGCTCCTGCCTGGTCTAGGGACTTTCCTCAAGGAATAGGTGTTAGTTTAGGGAAATGGGGAAATGGATCTCCACCATGTAGATTCTTCTATCCATAATTGCATTATGAAAGGTCTGCTTGGTCTACTTTTATTCCTCTCACTGTCTATGCTTTGATTTGAATAACTGCATAGCTACCCGGTAGATAAAGACAAGAGGATGCCTCATTGTGAAAATTATTGTTTCCTTTGTGAAGAAACACAGTGGCACAGAATGGAATACCATGAAGAATACCCTATATAAGATTTCACTGTTATGGAAACTTTTTTTTTTTTTTTTTTTTTTTTTTTTTTTTTTTTT
>NC_048893.1:69136390-69175195 GCF_011077185.1 Oxyura jamaicensis | reverse complement strand
TTTTTTTTTTTTTTTTTTTTTTTTTTTTTTTTTTTGTTAATGCCTAGAGGTTTAGGCCACTAGGAGGTTTTGGCCAGAACCTAACATTTGTCTTGAATTATATATATATACATACAAGCAACAACAACGTCAAAATGTGTATATTTACGTAATTTTAAATCTAGGAAGAAATTTGACATAAAACTAAGGAATCTTTGTCAGTTGTGCCAATCCCCTGGCAGAGGAGAAAAAGACTACAACTGACAGCAGCACTTTGCAAGCTCCTTCTGAAAGAGTACCCAGCAAAGTGGAAACTGAGGATAAGTAAGAAAGCTGGGGCTGGATAAAATATCAAGTACTTCATGGATAAGCCCTAAGCTCATTTGAGGGAATGAACATCTCTCCTACTACAAGAGTGCAACAGTCCATTATTGTTTTTCGTCTTTATCTCCCTAATGCAACTAAGATAATAGACTAAACTGCACAGTCTTTCCTTAGATGGCAAATTAAGCACCTCATGATTCAAGCTATTTTCTGTGTTGTGTCCAGCTCAGAAAGACCTTTCCTCATAGCTTCTGTGGGTGGGTAATCTAGTAAGAAGATGAGAAAAAGAAGCTCAGGCTTGCCATGCTGTTTAAACTTCAAGTGTAATTGTATCTGGTTGCTGAGATGCATGTAGCTTTTTTAAAACTGTAAATAGAGATTGGCTGCTCAAACAGTAGCTGCAGAAGCCTGCTGACAATTTTATCTGGTAACAGCAGCTAATTTCAAAGACGATTAGTCACTGCTATTGAGAATATTAATTGAGAACTCTCTGCTTGCAGGTTACAAAGGTTTACTGACAGTCCCACTAACCTAAACAAATTGGGGTTCTTTTAACCAGCCAGTTATAGCAGTTTCTTAAAGTATTCTGGACCCAATTTACCACCAACTTCTTTTAGCTGCAACAAGCTGCAGAAAGGCATACAATTCATTTAAGACTGATTTTAGCCAAACAAACTAAGGAAGAGCTACATCATACTCTAACAGCGATTTCCATTGAGTTTTAATTAGGCTGCATAAAAATGTCTCTAAACATATTTAACTTGTATCCAGTGGTATAATGTTCAAGGCTTAAGATTTTAATTTATGGGTTTGGGTGGGTGCCTGATACTTCTAATGTTTAATGAATCTGTCCTCACTTGGCAATTTTCCATTAGTGATCACAGGGTTTGTGCATGCTCCTAGGTATTTATATCTGTAAAACTGATAATGTGTGAAATGTCGTATATTTGACAAAACATGGCTGTTTTATTTTCTTTTGAAATTACATAATTACTCCTGCAGGGCATGTGGTCAGTTGAAGGTTTGCAATTTTTCATATTAAAGAAAATTATTATTTATATATATATATATATTATATTATTTCTGACAACCAATGTTTTATTTTTTGTGAAAGATTCAGAGTCTGTTTAGTTAGTGGCTGTATTTTGTTTAAGTCTTGCACTGGAAGCTCTCTGAGACAGGGACTATCTTTATGTTGTAACACAATTGAAACAATAACTTAAAAAAAAAAAAAAAAAAAAAAAAACACCACAAAACTCTGCAAAAATGAGATTTTCCATTCATTGTGCAGATGGTTTGCTAAAAAAAAAAACACAGAAAAATTAAAGCAAAGTGGCACAGAAGCTAGGAAGAATAAACACATGAAATAATCTCAGTCTAAGTCCAAAATGAAAGGAACAAGAGGCAAAAAACAGCTTAGAGATGTTAACTAAAAATAAATAAATAAATCTCTTTGTTATCCAAGCAGATATTTTAAAATATCTTTCTTTTTCCTTACCAATACTATCAATGACACATTTATGCAAAATTGTCACTCATTTGCCAGTAACTACTTAAAAAGAGAAGTGCTAAAAAAACAGACAGGAGAGAAAAATCAGGAAGGCATGCATACATGAAAATAAAACCAATCTAAAGTCCTTTGGATATAGTCTGAGGATTCAATGGTGGGACAACAATAAGTCTTTTGAAGGCCTCCCAGTCCATCTAGGTAAAGAACAATGGTGTTGTCAATCCCTCTGTACTGCTCTGCCTTTTGTGAGACAGGCCACCATAAAAATTCAAATAACCTACATTTTCAGTGTCTGCTCAGGTTTATCCAGATATTAAAGAAAAATAATTCAGGTCCTTTCACTGTCAAGTCTAGCAGATCCAAGAGTTATTCTTATTTTGCATATTAAACTGTCTCCCCCTTACTATCTAAAATAGGAAAGTTATTGACAGTATTTAAAGTTACTTGTTTTCTTTTTTCTTTTTTTTTTTGAATTTAACAAGTCAATGCATCTACCTCTACCAGGAGAACCATGGAGCACCATGTTTCACCGGTCAGGTCAAAATGCAGGAAGCTACTAGAGAGTTAGCTTGAACTAGATACACACGCAAATAATACTGCTAAGAAGTGCTTCCTCTTGGAATTACTTGTGTCTGGTGCCACTGTTTTCTAGATAATTTGCAGTGTGAACTTCCTCAAATTAAGCTTCCTTCTAAAGCCAAGCTATGTACAGAAGCTGGCAGAGTCCCTGCAGATGACTCAGGACAAAGCATGCACAACTGTGGATATCACATCTATACAAACGAACTAGCTAACCAACTTGCCAGTGTCTATCTCAACTGTACTTCCTACAGAAGAGAAAAACTTAGAGGGCAGGATCTTCACATTTGTTTTACCCTGAAACAAGTACATTAGTACAACTGCCAGAGTGCCACAACTTTGGTGTGTAAAGTCTGTGTGTTGAGCCATGGCCCCAGCTCACTTCATTTGTGGCTCTGGCTCACCAGCATGCAGTGCCTGACCCCTCTGCAACTGGGTGATGGCTGTCTGTCTCCTTTGGGACAGGATTAGGCAACCACAGGTGGCACCACCTGCTGCAAAGCTCTCTGACTGGGCCTACTCCACTAATGATTCCTAGGCATTTAAGAGCCAGCTCAGTTGCAGAAGGGGAAGTGCCTGAGGGGACAATGAGCTCCTTGTAGATGTTCAGCAGTATCACAGACTTCCTCATTGACTGGCATTCGACATAGCTTGTTTGGCTGGATGCAAATGGTGTGAGCAGTTGGCTGTGCCTTTTGAAAAGGTGGCAGGAAGAGTTACACGTTTATGCTGATCTGTAAGACAGATATTTTTTAAGAACTTCTTTCTCCTACATATTTCATCTCCATGGCTCTCATTCTCCAGGGATCCTCTATCCATCTGGCTTGAAGGATGCTCAAGAGCCTAGCAGTCATTTTTAGAGGTCAGACTGAGGGAAGACTGCAGCCTGATGTGAAGTTTCAGCTACAGGGACTAAGCCCACTAAACTCACCACAAAGGTCTTAACCCAAGTGCTGGAGACACCTGGACTAAGCACCAGTCATTTTTGTCCCAGTCATTGACTTTTAAACGATATAATAAACAAGATTTGGATTGCTCATTGTCCTTTGTTTCAGTGATTGTTACAGCTGCTTGTGTGATCCAGAAAGAATTTTTGCCTCCTTTCAGCCAAAATCCAACTTTTTTTTACTTTTAGTACCCGCTCTGCCCTCCCCCCCCCAAAAAAAAAACAAACAAACAAAACCACACACCAACCACCACCACCTCTGCAAGAAACGAATGAACAAACAAAAAACCCAAGCAGCATTGCAAAGAATATCACAGACTTCTAGGCAGACAACAAAAAATGAATTCTTTCATATCGATTGGTCTGAGCTTCCCTATTAAAACATGTTTAATTTCCTGAAATCACTAACAACATTCATCAGACCAGTGCTGATAACAAAGGGCTTTTATAGAAGTTTGGTTTGATAAGATGGAGACAGATTGCAGGGACATGGTGGCTTCAGATAAAGTTTTGCAAAATCTATGTAGACTTTTTGATAAACTTGCTTACTGTATGGTTTGACACCCTGTCTAGGGTGTCTGTCTACAGCTGCACTCCTCCTGTCTAAATCTGCTGTATCTTTTCACAGAATCATAAAATGGCTCAGGTTGAAAGGGACCTTAAAGATCATACTGCTGCCTCTTTTCTTGGCTGTTGTTTGAAAATTTCCATTAAATAAAACAATAGACATTTTGACTTTTTGTTATGATCTGCAGTAATTCCTGCCCCCCCCCCCCCTTTTTTTTTTTTTTTTCCATGACAGAAACCTGCTCCTGTGGTCCCACATTACAGTTTCTCCTTGGAAATTTTTGGCTTAAATTTTAACCCAAAGTTCTCTGTATCTCAGGATACTTCACTTAGCTTCAGTATTTAGAAAAGTTGAAGATTCTCCCTGAATTCTGTGGTTCAGAGAAGCTAAAATATAGATTGTGAGTTTAACAAATTTGTCATAATGTCTCCTCTGAAGTCAATATTCTGAATTTATTAATTTATTCTGAATAAATTTGGCCTCTTTTTGTATGACATCCTTCCTCTTAAACATATTCAAGTATTTGAGTTAGGTTTTCACTTAGACCAACACAAAGGTGATGTGGATCGTTTTGTCCAATATCTAAGTCTACTGTATCCGCTTGGGAACTGGAAACAGGCTGTGGAAGTTGTATAATATTAAAAGACCCGGAGACAGTTTGACTGCTTGAACAGGGCTTGGAGATACTGATAACAGACTGAAAAGGGGAAAATTACTGGTGTTTCTAGGCTGCTTATGTTTGCTCAGGAAAAAAAAAAAAAAAAAAAAAAAAAAAAAGGATTAAAAACATCAAGGCTTTTTGTCAGATCATAATTTCACCTAAGCTAAATAATCATGTGCAAGATGAATGTAGGAGAATGAACATATATAAACAGACATGCTTAGCATCATGGCTTGAAAGATTCCTTCAGTATGTTCACAGAATGCAGACGGAAAAACATGCACACACACAGACATGCGTGCATATGCACACACATACTTCCCCACGCTCTGACTTTCAGGCACATTTTTTGAGGTTTTATGGGTCTCAGAAAATTTTACAAAATCAAATGAGAATAATTGATATGCTCACTTTCTGAATCAACATGCTTTCTATCTCAAGTGCCTACAATGAGGAGGAGGATATGAGAAGAAAAAAAAATTATAGAGAAGAGGAACTGAAGGCTCCAGTACTATTACATTACTTTAAAATACTTCTGTACAAATTAGACCAAAACAAACAAACAAACAAACAACAACAACAACAACAAAAAAAAACAGTAAATACACTGGAATCAGTATTATTTGTTAAATTGTTAATTTAACAAGTTAATTGTTAAATTACTTCTAAAGAGTGGTTGCATGTTTGATTTTCTCATAAACTTCTCTGACATAAAATAACTAGTGATCCTGGAATATTTCAGTTTAGTAAAGAAGTTTCACTGCTGAGCACAGCTTGTTTTCTCCTCTTTTTTCCCCCCCCCCCCCTTTCTTTTTCAGTTTGACGATAGGATAAAACCTCAGTGATTAGCTTCATTGCCAGCAACAAGCCTGATTCTTTAACGTAGCTGCTCTGCTCCTTAGCTTTGTTTTCATTATTATTTGCATTGTGCAGCAGATGACTAAGAGATAGTCAAAAGATCAAAGGTTTCCTTTGATGGTTTATATCATGGATCCCTGCTGTATTAAAAAGGATCTCAGGTCAGGACATTCTTGTTCACACGCAGATCTGAACAAGGGGCTGCACAGGGTGATCAAACTGGATGAAGGCTGAACACATCCATCAAAGGGCTGACCACATTGGCCCAAACAGAAGAGGAGGTTCTACCTCCATAACCATGACATTAACTAGTGACAGATATCTCCCCGTGGCTGCTGCTTTGATGTACCAGAACTAAGGAGAACTAGAGAACATGGAAAGGTTACACATTCTGCATTACTCTAGAACTGTGTTATAAAAATATATATTATATATATATATGTATTTTGCAATGAGCCATTTCTACAATCAAAGGGTTTTTGTTCGTTAAAGAAGAACACATAGGCCAATCTTGCATAACCAATCCATATCTGGGTCAAGTTACAATATGTATCTCTTACAGAGTGCTTTTAATACTGCAAATATTTAATAGACAATAATAAACTAGTCATTGCAGAACCTCTGTGAAGTAAATTCACAGAAGGGAGATATTAGAACAGAAGGCAAGGATTAGTCTACTGAAACTGGTCTGGGTTAGCTTGTCCACTTCCATATTTAAAATGCTTAACAGTAGGCTAAAATAATGTTGTGTGTTTGAGTTTATGAGAGAGTGAGATCACATTTTTTATACCAGTTAGGATCTATCAGAGTTAGAATCTATCAGCCAGGCTGCTTCTGCAGCAGGCCTGTCAAAGCCCACCCACTAAGCATGACACTTGTTTAATGACTCTCCGCACTCCTCTCCTGCTAGGTGTCTCATCAGCCTGCAGAACAGAGCGATGGCCTCTCTCCTCTGTGACTCATATGTCAGATATAGCAGATATTTAGAAATGACTGCCCAGTTGTATCTTGGTTGCAATTTCATGGAACAGGGTAAAACTGCAGCCTGAAGAGTGTCAAGAGGCTAAGGAAATCAGATGCAGAAGAGAGCCCAGGGCTAGTTATGGTTGTTTCCCTATCCTGTAGCCCAGAGCACCATGACCTCCAGCACATGAATAGCATGCTGCTGGGTTTCCTGTTGCATCAATGAAGGATGCTTTCTCTTGCACTGAAGACATACTTACTCAGAGGGGCTGCCCAAACAACCTACACCACTTTCTTAAGTAAAATAGAGTAAGAAACAATCAAACCCCTATTCTCTATGCCAGGCAACTTTTGTTTACATTAGGGCTTTTGCCAGGGTAAGTGCTGTCAAAAATAATCTCACACCTCTAAAGAACATTAATCTGTCATTGAAAACTTGCCCTAAATTTTACAGACCATTTCCAGCTGCCACAGCAGCAGTGTGACTGATAAACATCTCAAGTAGGATTCTGCTCTGACAATACCATATGAAGCTAGGTTTCTAACTTGAAATAAACGTAGAAGCCACCTCCTTTGTGTTAGTGAGGCTTTTCTCAAAGCAGTGGAGAGAAATAGCACTTCCAAAACCAGTCCATTTTGCTTAGCCTTACATCTATGTTATAATGTTATGGAAGAAGCCCTGTGGACAAATTTAGCTTGGAGATTTAGGCACCAAAAGTTAAGCAAGCTGAACCCCACTGTAACATGCTACAGCTTTCCACTGTGTATCTGATGTCAGAGCTGGGATTTTGGAAGGAATCTTGGATCATGTTTTTTTTTTTTTTTTTTTTTTTCCTATGACCTGTTCTTATCAGATCATCCTAAATTGGTCTCATCTGAAATTCAATGGGCTGATTTCATGTTTCTGGTGCTACAATATCTTTATCTTTGAGATGCCTTCTTGAACTGTATTATATTCTGCACCTTTAAAGAAACAATAATCTCCCTTGTGTTGCAATCCTTAACATAGTCAGCAAACACAAATCTAGAGGAATATGAAAATCAAAAAGGGAGTTTAAATGGACAGCTCATTGCTGAGTAGCTTTGTAGGAGTGTGTATAAGAAAGCATATGTTCTTAAAAATGTGGAAAGCAAC
Organism: Oxyura jamaicensis; assembly: GCF_011077185.1. Taxonomy (NCBI): domain Eukaryota; kingdom Metazoa; phylum Chordata; class Aves; order Anseriformes; family Anatidae; genus Oxyura; species Oxyura jamaicensis. The sequence goes on along the minus strand of NC_048893.1, from coordinate 69,167,672 downwards.
CTTCATCTATCATCTGAACTAGCTTCTCATATTGGACAGCAGGGGACACTAGGTAGCAGACACTTCATGATCTTTGTGTGCTTATAGAGTAATGGAAAAAAACAACTCTTAACTCTTAGACCTTGGCTATATGTTAACCCTTGCATTAATATCAATATCACCTGGATTAGCCCCATAGTAACTTGACTTAAGTTCCAAAACCTTGAAAGGTTTACGGATCAGATTTTATCTGTCCTCCTCCTCTCCACTGAGAAATTACCTGACATCATAACACATTTTTTTTTCTCTCTTTTCAGCTATCCAGTTGCAGTAATATAGAGTTATTTCTCTGTCAGTTCTAGTTTTTGTCTGGTGGGAAAAGGAGAGGAGAGTCTGTTTTTTTTTTTTTTTTTTTTTTTTTTTTTTTTTTACCGGTGGACTTTTTTTGCCTTACTTTCCAAATTGATCACTTTTTCAGTGCCAGTTAGGAATCATGTTTGGGAACACTTATTCACAGTAATGAAAGCTCATGTAACAGTTTCAGTGATATTTGTGTGGCTATTTGATAAGTAGAAAAGAATAACAATTTATTCTTGAAGATCTCTTGTTTTAAAAGAACTGTTTGTTGTATACTTCCTTCAATTTCTCATCTAAAGTAGAAGCATGTGTTCAGTTGCTCAAGCTAGTAGAAATTTTGATATGAATATTCTTTACTTGCTGACTATGTACTATCAAAAGTAATAAGGCTTGTAAGCAGTATTTTGTTGCACAGTATTATACTGAGCTTTTTTTTTTTTATTTATTTATTTTTTTTATGGCGTTGTTGTTGAACTTAGGTGCCAGAGTTACACTGCTGCTTGCAGAGAGAATACATGGCAAAAATGTGAGGGCAAAAGCACATTTGTGTATGCACAGGCTATATCCCAACCTGTCAGCGACTTGAAATAACATGCAAATAAGTGCCAGTACATTTATCATTCTGTTTATTGTCTTTACTCACTTTCAGTTTGACTTCTCATACAATTCTGACTCTAACCAGTTGATAAACACCATTGGACTACTGGATTTTGTTCCCACCATCACATCTTTATCTTTTGGAAAGGTTGATGAAATACAAACATTATAAGAAAAACTCTACTGGCAAGGGCCTCTGTGTCTTGTTGCACCAGAGCAATGCACTATGGTTGCTTTGTATCTGTTGCATAAAGTTTGTTTGAGTGACAGTCTGATAAATGGTCTTTTTAGCACTGAAACTTAAACAAGGAGTGGATTGAGTAAAATCACAACCTGGACTGACTCAAAATGACATATCAAGACCATTTTTGAGTAGTCAGTTTCCTGATGGTTGAATTAACTGCAGTTTTATCTTGCTCTGTATTAACTGTTTTACCTCACTTTCACCAAATTGCTTTCTTATCATGCTAAACACTACTGAATTACTGTAAACTGCCAAAGTGGCAGAACTCTGCTATACATGGGTGCAATCACTGGATTTTCCTCTTTCACTTGTCCATTGTATTTGAAATCTTTTCAAGAGAAAGAAGCCAACAAATGCAGGTCTTATTCTGAATCACACAAACAGGTACATGGGGTAACAACTTTATTTTCATATGCCTTTACATGAATTTGGTGGACAAATATATGCCAGATAGACACATAACAGAGAATAGCTTTGTTCAATTTGTGGGCAGGTTTAGGTGGGTTATAAAACCAAATATATTTCTGTGCAGGCTTCTCCACTTCTTATGTAGTTGCCAAGATAGTAGTTGACAGATGAGACTACAGGTAAGGAGCTGACATTTTGACATGGATGGGTTGGAGGGCTTTGCAATTTCTCCAAGTGTAAGAAGTCTCACTGATGAAAAGTATGAAGAGGGCATGACAGCCCTCTCATATCTCTCTCTGCAAGCTGGGGATGAATTTATGTCTTAATCATGTCCTATTTTGAAGGAGGTACAAGGCACCTCGTCAAGATCCACCAGAATATTTCACTGGTCTGCAGCATGTGATAGAAAACAAAACCTTGAAAAGTAGAATGAGGAACACAAAGTCAGCCCCACATTTTCTAGGAAATGCAACAAAATGTCTGACTTTTGAAAGGCCTAAAATAGTTAACCTTTCATCCTTAACTTCACAATAGAAAGCATGGCCCTTCTGCTCAGGAAACTGAAAAAAGGTATCTAAAATTTATCTTACCTTGTCAATAACTAAGAGTCACTCTGTGACCAGCACACAGGCACTGGTTTTCTGATAATCACAGACCTGTAAGAACTAAACCCATTTGCCCATGACATTCCTGGAACAGGGAAAGAGACAAAGATGAGTCAAGACAGCCTGACAAGTATGCTCTGATCAGATTCCACTCAATGTTCCTGAGCCCATAAATCTTCCTTCCTGAAAAACTCCGTATTTTCCCTAATTGCCCTCTTCTAATGGAAAATGTGCCAATAAAAAGTAACCTAAAGACAAAACTCGTTTTCTTTGAAAGGTGCCAGGTTTAAGATGTATTAAGCAGTTTATGTCCCCAGCTTCAATTAATTTCACCTGGATTTAACTTAAAAACACCTCTTCCGCTCCCTCCCATTGTTTCAGAAGCTCAGAGCTAAGAGAAAAGCATGTGTACACATGAAAAGATCAATTTTGCTTTAGTAAATAATGTATTGAGAACTGGCAGGAATAAGTCATCAGGTGTGTGTGGTTATGCTTCAGAAGCAGCTTACAAAAAGCTGTCATTACATATGTAATAATAGCACAGTCCCAACAACATGAGACAACTAGATCAGCCAAGGATACAAGATTTATAGATTAGTGCTTTATGTGAAGTCCTTGAACTAATCTTTTCAGGTTCACTTTCCAACAATCTCATGACAGAACTGGCAGTTCTGTCATATGGTGCCCACATTTTCCTGGGATTTGAAAATACAAAGTCACCATAAAAGCTCCAGTTGTGAATGGGACAGGATGCTGTACACCCACCATTTGATAGCTATCAGTGATCGCTGGGACAAGAGAGGAAGTGGTTATTGGAAATAGAGCTGCCTGGACTGCTGATCTCCACTTGGATTATGGCACTGATGATAGGCAAAGTCTGTGACTCATCAGCAAACAAAAGAATTAGAACAAGATTTTGTCCTTCAGAGAGGTTTGTCCCAGAGAGTGGGACTGTTGATGCTACATAATTACCTTCTTTGTAAAATGTTACAGTGCTTTTTCTAGCAATACCTTTTTTGAGCAACAGAAACTAAAATCCAGATGGTATGGATCAACAGAGTGTTAGTGAGTTAGTTATTACGTGACATCCATAGATATTAATATACATTAATGTACAAGTTTCAGGTGTGCCTCTTTATAACAAAAATTGAAACTGCTTAAAAATTAGTCAAAGAACCTATGTATAAGCACTCAATTTATCTGCTCTTGTTCAATTAGGAAAAGTTTTCTATCATTCCTATAGAGAGTTTTCTTTCTAAATATGAGGATTTGTGAACTCTCCCTTAAAATCTTTTGAAATAGAGAGCTAAATATTAGTATCTGCTCATTATACTGATTTTAGGAAGCAGGTAATTCACCAGCTGCTTTCAAAGACATTTCTTTCAACCTCATTGTCATTTGCTGGATTCCTTCCACTGCCTCCTCCTTATGACCTACCTACTGTGAACCACTAATAAGCCAAGAAAATAATCATAGCTTCATATCAATCTCTTTCCATTCAAACCACACCTCTGTTGGAGAAGCTTGTGCATGTCTCTAGTGAGACATTTCTTAGCACCTAGAAATCTGTGAGGGTGACAACACTGCTGCTTGCTAAGGTGACTTGAAATGAAAAATTAATGATCACACTTTGAGAGGTAAATAATAATAATAACAAAAAACCATGACTTTAGACTTCACAAGTGGTAACTGTGCCAGCACACAATATATTCAGAAAACTCAATGGGTATCAACCATGTGGTGGGGGCAAACCCACCACAGACCCACCTGATTCCCTCCCCATATTTAACAAGAGAGAAATTGGACTGGAGGCAGAACAAGGAAAAGTACTTGGTGCTTACTCTAGGTCATTTCTGAATTTACGATATGCCATACACCTTGCACATAGCAAGATAAAGATAAATTCAGCAGAAAGGGGAGAAATAGTGGGACTGTACAGGTTTTGGATTTCAGTGATATGACAGGAAATTTTTAATTCTTCTCCTTTCCTTTCCCATTCTCTTTCCTTTCCCATTGTTTTCCATTCTTTGGAAAGCATGCTTGAATGATTTAGATAGGCATGAACATTAAAAACAATGAGTAATCTATACAAGTTAATCTGCCTGATTGGGAGAGCCTGTGGATGAAGCCAGACATCTGGACCTGTGCTAGACAGTTGGGATTTATTTCAGCTGTCTGGTCTAGAGTTGCATCAGGACCACAGAAGGTTGCCTGATTTGAAGTGTGTGGACTGAAATCTCCCCACACGCATGGGGCTGCAGGGATTGTGTACAGTGGTTCAAGGCAGACTTGAAACAGAGACAGGTCTTCAAAATCTGTGTGGGTTATTGCAGAGAATAACATAGCTGGAAGGATCTTAAGAATTCTCCCCAGAATCAGGAGGCATAGTAACACATTCACTTCAGCACATGCATCTCCCTCTATCAGGCAGACTCTCTAGACCTTCTTTGAATAAGACTGGGGCTATCAGGGCTTTTAAAATTTCATTTAGAAAAGCTTTTGTTGAAGAAAAAGGGAGAGGATCCTGTAGGATCTGAAAGGAAAACTGTTTTTGCCAGAAGTTCCAAGTATTAAAAAACTGTATTCTTAATTATGTATGTGCAGCAACCTCCAATTTAACCACATCTTTGGCAGCCCTATCTAAATTATAAGAGCATACCCATCCCTTGAATACAATAGCTACGGTTGCCAGACAAGAATATAGTGATAATTCATCCATTTGACGTATAAAGTAAATGCCTATATGCACTGTTAGCTGAATCATCATCCCACTTAACTGTTTATTCATGGGTTTGACATTCTGTGTGTATTTCTTTAGTCTATGTATATTATAGTTTTCAATAGGTTTTCAATAGGTTGGAAGTTATTTTGCTTTTCCTTTAGCACTTGCACATTCAAAACATAGAGAGTTTAATAACTCTCCTGCATTCTCTCATGTCTCTTTGTACACTCCTTTCATGATGCAAATATTGAAGGCAAATGCTCCTCTAATGTAGAAATAACAAGCCTTGAAAACATGTTCCATCTGATGAGATACATAACACTGGCAACACAACCCAACTCAGATCTTCAAATGCACCCTGTGGTCTGCTAAACAGAGTGTGCATTTGATGTACATCTGAGAAAAATTAAATGAACTCTGTAGGATACAGATACACTGACAGCATCAGTAGAAGATAACATCTACTTTCTACAGGCTGGCTGCTGTTGCTAAAACATGTCCATGCTTTAGGTCCCCAGAACAATGTTGTGTAATGTTGTACCAATAGTGTTTGCAGGCTTCTGCTTTATTTCAAGAATAATTCTGTGTTTTTCCTTTCATATACATCTTGAAATAGCTGTCTCAAAATCCTGAAATTATCAGAAGTGAAAACACAAAGTTTCCCTTCCATTATATATATATGAATCCATAACTTCTGTAGTTTCAAAGCATACCATTTTGAAGACAGTTCTTAGGATTGTCTTAAGAATGACAGTTAATTATTTTCCCCTCATCTCACAAGTACAATAGTCCCTGATTAGCATTGCTTTTAGGAAGAGGTACGGAATAAATTTTCAGAAGTAAATTAAAAGTGATACAGCAAGATTAGTACTTTCATTCATCCAACTAGAACATCCTGAGAAGATGACAAAAGGTCTTGGAAGGCCCATTAATTTAAAGTACTGCTAACTTTCTCAGTACAAACATATATATGAATACAGAAAAAAATAAAAATAAAAAAATGACTGAATCACTTCTGTCTTCACAAGATTTTGTGCACCATTTCATCTGCTTGTGAGAATCCTGTGAGAAACCAAAAAAAATGTACCTGGAGGGAGATAGTAAGGTTTGACACAGCTGCATAGTTTGCTGTATTTTGAGCATATATGGTTCAGAAATAAATAAGAGAAAAACACTGGGACCCCTAATCTTTGCTGTAGACTCTAACCTGAAGTCGATACAACATTAATATGAAGGATTCAAAAAGTTCTGCCAAGAGCATTTCAGAACACTGTTGACAATTTCAGAATTGAAGAGGTTTGTGGGTATCTGCTTGGTGCCTTTCTGGTTCAAGAAATTATGCCATATAACTAGTCCAATTTAAAACTAAAACACCAGCCTAATGCCATATGACCAACCTAATATAAAAGTTCATTTGTAATTACTTTGTAAATAATCAAATACATAGTTGTTTTAATTAAGAAATGGATTGAAATTTGATAACTGATTTATAAACATTCTATCTCAGAGCCAATATGTTTTTTTTCAGTTTGCCCAAATTTACACTAGAGGTCAATTAATTTTGAAGAAATTAAAGTCAACCTAATTTTGACTGACAGCATTTATATGGGATTGTGCAGTTTAGTTTTCATGAACTTTAATGCACTTTACAATTTCTTGTTAATGTGCATTATTTTTTCTCAGGGTCCATATGGGCAAACCTAGAAAAATACAATTCTAAAGTTATTTATGCAGGATCTGTGATTTATCTCAGTTTTCCCAAGAGGAGTAGGGGGTGATGCAATATCAGAACACTTACTCTCAAGCCAGAGAAAGGCAGGGAAGGGAGATCTCTGTGTCTGGTTTTAGCATAGAAGAGGAGCTATGTTTTCACTGTCCTGCCTTTTATTTGCAACTAGCATTTTTTTTTTTTTTTTTTTTGTTTCCCTCCTTGCAGCTGAAGCCCCTAACAAAAGGGAAAGAATTAAATGAAACAAATAAACATCTGCTCTGCATGGAATTGGGCCAGTCCAGTCAAGTTTAAAGACTGAATCATTTGAGGGGTATGAGACTGGCAATTTACTAATGACTACAACTTATTAAAAAGGCATGAAAAGCTCCCTAATTACATATTTGGATGCTAAGTAGCCATTCTCAGCCCCAGAGACAGCATGACTTTCTCTTCCAGTCTTGTTCCAGACCACATGTTAAAGAAAACAGGCATCATAAATGGTCAGATGTTTTAAACACTAGGAACTAAAATACTGTAAAAGAGTTAACCAAACTCTTCTTAAGGCTTTATGCTACTTTCTGGTTTAACTTTTACTGAAGGCTAAAAAATGTTGGTCATCTTACAATATATCAATTTATAAATATGTAGTAAATCTCCCTGAAAATACCATGTATCCCAAACCTTTCAAAAGTAACACAGTACATTAATCCCAGACATCTTTTCTACCCTACCAGGCCAAGATCCCCTGATCATTAGTTTTAAACATCTATTTAAACTTAAAACTCAAACCAGTGCTGAGGCCTTAAGGACACAAAATCAGACATTCAAATGTTAAGAAGCAACAGAATTAATGTTGACCACAGCCTTAATTCAGCTTCCTTGTGGGTATTAATTATGATAGAGTCATACACTTTTTTTCCACAAGAACCCTGCCTCATTTAGTGCAAAGGTTCAGTGGGGCTCAGTGCAGGGAAACCTATTTACAATTCCTCTGATTTAAATGGCTCAGTATATTTATTTATTGCATATTATCCAAAGCCAGCAACATATAGAAAATAATTCATTTCTCCATGATTTTTTATTTTTATTTTTATAATGTGTTGATGTAGCATCCAAGTGTTCCACTCACATTCTTGAAACTATCTGCAAAAAACACCACTGACAAATTACATTAGCACTATTGTAAGTCCCAATTTTCCAGAACTTATTCCTTTTTCCCATCAATTTACACTGTAAAGACAACAGTTCCTGGAAGTTTTGGATTAATTGAGCACACATGATGCAGCTAAATTGCACAACATTGTACATTGCACAAAGACCACTTTAACCAGTGTGCACTGCATTTTCAGTTTGATAGCAAACCATCTGCACAGCTCAGAGATACACACCAGCACTTTTCAGGCATGTTGAGCCTGAGACAAAGAGAAACCCTCCCTGTAGTACTCTATTTTCTCTGTTCTACAGGAAATGATGTGCAGACAGTAGCACTGCTGTCAGAAGAGGAGAATCTATTCAGTGCATTGCTGCTGGTTACAAAATTTGAAATCCAAAAAGTCTTCATCAAGCAAGCACACAACATATATACATACAAAACCCATGGGGGAGAAAAAAAACAACAACCAAACAACAACAACAACAACAAAAAACGCAGCTGATACTGTATTTTGATATCAACAGCTTTACTACATACCCACGTCATTTGCTAAAGTGACAGTCAGATAACAGTAACTCCTTATAGAAATAACTAATTTCGTGTGTAAAATTCACATAAACATAGTTCTGTTCATTGGATTGACATGAGCGGAAAGGTAGTATGCTTTCTAGAGAGAAAGACAAGATTTACCACTAAATAAGAGTTTTTCTGTGGCCAGTCATTCATATGAGCAGCCCAGCACAAGCAATATTTCAGCATTATAGAAAACATTATACATGGGACACATTTTCTATAACCTCAGTCATCCGGAAGCTAAATGTCTACTTGAAGTTATGTTTTCAGATTCCCTCCATGGTCAATGGGGACGCAGCCTCCAAGGAATCCTTCATCCTTACTGTTCTAGCTTAAGTGCAGGCTATGCAACAGCCAACCAAACTATATGAAGCAGTTTATGAAGTTAAATTAAGGATAACATAAATAACATAAATTAGGACAACATAATTCTGAAAAGCATTTTTTTTTCCTACTGCAGAATAGCAGGTGCCTGAATTTCATATAATCCAGAAAGGCTAACCTCTCCTACTGATGCAATTATATTCACAAAGAAGATGGTCACAGACTGACCCACCAAAGCTATTTGCTGCAACATTATTTACTTTTAAAGTCGCCCATCAAATGCGGAGAAAGGCACACTTAAATACTGAGATGAGGTCTCAAGTGCAATTTACAGCATGTTGACTGCCTTACTACCTTATTTCATTTGAAGGTATCTGACAACTTGTGCATTTATAACATCAATGCAATAGGAAGGTGACACAAAGGATTGGCAAAGGCTTTCTGAGTACCTGAAAGCTTCTTCCTTGCCACAGGGGTGGCCACTTTCTGTAAACATAGCAAATATAATACAATATTGAGAAAGTATTACTCTATACAGGACTACAGTCCCTCAATGCCACAACTTCTTCCCCCCAAAACACAAGCCTTTAAGGATTACTACAACTTTTACCTTTTCCACAGAGATGAGCTAGCAGCTGAGAAAGGAAGATTAAGTGGATAATTGGTAGGCAGTGCTCCTAACTTTATCAGAAAAATATTAACAGAACTTTAAGCCTTTTTAGACACAGTCTGCAGACATTCTCATTTTTCCCAGAAAATCTAGACCTTACTAGTCACAGAAGACACAAGAGACATAGGTGGAACAATGAGATGGGGCTGAGTTCCAACTTAGTGCCTCCACATAGAGAGGACTTTTACAAAAAAAATCTGAAATCATTCATGTATGGCCAGGGACAATCTGAAGAACACACTCATTTTCTGGAGAATACTTCAATAAACTTGAACCAAAGCCAAATACTATTAAACACCAAATTCTGCCTCAGCTGATAGAAGGACAATGAAGAAATAATAGTACAACTCACAAGTGTTGTAGGGAAAAAGGGTAAAGATTATAAAGATGTTTTTATTCTTGGCTGACACTTCTATCAACCCAAGCCAAAAATCACAAGGAGTAGAATAGCTGCTTTCCTTTATTCACATAAAAGGATTCTGTGCAGAGCAGCACTTAAGAAAAAATGATCAGATTATGATTATATAACCTTAGCATGAACTTGGTGACCAGTATAGTCATGTCGTATTAGGATGCATTATTCAAACAGCAGGGAAGGATGAAAGTGTTTACCATCAGATATAAAAACCCTGCATTTCCCTTTCTTCTAACCTGTTCTATTCTTTTTCCTTTGCTGGCTATGTTGGTGGGCTGGCTTATTTACTGTACCAGCTCTCCTTCAAAAAGTGAGAAATTATCAGTAACAGATGGTGATGGTAAATGAAAAGAAAAGGACAGACATCCAGTCATCATTTCTCCGTTCTGCCTTTGCCCGAAGCTTCCACCTTCTCCTCCTGGCAGGAAAGTGGTCTACTCATTCTTTTCATCCATGGTCCTCTGTGCTTTCTGTCATACTGACATTCTGTCCCTGTTCTGACTATTTTTTTAATCTCCACGTGATATCATTCTCAATATCCTTACCATCTTTTTCTATTTTTTTTACTTCTTCCACTAAAACACATTTAGTGGAAGAAGTAAAAAAAGCCTAGACCATACCTTGTCACTTTAATCTGTTCAGATTAAAAAAAAAAAATTAAAAGGCAAAAAAATGGAAGAAATAAATGCCACTGAACTGCACAGATGAAACACAAGCTGAAGCAAAAGCAGTCACAAACACTTTTTTATATGCATTGTAAGTATATCTAATTAGTATAATTCAAAGAAAGTGTTATTATACCAGTACATTTTGTGCAGAGCCATTCTAACTATCTGAAAATTACTGACTATATCATGATAGTTAGAAAATTTAAATTTTCTCATTTTACTACTTTGAAAGACAACAAAACCAAATTTAAGTCTCTGGGCCCCTCAAAACCTGAGTGCTAAAGCCAGCTTCGGTATTAGTAAATTAACCACCACAGAAGCTCCTTTCATCTTATATGAATTTATCTTACACAGTTTTTACCCTCCACCTGAAGATCAGGAAATTTGGAAATTTCAGTTAAATATTTATGACAATATTTGATTCCTCTATTGAGTGAGTTCAGATTGTCCTTTTCTCACTCAGTCATTAGCAATGAAATACAGAAAAGAGATAGCTATCTGCCTTGATACTATGTAATTACAGATCAACATGTGCACAGGCACATGTAGATTCAAACACTGGAAAATTTATTTTTCACCTACTTTTTTTTTTTTTTTTTTTTTGGTAGTAAAAACTTGTCAGTAGAACTAAGCTTTCTAGGTCTTGGACAAGTACGCTACTGAGATAACATGTCTGGTTTATTTGAGGAGTGATGTGAGAGACTTTCTGTTGCACAGACCAGCTCCCTCTTGGAGAAGTTTAAAAGCTTCACTGGATTACCATTCAAGGACAGAAGTAATATAAAACATTGTATCCCATTTGAGAATAAGTAATGTGGTGAGGTGGGACCATCATCACAATATCAGTGACCTGAAATCATAGTCCTGTTAAGAATTCTGCAATGCAGCTGTAGCTTTCTATTGCAAAGAGCTCCCCCTCTCCTCTGCACCCACCCTACCTCTCTGTCTTCCCCCTGTGTAGTCTTGTCAGAAAAAAACGTCTTTCTTCAGAGAATGGTCCAGAGCACTCAGTTTATGTTTCTGGTCAAAATGTCTTTGTGTAGGGGCATCCCTCTCTCTCCTCAGACTGCAACAGGGGTCTTGGTTCCTAAGTGCTACACCCTCTCTGCAGAACATCCCCTTTTCAAGAGGAGTTGGGATGCATAGGTGCACAGTGTAAAGAGCACAAAGCACACAGACAGCTTGCATCCTTTTGAAAGACAAAGCATGCTTGTAGGCAAACTCTCTTACCTCTGAATATGAAATTGTTTTTTTTGAGAGGAAATCTATCCCTGAATTATTCAGATTTTTTTTCCTGAATATTGCATGCCGATGTTTAACATTCCAGTACCTACTTCTCCTTACAACAACAGCAGCAGAAACTGGCAATTGTTTCTCAACCTAGAAATAGTCAGTCATCTGCATGGAAGACATTTCTCCTTCATGCAGGCTCTTGTTTTATTCCTCAATTGTTCTGTAGAAACCCTTTGTGCAGTCAGCATCACATAGTACATATCCCACCAGTAACAGAAGATAGTGCAAGCCCAAGCATTTCTAGCTAGAGAGGTTGCCCCTTATTGGCCAGTTCTCATGAAAATCCTACCTACACCATCTCACTGTTCTCCCTCCCTTTATTTATTTATTTATTTATTTGGACTTGCAATGCTTTTCTTGGCACCCCCTGACATTCCAAGAGACAGACAGCTGAGCAGCACCTCACTAATGTATTACCTGATTATATTAAGTACTTTCACATGTGGAATCTTTGCATATCCAGTATTCAGTTGGTGACACTAACAATTAACAACATGGTGATTAAAGACTTATAATTCTGACATCTGTAATAAATGTTCCAAAGATAGTGTCCTTGCACCAGGGATCTGTAAGTCAAGGTGCTCGCAAAATGAGCTCTGTTCTTTCTCAGCTCATTGCCATTCGCTGAGTACTAACAAGGTTAACAAGGCAGAGCTAAAGCATTTGAATCAACCGTTACTTTTTCAGAGGACTTAATGAATCATGAGCAGACCATTCATATTTAGTGTTTTGCAGCAATAAGGGGAAGTTGATTGAGCAGTTTACTTACTGTAGAGTGTATCAAAGTCACACTATATCTGAGGGAACCCAATCAGTTACATAATAAAAGTTTTTATTTCCTTCTCAACATCTGACTATTCCACTATATTGCACCAAACTTTGTCAAACTTAGAAACTTGCTTCTAGACCACTTCATTCTTCCTTTTTTTTTTGCCCACTGTTAAGACAGGTCAGATGGAAATTTTCTTCTCCAATAGAGTTTCAGTTCAGAGATGAAGTTGATTAAAATGTCATACATATAACAAAAGTATTGGCATTCAGTCAAAATCTCACAAATTAGTTATGGCTTGTCAAATTCACATTCAACTACGAAACATGATTTTCCAAATATGTTCACCTAACAAAGGGCATTAGATTTCTTACTGAATTCCCTCTATTTGACACACTCATAACATGCAAACATATATGGATTTCATTTTTTCATTTCATTCATGATAGAATATTTCAACTTGTTAATATATACTCAAATCCTGGTAATCCTGAAAGCTGGTTGGGCTATATTTTTCTTTCAAATTATATTTTCTTTATTTGTTTTTCCAGTTTTCTTTATGTTATATACATCTTTCTGTATGGATTTTCAAGAGCAGACAAATTATGAAAATGACACATTGTCTCAAAGAAAATACTGGAAATAGGCAGAAGAACAAGATTGTAGAGAGCCATTTTTAAAATCAAAGTTGTTAAGATGCTGGTGGTTTTTAAAGTTATCTGGAGAAATGGCTAAAATGGACTCCCCATCGTGCCATTAAGGGTAAAATTAGCAATGGCTAGGGACGCTTACTGCAGAAAACTTTTTTTTTTTTTTTTTTTTTTTTTTTTTTTTGTATGTTTGTTTGTTTGTTTCCATTGGTTCTACCATGTGGAGACTGTGTGAATCCTGGAATTGTAACAAGTGCATTGGCAGGCAAAACTGAGTCCAGACTGTATATGCCTCTGGTAGGACCACTTTCAGTTTTGTGTCCTATGTACAATGGAGACATGAAACTTGACCTGTGACATTAATGGGATCAAATGGTGATGCTTAATCTTATGGATCAGGAGAGACCATTCGTACACTCTCTTGAACATTCAAGGCTTTTGCTAAGGTCTTGACCTTTATTTTGTTACAGTAAAGTTTGCTAACCAAAGGCATCTCACTTCTCTCTGTATTTATTATATAAAAACAGATACACATTAGTTTCTCTGTCAGGTGATATCAGACCCAAAAATGTGTGACAAGCAGAAAGTGCCTCTCCTTCATCAAACTTCTGATCTTGTTTAGAGCTACTGATTTTCAAAGGAAAAACTAACAATCACATGTAGCTCTTTTTCAGGATAAACCATGCCTGAAAATAGATTTTTTTTATTTTATTTTATTTTTTCTCCAAGAACAGACATTCTGTGCCTGATGCTGGGACCAACTATATCCCAGAAAATGTTGTTTAAAACAACAAAAGTAATTGTAGTGTTTTATTGGCACTTAAGTATTCAGATAAAAATAAGAAAGTTAGCTATTTCTGCTGACAGGATCCCTAGCATGTACACACCAAGTACAAACCAAAGACAGTGGAAGGTTCTCAGTGTTAACAATGAAACTTGGAATAAACAATAGGTTTGCTAAGGAAGTTGATTAAAGTTTAAGATATCACCTTCTCCAAATGTATCTTCAGAAGGCAGATGCTGAGCCAATGGAAAATTCCTAGACACAAAATAACCAGACAGGAAGCTATGGGTACAAAAGGGGGCAAGAAGCACAAGGGTATTCTCTAAAGAGGGCAGAGAGTCTTGGATTATGTGAGGTACCTGCCAAAGTTAAGTTTAGCCAGAACATATCTGTAGTTCAGAAGTCAAGAGAGTGCTGCAGAATAAAGATCACGGGCCATCTTTATCCAAATAATGCTGTCAAACAGTGAGAAAAATGAAGTAAGCATCCTCTACAGTTTGTTATTTTTATGCCACAGAAAGAGAACAATAATATTTCAGAATCCTGGGCATAGCCTGTCTGCTCATTGTCAGCTAGGGCCAGTCAGGTGTCCCTGAAGAGGGATATTAGCCAGAGCAACCATACACCTGCATTTCTGGAACAGAATTTGCTTAATCTCCTGGGCATACTTATGGTCCAAATTAATCTGGGAATGGAAGAGAAACTGTCTTCACTGCAAGTGTCCATTTAAAGGAAGAGGATAATGAAGAGAGGACACCTTGCCAAGGAAATGGGTCTGAAAAGCTAACCTAGTCTGCTTCTGGGAACAATTGGCACAAGTCTGTCCTTGGTATCACCTGGGCCAAAGAACAAGCATTTTTAATTGCAAGAAGCAAGGTCAAAGCAGTTGAGGAGCTCTGAACTGGGATACTTCAGGAAATGGATTTGGGAGAAACAACAGTTCTCATTTCTTTGATTTTGATGCCAGCAGACGTGGGAATTTCTTGCCTGTCATAAGGGCAAGAAATAGCTTTGTAGGTAGCAAATGGCTTTGCAGTTTGCCTATTTGAGAGACATCAACCACTACTAGGCTCTAGATGTGTTCCTACCTACAACAGTAATCTCTAGATTGAGAAAGAAAACCATAATGTGGCATACCCATGTTTGACAGATCAGTCAATCCCAGGTTAGAGTATGCAGGCTTGAGACCCAATAGATTAGTGAATGGCCAAGAAAGGAAGTTCTGTCAGCGCTGCATTGTCTTTCTTGCTCTTAAATTAAAATAAATCAACTGTCACTGCCTCCCCTTCTCAAGCCACATGATTTCCTTCCCAATGATTTCCTTCCTATATCTCGTCTCCCCTTTGAGGCAATGTTAGTATGTTTTTCAGTGCTTCTGCTCCATTTGGACATTTGGATCTTCTTTTATGTACTCTGCTGTGCTTTCCTTTTCTACTGCTATCCACATTTCATTTTCCTGGTTGCTGATCATTTTTGCTGCACTCTGCTTCAATGTGTCTCTGTTGCTGCCAGCTCTGCAGATCTCTTTTTCAGACAACATCCAAAGTACACACAGCACTCTTTTAAATATTATGCCCTCTTTTCATCTGGATCTTTTTCTGACATATAGTTCTCTCTCTCTCTCTCTCCTTTTTTTTTTTTTTTTTTTTTTTTTTTTTTTCCTGGGGTGCTATGTCTAATCAATGCCAAATGACTGTAATGCTAAAAAGTATCTCATCTTAATATCTGAGTCATTTTGGATAAAAAAATAAGGAAGAAAACAGCTTGAGGGCCCAGGAGTCATAATAGGCCAAGAGCTTAAACAGAAGCCTCATTTTTATGCTGTATGCTCTTTTTTTCTCCTTAAACACTGTGGGGCAAACTCTCTGACATGAATGAAACATAACATCTCATGATTGGCAGTCCAGATCATAGTCTCCAAGAGTGCACCACAGCCACAGAAGTGGACAACTGCCAAGTCACCTCTGAGGAGCAGCCCAACTAACAGTTTTGATTTAGGCCAGTGATTTCCTGAACTGTGGGTCATGACCCCACAGGGGCTGGGGTCAAGACAGGGTTCACAGTGGGTCACAAAGTGTTAGAAAAAGCTGGAGAAATATTTAAGCTTAAGGATTTCTGTTCACTTTTCTCCCACTTTGTGTGGGGATTGGGAGGTAGGGGGAGGAGTGGGACTGCATGCAAACAGATGATCTGAGAAGGCTGATTGTTTCAGAAATTCAGACTTGAAATATTGGGAATTCCACACTTGAGAGAAATTAAATGGTTCTGTGGCTTGAGTACAAGGGGACTGCTTTGTCTATGCATGTTTTCTTAATTTCTTTTATTTTCTTCTTTAAAGTATTAGTTTGAAATTAGCCAGAAGTCTGGAAAGGTTTCAGTAAATTTAGAAGATAGACTATCAAACAGATACAAGAGACATCAGCATGAGCATCTTAGTGATAGTACCTGGCTTTCATCAGAATATTTTGAAAGGGTTCTCAACAGTGAAAACATTTATCCTTCCACTAGAGTAAGGAGGTATTCATTATCCACATTTCACTGGCCAGGTGACTTTCTCAGTGTCATGAAAAAATTCTGTGGCAAAGTTGAAAGCTGAGTCCAAAACTGAATTCGTAATTAATATAATGCTCTTGCCACAGGACTATTCTGTGCTCAAAGAGTCCTGAAAAAAAGGCATTTTCAATCATATGAATATCACCAGCATCTATGTAATTAGAATTGTGCAATTACAGGAGCATTGCAACAGACCTTGGGGTCATGGAAGGTGTGAGAGGGATTAATCCAATGACTGATTTTTTTGATCTTACACTAATAATACAGATGCAGCCATAGACAGCGATTTGCCAATAAGATTTAATCCCTAAAGGGAATACCTGTAAAGTCTTGCCCACACTTGTTTATAAAGATCAAATTCTGTTGCTGTTTTTTGTCTTTCAGGATTACAGTGTCAATTGATAAAAAAACATAATTTTAGACATTATATTATTAATATTATATTTACTACTCAGTAGCAACAGTAGTCAATTGGGAAAGGTCTTCCTTACACAGGCCATTCTGCAGCCTGTTAGACGGTTACTATAGCTTTTGCTAACCTGAGATAAATTCAAATGTGGGAACTGAAGTCATGTGGGACAACAGGCTATGCTGAGAAAATTATCTTGCAGAAGGCCAGCCAAGAGCGGTTTGTGAGCAGGTCCAGCATGGCCTTTGTTGTGTGCATAACCAAGAGCAAGATGTGCAGCATGGAACTTGTTTAGGAGGTCAAGGACCTCAGAAAACTTCTTCAGCAACATTTTTGATCCTGAGTAAACTGCAACAGCAGCAAGACTTATCCTTACGGTATCAGCTTACCATGTCTACAACTCCTTGGAGTATGGACTAACTAGCACCAGAATAAGTCTTCATTGATTACATTTTACAAGCAGAGATACTTTCAGTTAGCTGATATCTCACATTGGTTCATCAATCCAATTGCTGGCATAATTCTGTTCTCTCATGTAGATAAGAACTTGGCCTCACCCACTACAGACTGATTTGTTAGCTGGGAAAGATCATTTATGGCTTTCACATCATTGCTTTAGCTATCTCTGGATAAACTGGCTTCACAATTTGCTAGTTGATAGTTTTCTGCCTTCAGTATTTTCCTGATATATTTATACTATATACTTTCCTACTTACTTTTAATATTTCCTTACATACTTTTTTTTTCATTTTTTTTTTTTTTTAAAGTAAAATCTCAAAGCAATTTTCTTCATGTAATTTCCTAGTGATGAAATGAACCTACATAACTTTGTATGTAAGAATAAGTCTGTTACAAACTAGACAGGGACAGATTCTCTCACCATTTTCCTCCTGAGTTTGGGAAGCTTATCTGTTTACAATTGTCACCTCTCATTCTGCAAGGGAAGGTTGGGAAGCCTGGGATTTTTGACAAATACTTATGCATGTGCTGAGTGGGGTAGAGTAGGAATGGTTGCAGAGTGGGAACATTTTGATTTTAGAGCTCTTAGAAAACTGTCAATAGAATGATGAAAGCCTGATCTCACAGATCTGTTACACTCCACTGGACTATTTTGCAAGGTTTCTTTCTGCATGGTGATCATTAAGTCATATCAAAATACCTGTAAAATTTTCACCTGCTAAAAAGAAACAAAATCACTTTTCTCTGTCTAGACAAATACAGTGATAAAAGTGCTTAAAAATACCTGTCTAGAGACACTCCAGACTCCCTTAACACCTGAGATCTCTTACTCTGGTAGAGAAGATAGATTAAATCATAGAACTGTGTCCTTTTGGAACAGAGGCTAGTGGCCTGCTAGGGCTTTAAATGGTACTACAAACCTTTTTCTTCATTTATTTATTTTTTTCCCCTGTGTTAATTGAATCCCACATATACGTTTCTTGCTTTTATTTTTTAATAACAGAATGAAAAATATTATGTCTCTTCATTTCATTGTTGTAGGTACTTGTGTGTGTGTACATTTATAAACAACATTAAGGCATTGCACAGCAGGAGCAGCTTGAGAAAAATGACGGCATGTAACACAGGCTCACCCAGCAATAGAGAAACTCACTGGACCTCTTAACTATTAATTTTCAAAGATCTGTATTTTTTAAAATGTGAACGTTTGTTTAGAATGTGTAATATCAAGAGCTAGGTGTTTGAAAAAGACTTAATGTTGAGTTGTAGCTAATTGTTCTGGAAGGTACTAGTAACGTATATATATGTATATAACTGTATTATTTAATATATTTATACATACATAATACATATATTTAAATATGGCAGCTCTTCAGCAGAATCAGCTGAGTTGCACTCCTCTTCTAGAGGGGGGAGTATGGGTAAACACAAGCTCAAAGCTTCTGTTAAATATCATACCTCTGTAGCCAAGACAGGGAAAAGCGTAGTACAGAAATCCAGAGATAGAAAGTACTAGAAATAATGTTATCAGCTCACACTGCTCTCTCCTCTGCAACTGTGTATGAATTCTCCACTGTTACACAGTTGCACACTGCTGTGCTTTGTAAATTTGCAGACAGAGCAGGAGGAGACTCCAGAGGTGCAGATCAGTACCTTCTCAGATACAGAAGCAACTCATTGTGCTAACAGTCATGTGGTTGTATGGAGCAAAGAACTAGAAAAAATATGTCAGACTTCATCATTTCTAGATGGAGTAGCAAGTGGAACAAGTGGAATTACTTTATTTATTTATTTATTTGGTTGGTTTTTTGTTTGTTTGTTTGTTTTTAGGTTTCTAAGTAAAATTATCTTTAGAGAGACTTCTTGGCTCAACACTTCTTCATTTTCCTGACTCTGTAAGGAAAGGGCAGTTCAACTATCTTTGCTGCAGGCTAAACAGGATCTAAAAAGATGAATTGCAGTTTTTTTGCAGATGGGCTCATGGCTTTTTTATGTTCCCTACCTACCCAATACATTCACAGGAACTGGACAAGAAGAAGGACCATGATGAAATGCTGGTCCCAGTGAAATCAAGGCAAATTTTTATAAGGTGGAGATACCAACATTGTTTGGACACTTGAAAGGGTCTCCAGACTCAGGGAGGTTGGGAAGTCTGACTCCATGCATCTGTAAATGGAAGACATAAAGAATAGATGTACTGACTTGACAGAAGATGAGAGTATTTTGGAAAGGTCTGCTAGCCTCCTTTCTGCAAAGAGCAGAGCTAATACAAATATAAACATGGAAAAGAAAGCCCTCACAAACTGTACTAGCGAAAGCCACATGTTTAAATTATATTACAATGGTGTTACACTCAACTAGTAATTATCTGGAGCTAGGCAATAAATACGTAACAATAACTTTAATAACAAATCTATGATAGAACTTATGGAATAAATAGAAAAATGATGTCTGGAACTAATTAATGCTCAAAAATTAACGAGGAAAAGAAAGATAAACAGTATGACATCATCTTCAAGTACTATAAGGAGCTGAACTGTGGTGTATTCCCTAGGCAGAGTTGAAAACAGTGACAAATCTAAACCAGTTTTCCTGGGAATCACAAAAAATTATTTTAAAGGCATATGAAATACATATTGCATAAATTTTCCTGATACCTAATTATAAAGATCTCGTTGCCAGGTATGGTCATTTAAAATTGTTTGGTTTCCTCGCATCAGCAGAATTCTCATAAACATCAGCATGCCCAATATGTTAACTGTTTGATTTCATATAAAAACATGATTATCTTTGTGCTCCAAGTCTGTAAACAAGAATTATATAAATGGCACAATTTCATGCAAGTGTTTATCTGAAACAGCTGGCAGATGCACACTTATGCACACCAGCACATCTATAAACATCTTTAAGCATTTTCAAATATAGGAGTTGTGTTACAGCAAACACAACTAATTTAAACCTAAAATTCTCTTTGTCTTATCAGTTGTGTCCTCAGCTTGGTCTCAGAAAGCACTGGTCCTATGTCTTGTACTGTAAAGCACACTAATGGGCATAATCCCCAAAGCACAGATATAAAAAGGCATTAACCAGCTCAGGTAGTACTGTCAACAGTGCATCTCTCTGTCTTGGCAATGGACATGGCTTTGGTGAGAGACATTCAGTTGACACCCAGATGCTATCTGCAGAATAGGGAGTGAAGAAATATAGGTAATGTTCATCCATACCATCTCTGGAAATGACAAAGTCCAGTGTCCACCAAAGTCTGTCCCTGATTTAAGTGACCTTTAGTTTGATCTGCAGTCACTCAGTTATTGAACTCTGCTGTTGGAAATGACAACAAAAAGACCAGTTGTGAAGGTGGTTTTCATACTGTCCTGCAGATGCTGCTTCAACAGGAACTAGAATGAGGCTGTGACTACTTAATAATTCATTTCAGATAGGCTACTTTAGACCATTGTTTTTTTCACAGGATTAATCTGACAATTAAAAGGCATTGATGCTTGAAGGTTTGTCCATTCATTGTCAAATACTCTAAGCACACACTGTGCTTTCTCTCTCCCCCTTGTTTTTCTTTTTACTATACGACCCAGGGCTACAGTTAAGAAAAACACAGAAAAGCTTAGGAAAAAAAAAAAAAAAAAAAAAAAAAGCACAGAAAAGCTTTAAGAAAAGCTTAGAAAAGCACAAATATTGCAGATTGCTGTAATGTTAAAACTGGCTCCACTTTGAATACTTAAAGTTACTAATAAAAATTTCTAAGCCAAGTAATAAAATGTTTAATTTGAGTAACCTAAAAATAAGCTCAAAACAGAAAAGGGAGAATCCTCTCTCTCCTCCATAAAACTCTTCCACAGTTGTACTATCAAGACAGATAAAGGGAAATATTTCACTTCTTATGTCTTTACTCCAGTAGTTTTTGTTGTTATTGTTTTTTTTTTTTTTTTTTTCATCTCATAGAGAAAATACATCTGAATCTCTTATACCAGCCAAATCCAGCCACAATGAGGCAGCATAAGAAACTGGTTCACACTGATGTCTCAGCATGACTTATCTATTTAAAAAAATAATAATAAAAAAATAAATTAGTGGAGCTTGTGCCAGGACAAGAAATTATTTTTCTGTGAAAATCTAATGATCAAAATGAAGAAAAAAATAAAATCAGTTTTTAATTAAACAAGTCGAATCTATTTTCCACCAATCAGCCTCCCAGCTGTCAAATTTGTGGATTACAAAGCTGGAAAAATGGCTTTCCACAGAATTCTGACAAACTTCAACAACAGCCAACACAAGAATATCTATTATATAGTTAATAAAACACAGAAGAGCTTGTTGTTCATTAAAATATGTTGTTCTGATCTTTTTATTCCTTTCTGCCATGTCTGTTAGAAACCTACAAAGGAAAGAGGAATAAAGCACTGTAAGGTTTCAGAGATTTAAAGCACAGAAACCCCAATGACAGCCGTGTGTTGTCTGTGCACATAGTGCATGGTCTACCACATTTTTTCCAAGACAGAACCAACACATAACAGAAAAGGAAGCAGGCAGCACTGGGGAAAGCCTAGGAACAGCAGTCATTACAGAACTATAGAGTTTCCCTGAATTTCGCTATTTCTTCTTGCATGCCTAAACACCTAGCTGGTGTAAGTCACCTCCTCAGGGGAAGAGCAAGTATCACTGTGTAATTTAACCACATTAGTCAAGTCTTTGAAGCACTGTAAAACCAAATTTGTATAAACCTGGTTTCACAACTCATCCTGCCACAGATTTCTGGTTTTCTAAGTAAAATGATTTTCTTCTACCTTGTTTTTTTCCTTTGAAAAATGCAGAGAATGACTTTAGCTCCTAGAGATGCCACCAGGAGAAGCATATCGCTAAGACTGCTGACAGGACCAAATTCTAGGCAAGAGAAGCAGATAAGACCTGTGCAAATCATCAGCAGGAATGCTGACTAGAAATGGGCCAGGAGATTTTTTTCCTCAGGAAGCACTGCCATTTGCACAACACAGCCTTGGCATGATTACTTTTGTTTGGGGCTTCACATTGCTAGGCTAATGCATTCCTAGTCCTGGCTTTTTTCCGTAATAGAAACAGTTGATCATGCATACTTTTCAAATGTACATTGTAGTTTAGTCTTCCTGTCTACCTCAGACAGTGTTTGGCAAAGTGAAAAGATCTGGAGGTGAGGATCTCGGATTGTGTGAATGTGCACATGCTCTGAAAAGAGAAGGGGCTTCAGAAAAACATCAGATCCTGGGAGTAACTTCTGGAAAGATTTCTAGGACTTGGAATCTGTCATAATTAAAACCAGTTGTTCTCTTTCTTATCTTCTGTCAAAATTGAGAAGTGTAACGACAGCTCTTAAAATCGCACTCTCCAAGGATTGGGAATGCTCAGAGTGGCACGTTGAGCCAAAGAGAGTGAAGGAGATTAAAAAAAAAAAAAAAAAAAAAAAAAAAAAAAGTAGGTGAAAGTCCCCTTCTGTCTATCACAGAAATGTAGGCAAGCTAATTTTGCCTTCCAACAAATGGTATAAAAATATATCATCTTAGAATGTATTTGGCATTAGAATGAAAACCTAAAAGGCATCTATTGATATTAATATCACAAACATTGTACTGTGCTACAAAATGAACTTTTTTTGGCTCATACTGTGAAATGTCAGCTTAGAAAATAAGAGCGCTATGTTGTGGTAGGTTTTGATTGTCATATGTGTATATGCATCACACACACACAAACACAGATCTGTTTAGCAACAGCCTCCAAAACAGGGTCTTTGGAAAGGTTACTACTCTGCCATATGTAGGATGTTGATTTATAGTTACATTTTTCACAGCATGACACACATTGTTGGTGAACTGAGGCTGTGATAAAATCATAGAGGTGTAAAGTTTCACTGGCTGGATGGTAAAGAGCCGAGTCAGAGAGAGTGTAATGAGAGTCGAGAGCTGCACTCCAAATGAATGAACTTGTATTGTGGATCTGGTTACAGCCGGCACACTGCCCTAATCCATCAACAGCAAGTTCATTTACAAACCAGCCTTTGTTTTTAATCCACGAGCCTTTTGGGATTCACTATAATCAAATGACCAATCAGAGGAACACATAAGAGGAAAAAAAAATTGCTACAATGAAGTTTACTCTCAGCCACAAATTCTCCCTTCAAACCCCTCAGGTAATGCAGATAACAGTATAATGCACAGTATTAAGCTTGCAGGCATTAAAAACTCCATTAGTTAAAAGTTAAGGCATGGAAAACCAGCTCTTGTTACTTTCTGGGGGTGCTTCTCCAAGGCTTGAGAAGGCTTTGCTTACAAACCATTTGTTTTTATGGCACAGATACAGATTAGCGATGGAAGACAGCCATGGGGATTACGAGGGCTGCAGTCAGTATACTTGGAGTTTTTCTCTTGTTTTGAACAAACAAAAAGAACATCCTGAATTTTGCAATTAAAATGTGTCAAGCTGAAATAACATATGTTCCTTGGCAAGGGTATGATATTAAGCCTTAGGGTGTGTCTATGTATACATAAACAAATACTTTTATTTAAAAATTGTATGTCTGTGTTTTATGCTTTTTCAGTTTGGCATAAACAAAGATGAACCTTGCAGCTACTTTTCATTTCAGAAGACTGAGCAGAATATCCACCACTACCCAACAGCCCATGTTAAGATGAAAAACATCCATGAAGACATAACTGGGGGAGAAAATAGTTCCCATGGTAGTATGATAAGATCAGGTTTTCTACTCTTATACCCTAACTCTGGACTACCTGGATGACCCTAACAGGCTACTGCAGTTCCTCAGGATGGGCCCAGAAGAAGATGTGCAACACAGCTTACTTACCACCATCTGTCTGAGCAACATAATATGTTGTGTGGCAGGGGGGTAGAGGGAAGGTGGCAAGATGCAAACACCATGCCATTAAAGGAGTGACAGATGGTGATGAAAGTGCCATAAAACCATAAGCACTGACAGCTCACAGCCACAACTGAAGCAGCTGCTGAGGTATCACATTGTATACAGTCTCCCCCTTGGGCCACCCCCCTTGCAGTGCCTATCACAGAAACAGTCATGTCATCACCACTGCCCTGCCCTACCACAAACCCATGCCACCAGCATCTCCCTTCAGCAGGGGATGCCACAGGTTCTTCTGGCAAAAGGTGGGTGAAGGAGAGGGACTGCAAGAGGCTTGTGACAGAACAGGAAGAAACCTCTTTTCACACTGGGTGGTCTGGTCACCCTGAAACAGGCATGAAAATGGGGAGACAGCCACAAAGTCCCCTACACCAGAGTACATGCAGGATGTTGGTGCCACCAGGTAGTCACTATGAATTTCTTGTTACTTCTCCCCAGCCTGGTCTCCCAGCTACACAGTTTAACTCCATGCACGGGAAGCCAGAAAAGTCTCATAACTGTGAGCATGGCCAGTCAATGCTGCCTAAGAGCTCCTTATTTAGATGGATGGGCTAACCAGCCCAAGCCCTTGGCCTTCAAGTCTGCTGGGCTAGCTGTGGTGAGCATGCAATCTCAAAGACTTCTATCAGACCACTCACAAACTCTCTTTACCCCTCTAGTTTCCATCATGCTAAAGAGGGTAACCCAGAGTATTTCCTCTACAGTGAAAATCAGGATAGCCAGAATCCTGGAAACAAGCTCCCTGCTCTTAGGAAAATCTTCCTTTGATCTGGAAGTAATTTGTAATAAAACAGGCTTTTCTCAGGAAGAAAAGTGTTGGGAGACCAATACTCCTGTGATCTGATCTCAAACATCTATTCTATTCCAGAAATTCTATTTTTTTTTTTTTTTTAATTGTTTTCAAACACATGCATGGACCAGCATGGCTGCGGTAGCACATAATTTGTGCTGAAATTCCTGACATTGGCTCCACTCATGCACTCAGCTTGGGTGGAAATGGTGAGCTTTGATGTGCAAAGGGATGTAGGAAGGGGGCAGATCAGTTACACCTCATGTTTGATCATTTGATACTGTTGATAGGGCTACCCTCAGGCTGGGGAGCCAGAAGAGTCCTCCAAAAACATTTCTGGTCACTCAGAGCAGCCCTAGAGGCTCTCTGGCAGAAGGTATATTTTAAGAACTACTTCATGCCACTGTGAGCATGCCACATGAGCATTTGTTGGGAGTGTTAGTTTAAGAACTATGAGCACATCCCAGCACGGCTTAATACTGCATGGCTTAAAGCAATTAGGTACCTCATTTGCCTTGTTTTCCAAGAGAAGAGAAGGCAGGAGAATGAATCATGTCATATGCACTGGGAGAAAAAGCAGGAGCTTTTTCACTATGGAAATACTGTAAAACAGGCAGCACAGTCTGCTGGAAAAATTTAGCCGGACCACTTGTCATACAAAAAATGCTGTTCTCACCCAAGTAAAAATTTAAAAATGTGCTGAGTTCAAAAGAAATATTAAGATATTATATACATATATATATGTATATATATATTTTTTTTCAGGAAGTGATTTTTACTAGCTGGGCTTTGATTTTTCATATTTTTTATTCTTTCATGACATAATAAGAATAATGTGCTAATAACGTCATTAAAATAGTTCAACAAGTTTATATCAAGGCACTTTTTTTTTTTTTTTTTTTTTTTTTTTTTTTTTTTCCTGAAGTAAGTTTTAGTACAGAGTGCTGAAGGAAACAATTTGTCTCCTTTTCTTGACTCATTTGATGTCATGAATAGGCTTAAGACTTAGATCAAAGTACAAACTTTGGGTGGGGAGGACTGGTTAGGTGATGTTTACCAGTACATTTTAATGCACATTTTTATTTTGCTACACACTCTACTTCCCACTCTGCTCCTTACCTGTATTGGAACTCTTGAAGAGTTCTTTCACCCTGTTGTGCCCTTCCTCTCCTTACATTTACCTCATCTGGACCCTGTACAGATTAGCAGTTTATTCCAGCTTCCCCTTTGAGTGAACTCTACACAGCAAGCCTGAAATTAATTTCCATTCACAGCAGAAGAGGTTTAGCTGTAGCAGAACCCTGTGCAAGGCACCTTCCTTTTTAGCAGTACCAGTGAGCCCACGCAAAACAACATGTGGCTGTTCCTTAGAAAGCATCCAATATTTGGGCTTGCTCATTTAAAGCCACTTGCATTGTATGTTAGCCTGCCAAGAGACAAGGGTTCTCAAACTTTGCCAGTATATGGACCACTATTTTTTTTTTTCTTTTTTTGTATGGACCTGGATTTCTAAGTAAAGAATTTCAGCCTCCTGATTACATATTTACTATTCACCACTAGCTTCTGTGGCCACCTTAGAAGTCATCTATGCAGCCACAGATCATAAGCTGAAAACCACTGTTCTGTGGTACTTCAATACTTATGTTAATAGTTAGTTATGAAAATGGTACTTATCTACAAGTACGTAGATGATAAGGCTGCAAGGTCACAAATACTGATGATTTTTGACATCAGTTCTCCTGAACCATGCCATCAGTACAAGAATTTCATTTTTCTTCAAAAGAAACATAAAAAAACCTCTTTCAAGTGCTGAGGAAAGTTTATAGTGTGAACTCTGCACAGAATAATTCCTCTCCCTTTACCCCCCATTCAGGCTCCTCTAAGTGTATTCATTTTTAAATCTCATGCTTTTGGAGTGGATTAGACTTCATAACACCAGAATAGAGAAGAAGAAGGGAGTTAAAAAGTTTCAAACTCACCTTCAGGATATTGCAAATGGTCTGTTGTCTACTAGAAAATGGGACTGAAGCTACATGGTGGCAAATGAAAACACACAGCCCTGGTGTTAATGCAGGTAGACATCAATTCTTCAAGTGCTTTCTGCTGTGAATCCAGAAGATGTTTTTCAGGCAGAAAACATTTGAGATTGATTTAGTACATGAAGTGTTACTAGAGTCTTGGACTTTACAAATAGATTTCTAAATTCTATCTGCAGATTTTTGATGTTGTTTTTCTGAAATAATTTCTCATTTTATTGAAGTCTTTGGTTGTAGCATATTGTGCTGTATGCTTTTTCACTGTCTGAATGTGGATAAACTAGATAAAGAAAAAAATCAAATATTTCAGTTATGGTTAAGCACCATCACGAAGCCTAAGTCTGTATAACTGCACAGATTCGTGTTTCCTTGTGCACAGGAAACAGGCCTCAGTTTGGCAAAGAAATAATATCTTGCAAAGGTAAGAAAGCTGATATCAGGTATTGTTATTTTATTAGCTCTATCATTGATAAGCATGGACTGCTATAATGTTTTAAGAGTTATCCAGCCTATCAATTCCCTACTCACAGACTCTGTGTGTAAGCTTAGGCCCTTAAATGGTTGAAATATTCTTAGCCTTATGTGGTGAATACCCAGGAATGTTCACGGGCAGAGTATTAAGGACAGAAGATGGCCCTAACAGTACTTGGCAAAGGAGATGGGATTTATGGAAAATTTGCTTTGATACTGTTGACTCCTAACTACTGCATACTGATGCTGCCCCTACATACAAAATCAGCATTAAATTTGCATTCCTGAAGAATAACAGGAACTGAGAAGAAAAAGGAATCTAAATTAAAGCCAATGGAACTAGATTCATGCCCATGACCCGGTCAGGTTATAAAACAGACTGGATATCTTCAGCTGGGAATTCCCTGACTCAGAGAAGCTTTCTAGCCACTTCCTAAACAATATCTTTCCTCTATAATTGCTTTATAGGAAACACAACATACCTTGTCCAAGTGCTACTTGTGGCTGGCACAATTACTGTTGGGTGCTACAAAGTTGCTTTAAAAGTGCAGCCATGTTACA
This sequence comes from Oxyura jamaicensis, assembly GCF_011077185.1. Taxonomy (NCBI): domain Eukaryota; kingdom Metazoa; phylum Chordata; class Aves; order Anseriformes; family Anatidae; genus Oxyura; species Oxyura jamaicensis. Next base: position 69,139,555 of record NC_048893.1, on the reverse strand, counting down.
TAGATGTCTGACTTTAAGAAGTCTCCTTTTAAATCTGCTCAGTGAATACAGGACTCTTCTACAAATCTTCCCTACAGCTGTGCTTGCTTGTTATCACCAAAGCAAGAGAGAAGCTTAGCCAAGCAAAATAAATATGCTATTTAAGGAAAAAATAAATAAATAAAAGGCCTCTACAGCTAACTGAAAAAATGAATCCAATGTTACATTGCAGTGTATAGTGAAGCCACATGCAACTAATTATTAAAACCATATATTAATCCACATTGCTTAACATCTACAAGAAGTGACAAACTCCAATTGCAGCCGAGTATATTTTGGTAAAGGATGACAAGTATTTGTGCATTGTTGTAAAACCTTGTGACTACCACGTTGCATTCTTCTAACAGAATATTATTTGTTTCGCAGTCAGAGTGAGCCTTTCCCAAATTTGCTTTTAAATCATTCTAATTACCACTGCCATAAGTTAAACAATGCCTTTTGCAAGCTAGAGATAAAAAATTACTCAGTCTGCATACTAGGGAGATACTTGACCTGTCATTTTGCAGCCTTTCTGTGCTGGAACAGAGCAGCTATTAAAATAGCACCACATAAATATGTGGTCAAATATATATTTGAGGGCAGAATGTCTGGACTCCCCTCCAAAACAAAACCAACCAACCAACCCAAAACACCTCATCCATTTAAAGAGAGAGGGAAGGTAAGGCTGTCTTTTTGTCTTATGACCAGGACATGAGAGCCAGCACTTGTCACTGCTGGGAGGAGCAATAAGTGGTCTTCAATAACAACAACCGACAGCGCTCTTCGCTTTACAACTCCTGAGCCCCAGAGAACCATGTAGGGTATTGATTTAGGAGTGACACAGAGGGAATAGTGCCACCTACTGAAGTAATTATTGTTAGCACTCTAATTCCTTGACCTAGACTCTGTACAGCTAAGGTTATTGATACTGCAGCATGAATATTGTATTCATCACGTGAAATAGCTCTTCTTTATCTCTAATTTCTTCAGGACCAGAAAACAGTGTTAGAAAAAAGCAAACAAAAACAAACAAACAAACAAACAAACAAAAAAAACAAAAAACAAAACAAACAAAGAAAGCTAGTGAACTATATCAATTTAAAGCTATTCTAGAAATGAAATTGTGGCCTAAGCCTTTAAGCCTCTAGAGGCTTAGATCTGCTCTGACTCTATTGACACAAATGTAAAAACACAAGATAATTTTGATGGGAGCAAATTCACTCTGTGATTTTTTTTCATACTTTTATTTTATTTTGTTTTATTTTATTTTTTGTTTTGTTATATTTTGTTTTGTTTTATTATTTTATTTTATTTTATTTTATTTTCTAACTGTTGGAACAATAGCCTTGAACTACAAATACTACAAATATGAAATTGTTTAATATAGGGACTTGATGTGGGGAGAGAACTTTAAAAACCCCGACTTAAGAATTGGAGATTACTTTTTTTTTTTTTTTTTTTTTTTTTTTTTTTTTTTTTTTCTGGAGTGAACAGAGCTCTTTCTAAAGCATGATGATAAAAAATATCCCCTTCTACACCATACCAATGAATGTGTATAGTAACTACAGGGTAGGGAATAGCACTTTTGATTTTCAACAGGTGGAAGAAATACACCAATGTGCTGTCTTCAGATATTGATTAGTGTTGCTATGTGCTGCCAAACAGCTATGTAGCTGGCAGCTACTTATCAGCAGTGAGTGAAGTAGTCCTTTAGCTTCCCTTAACTATTGCATAAACTTAAATAGTTAATGCCTGGAAGTACTGTGAGAGGCTTGCTAAGGATGCTATAGGAACATAGTGACATAACAGTCATGCCATGTGCTGTAAACCAATTTTACCAGCAGAATTATTAATTAACAGCCAAAGTCATAAATAACAATGATAACACTGCAATTCAAAAGCCATCTCAAGCATCCATAGAGGATCCAACCACCTCTGGATGCAGTTTCTGGTGACACACCAGTAATTTTATTGCTGTAAAGGCAGTGCAGTGTGTCATACCATGATAGATTTGGGCTTTTCTGACATCCAGCTCTTTACTGTTATTGTTGGCTGTTGCTGAAGCACTGGAGATAATAAAGGTGTTCTGTGATGTACAGCTGATTGTGCTAGAGAGAAATCTGGGAAAAGCATGGGGTGAGGATATGTCTGCCTTGGGGACTGAGAGCAAACAATTAGATGGCACACAGAAAAATATCAAATAGACCTGATTTTGGTCCACTTCCATACTAACGGAGGACTGTTTTACCAGGCTCCTTTTAGTTAAACAGAGAGTATGATCTATAAAAAGGGATCTCTGCTAGTTGGCTTGTTGCTTTCTATCTTATTTTTGCTGATCAGCTGAATGCCTCCAACCTACTCAGTCTGATCATACACACCAAAACTATTAGCATGCATTTAGTCATGTATTTTGTAAGTTTAATGCTAGTACACGTCTGGCTTGTAACTAAAAGTCATCTTCACAGACAGGCAAACTGAGGTGTTGCCTACTTGACCATTGCTTCATCTTTTATATGATTTGATCTTTAGATGAAGCAATTTGTCCAAGGCTACATGATGAGTCTGAGAAAGAGCATTAGTCAGGATACAGGTGCTTCTCAGTCTTACAAGAGTGTTTGGATAGGCAGTTAGAGCAGATAGGATAGCTCATGCTAAACACAAACTCAGGTGAGTGGTTTCTCTTTCCAGTATCAAGGGAGCAATTGAAAGTTAATCCTATGCCTCTGTTTTTATAAATAAAATAGTCAACAAATATAATGAATAAATAAACAGCTGCCTCTGAGTTATTTACAGTGCTGTTAACTGGTATTTAGGCTTCAAAATTGATCACCAAAGTCAACAAAGGGCTGGACAAACATAACTGTGGTTGAGTGTTTGAATTTGAGATTAAATACACATATATGACCGTGAACACATGCGTTCAGCCAAACTATTCAAGCTAGCTTTGAAGAGACATTAGACAATTTGCATTAAACAGGAAACTGGTCAAAAAGCAAGAAAACTATTCATGCCATTAACTCATCAACACTTTTTTTGGCATCTAAGCTAAACACTTACCTGGAACACTTGTCAAAACTTTATGTTGAGCTTTGGTGAATTGCCTTTTTTTTTTTTTTTTTTTTTTTTTTTTTTTTTTTTTTTTTTTTT
>NC_048893.1:69110107-69136290 GCF_011077185.1 Oxyura jamaicensis | reverse complement strand
TTTTTTTTTTTTTTTTTTTTTTTTTTTTTTTTTTTTTCTGTTTTAAACTCTTTCACTTTTACTAATGATATATTGTCTAAAACCTTGGTATCCTTTGGAAGGAGTAGTTCAATGGCAAAAGTTCCCTCTTCACATACAACTTCCCGTAGGGGAAAACAAGGAAATAGACAGTACACATCCTTGCTGGAACTTCACTTGACCTCAGGAAAGTAGCATCAGGAAAAAATCAGAGACCCTTTTCTATTTCAGGCTTCCTTTTTCATACTGCAAATACACTTAACAACACAAGTGCTTCAGGGGCTAGATTCACTCCTCTGAAACAGTGTGTGAGTGAGCATGTATGTACTTCAATGGGCGGATACTGCAACTTTTCAGGAGTGACTTGAATATATGTGAGAGCCAGAAATAACCCTGGTGTAAACCCAAATAAAGGCAATAAAGGCAAACAGCTGCTTGGCTTTTGCATTTGTGTTTACCTTTTTTTTTTTTTTTTTTTTTTTTAAAAAAAAAACTGGCTTTTTAAAACCTTTGGGGAGCCGTAACAACCTGAGATCTAGTCTTTTCACAGAACATCCACCATCCAGGAACTGAAATACCAGGAGAAGATCAATTCTTGGAGTATTTGGGCTTTACAAATTACTCCCCTTAGACATTTTAAAAAGACTATGTAAATAAATCAGTCCAAATGAGAGAGTATTTGTACACCTCTTGGCATATGAAGCTTTAACACATAAAGCAGTATCTTGGTTGGAAAAAAAAAAGGTGGATTATGCATTTAGGGAACTTGGGGAACATTGCACTAGAAAATGTTTTTATTGCTTTCCATCTGTCCTCAGAGAGAGCGATGACTCAGGTCAAATTGGGGTTAGCAGGGCAGATGCTCAGCTAGACAAGTCCAGGTTACCAAACTTCAATGACTTTGTAGTAGAAATAGGCAAAGCATGAAGTGAAAATACCTACCCATCTTCTGCTCACTTCTGCCAGGCAGTGAGCAAACAGCTCCTGAGGATTTATGTGTCCTCACCTCCGCTGTAGTCTCCCAGTACTGCTTTGGGTCAAGTCTTGGTTGTTAGCAGCCAATGTTTACTTTCTTTGTAGATTTTTAGGTGGCCTATTTGGAAACCTTTCTTTTTTTCCTCTGGGTTTGGTTAGTGTCACTCTGGACTTAGCATCAAAACTTTCTTCCTACTGCTAATTATGGCTTTGACCTATGGTCGGAACTGATCAGGTGTCTTTCCCATGCCTCAAGACAGCAGGGTAGTGGGCAGGGGCTCAGCCTTATTGATGTTTCCTACCCTATGGCTATCTCCACCACCACTGGCACCAACAGTACCCTTGTTGCTGTCTCACCACTGAGGATGGGTGCTGGAGAGTGGGTGGAGAATCACATAGTGCCACTGCCCCAGCCAGTGCTATTTCTGAAAAAAAAAAAAAAAAAAAGTCTCATTTTCTAGGGCTAGTAGTCTAGTACCTTTTGTCAGCACTAAACTTTCACAGGATGAAAAAATAGATTAAAGCCAAAATAATTTTTCTGTTCTGTTCAAGAGATTTCAGGTGCAGAGGTTTGTGTCCTGAATAACAAGCTACTTGACTAGAGGCTGATTTTTAACAATGCCATATTCTTATTATTCTTATCAAAAAACCCTGAGCTGCATGCACTGTAGCTGCACACCCTGTTTCACTCTGGGTCTATTTTAACAGGGTTTTTAAGCTATTTCACCTGAGTGCCTGCTGATTAGCATGCTGAGTTTTTTAAACCAATCCATTGAATTCACTTCCTTTCTGCGTCCCCAGTGCCCATTCACCTATAGAAATATATAGACAAACAACGACACAGGTGCAGAAAATTGGGCCTTTCCTGCTGTTTATTACAATGTACATCTCAGGGATTTGTTGGGGGGTGGGGAGGGAAGAAGGAAAGAAAAAGAAGAAATACATGCTTTGCAGTAGGATTCTGCTAAAAATCCTACCTTCCTTTTTTTGCAAAGCTAAAAAAAAAAAAAAAAAAAAAAGCCTCCTAGCTGCCAACAAACACAGACATTGAATTATTAGGAGGTTAGGAGGTGGAGTGGGGGCAGGAGTGTTTCTTTTGCATCCATGAAGAGATTGAAGAGATTTTGGATGAATTGCTGCTGCTCAGAAAGCCTGCTCTTCCCTCAGCCCCCCTCCCTCTTTGCAGTTTGCCTTTTGGTTATTCTCGGGCACAAGAATTTGCTGTGCCTTGTGGTCACTGAACATGCTGCCTGCTTTCAGTCAAAGCAGCAGAAGAAGAAGCAGCCACCTGCTTGCCATATAAGCAAGGTGCCTTGTGCTAGCAAGGCACGTCTGTAGGGGTCTGTTCTCAGAAGCAGACTGCCCTGCATCAAGGACTGAGCTAGACCCTCATCCAAAGAGCTTACAATGTAAAAATCAGAAACCATGTATAGGGGAAAGGATGCATCATACCCAAATTAATAATGTGGGTTCGATGTGCAGAGAGAAAAGCAGCTTGTTAGAGGTGGACCTTTCTCATCTAGAAACTGAGCCAATTTATACTCAATACCAGGTTCAGCATCTTAATCAGAAGATTGCCTTTCCTTAAAGCTAAGTGCTTCTCTTGCAGGCTGAAACAGGTTTAGAGTGAGACTTTCAAGGCTGTTTAGGTGCTTAGACCCCGTGGAAAACTGATGTGGAAACTGATGTGCATCTTGTGTGACTGACCCAAGAGGTAAAGCTACTGATTTGGGTTAATGAAGACAGGTGCTCTGTGTTTTTCTGTACCTCTAAGTAACCCACTCCCCTAGAGTCTGGACTGAATTTTAGATGTCCTGTTTTCACAGCCACTTTAGAACTTGGATGAAGGTTTACAACAGCGGGAAATGTTTTATGTGCCTATTTAGGAATATAAATGGGGGCTCATTTATCTTGATGGAATGTTGGTGCCAAAAAATCTCTTAGATCCTGGACTGGAGTTCCTAATTAAGACCACTCTGAAACACATTGCAAAATCTAACCAAAAAGGTACATGTAGCATCTTGTGTAAACCTTGTGTAAGTCTGGTCTTTGGTGGGAGGTGGTGACTATATCATGACTATGATGATCTCAGCTCCTGAGACATAAACAGAGCATTCTTATTGGTTGCTACTGATATTACACATTATCAGTAATAATTAGAAAATGCTCAGAGCATGACCTTGTATTTTTATTACTTCTTTCCTCTCTAAGCACTATATTTCTGGGGCATGATTAGTCAGCCACAGGACTTTGGCCTGATGCTGTACTATCCTGCCTACAGCCTACGGTACAGTCATTCCACGGAAACTTTTACCTGTGCCTTTGTCTTTAATAAATGCAACCAAAAACTCTAGATGACAAGCGTGGTTAATGGAATATCAAGGACAGCTAGAATGACAGAGGGATTTCAAACATTTGGAACTCCCTTGGGATAATGCAGAGGCACCCTTCTTGAACAATACATATGATGAATGGACAAGAGAACTAATCTACTCCTATTTAATGCAGAGCCTCCTGTCATACTGCCTGTGGAGACTGACTTGAATATACTTTATCACAGACAGACCCCTGTCCATGCTTTACTCTGGCTGCATCTGAGGACATGGTGAAGCACAGCTGTAGCATGAGATTCATGACATACTGAAGCAAGAAGTGGCATGAGCTAGCACTAGGTGCCCACAGAGGCCTGCTGCACCCACCATATCATGGGCATCCCACTGGTGATAGCTAGGACTAGGCTAGGACACCCAGGGCCCCATGAGGCATTTAAATTTTTATGTAGAAGACTGTTTTTAAGGTGCTCTGGAGCCACACGTAAATGCCTGCAAGATATATCATTTCTCTATGTTTCCTTTTCTGACTTTTGTCTCAGAATACAGGTCCTGAAGTTTTAAGACTAATGATTTTACAGTCTCAAATGTCAATATGCAATTTGTAGTGTTAATAACTGCTTCATGCCTTCCATGGCTTGGACACACTCACACTTTAAGAAATCTATTTAAAAAACAGTAAAATATGTACAAATTGTAAGAGTTCCCCTCCAACCCCTTGTATTCTTGTTGCTGAGCTAACCCAAAACTACAGCTTTCTTTGAGTTATGAATTTATCTCATATTAGTTAATAAACCTCAGATCATGAAAATTAAGCAAGTCTTTTCAGTAGTATAGGCAGGACACGTAGTTAACTTCAAATATGAAATTCAATTTTGGCCATTTTCATCTAAAAACAACTTTCTACATTTCTCTTTTTCATTTGTTCAATTTTCCAAATTGGAATCATTACTGTAACTGAAAACGCGTGTTAAAAACATACAAACAAAAACAACAATAACAATAACAAAACAAAAAAAAAAAAAAACAAAAGAACAACAAAAAACACAGTGCTCATTTATTTCAGAAAAACATACTGGAACATTTATTCTAGAATTCATCACTTCATAAAACCATGAATCACAAAACTGCCATTCTGGGCCAAACACATGTTCCATGTAACCCACTATCCTGTCTGTTACTGTAATTAATAGGAGAAAGTGTAGAAGAAGATAAAAATGATCTTTTTCTTCTGCTGTACTCTCCCACCTTCTAGTAATCAGTGGTTTACAGGACCAAATATTGTGCTGTAATAAAAGCAATGCAATGCTTCCAATAAATCAAAAGTAAATTGCCTTTCACTGACATTAAATCACTCAATCTGATTTCGTCATGGCATCTGCTTTTTAAAATTTAGTTTTATCTTTAAAAGCAAATTGTGTATCTTTATGCCCAGAGAATTATGCTGGAAATACTTCTATTCAAATTACAGTGCTCAGGAAGAAGAGAAAGTGTTACAGGTGGAAAACCATCCTTCACTAAAGGCACAACCTAGCCTGACAAGGTGGGGGGAATTTGCTGCCATCCTGTGCCGTACAAGCTATCTGGATGTTATAATTTTTTCTCTTCTTTTTCTTCTTCTCTCTCCCACCTTTTGTTGCTGTTCTGTTTTCTGAATGTTTCCCTAAGTTGTTTCACATTAATTCCTTATTCTCCTGCGATCCTGCCCCTTGTTAATGCATTTTTTATTCCCACTATCCCTTTTCCCAGACAGTTCTTATGAGAATGGAAATACAAACCCAAATTAAACATCAAACCTGCAGATACACATTTGATTAGAAAACGTGAAGTGATCCTCTCCACCCCAGGTACTTTTTCACCCTTCTGTAAACAAACACGTCTGTTTAGACAGTTTGTTTCTCTATCAATCTGAGAAAAGTTAATACAGTTTTGTGCCATTTTTGTTATGGAAACAACCCTGTAAAAATACCATATGGTCCACTGAGGCCTGGCCTTATAACCCCAATAAATACAAATCACCCTAGAACTTATCATAGTAACTTCAAATATGTAGCTAATGTTGTAATCATGAAAAAACTTCACAAAAAGAAAACAAACTACCTCCTTTTAAACCCCTGACTTTTTGCTCTTGACTTCAACTATTTGTTCAATATTTCAGCAACACTAAATAAATGTGCTGAAAATACTTATCATTTCTGAGTCACCCCTTTACTATCCTAGATCCCAGACTCTTCAAATTAGTGGCTATCTCTGGCTATCTCAAAGAGATTAACATGATTCATTCTCTTTGTTTCTTCCATTTCAATATTGTCTTCAGTGTTTTTCTCAAGAGCCTCCTATTATCAATGCTGCCTAATTCTGGCTAATCTTTCTTGATAATTCATTTCCCAGCTTCCCATCACAGGCTGTTTCAATCATTCTGTTCTGTACTTATTCTAGCTCTGAAACATTAGCATTATTAATGGCACACAAACTGTATATTATATACAGCTTATGCCTGATGTCAGGGTAGATTTTTCCATTATTTATATTCTGTGTATATACACCTATCAACAAAGTTTAAATGATATATGTTGCTAAGGAGCACTACTTTCCCTCACCTCCTCTGTCATATATGACAATATGCTCTATTAATTTCTCCGTCACTGCTTATTTGCCCTTATGTATTTTAGACAACCAGAATCTTCCCTAATTCTTTGTGATTTATAATAAATTAGAATATAACTGTCAAGAAAAAAATCTGTTCTCTGAATGCAAAAAAGAGATACTCTGGTATTGTAGATATATCGTGAGATATATTCAGACCAACTGGATCATTTTATTATTTATTAACAGTATTTCACTACAGAGAATCTTGAACAATTAAAAGGGGACATAGTAGAAAGCTGTCTGATTACCAATATCACATTGAACTCCAGTTCTGAATTTACTGCTCTTTCAGAGATGTTCAAGAGTTTAGTTGTAAGAACAAGTGGCAGTTTTGCTGCCTCTCTTTCTGAGAACATGCTTTCTTATGTCAAGGAGTTTCAGTACTGAGATCTCAAAATAAAAAGTAGAAAAGTTAAATTGTTACTTTAGAAAAATTGCAGTCTTCATGTCTCCTCCATCTTGAAGTGTGGATGGATGGGAAAGAAAACCAATACCATACTTGACATTTCCAAGGACATGATCTTGGTCATTAACATATCCTTTTTCTGGTTTTAATTCTGCTCTTGATGTAGGTAAGTAGCAGTGGAAGTCAAACAATAGTAGCTTAATAACAAGATTTACCCTGCTCTTCCAAAGACTCACTGACTCCTGCCTCTCTCTTAACCTTGTCTTTTTCCTTATACCTCTTCAACTATGGGTTATCCATCAGTGAGATGAAATAACATAAATCTAATATTAAAATAAATAAATAAATAAATATCTGTGCTTCTTTTTTTCATCCATTTCCGGAGAGTGTTGCACTAGCACCACAAATGACAGAAAAGCTACTTTTGAAATGTGTATCAGAATTTGTTCTGTGAGTGTTCCTACTCTCACCAAGCCAAAAAAATGGAAATGGCACCAGATGATTCTGCAAATAGATGTCAATGAAAAAAGGCAATTTGGGATCAACCCACACAGTAAAGAGCTTTAAAATCTAACTGTGGGTAAATCTGAAGACTGGATCACAGAATCACAGAATCACTGAATAGTCTAGGTTGGAAGAGACCTCCAAGATCACCAAGTCCAACCTCTGACCTAACGCTAACAAATCTTCCATTAAACCATATCCCTAAGCATAAACCATATCATCTAAATGTCTTTTAAAGACTTCCAGGGATGGTGACTCAACTGCTTCCCTGGGTAGCCTATTCCAGTGACTAACAACCTGTTCAGTAAAGAAGTTCTTCCTAATATCCAACCTAAACCTCCCCTGGTGCAACTTTAGCCCATTCCCCCTCGTCCTGTCACCAGGCACATGGGAGAATAGACCAACCCCCACCTCACTACAGCCTCCTTTCAGGTACCTGTAGAGTGCAATAAGGTCCCCCCTGAGCCTCCTCTTCTCCAGGCTAAACAGTCCCAGCTCCCTCAGCCGCTCCTCATAAGACTTGTTCTCCAGACACTTCACCAGCTTTGTAGCCCTTCTCTGGACTCGCTCAAGCACCTCCATGTCCTTCTTGTAGTGAGGGGTCCAAAACTGAATGCAGTACTCGAGGTGCGGCCTCACCAGAGCCGAGTACAGGGAAACAATCACTTCCCTGGACCTGCTGGCCACGCTGTTTCTTATGCAAGCCAGGATGCTGTTGGCCTTCTTGGCCGCCTGAGCACACTGCTGGCTCATATTCAGCCGACTGTCAACCAATACTCCCAGGTCCTTCTCTGCCAGGCAGCTTTCTAACCACACATCTCCCAGCCTATAGCTCTGTTTGGGGTTGTTGTGCCTCAGGTGCAGGACCCGGCACTTGGCCTTGTTGAACTTCATATGGCTGGCCTCGGCCCATCGGTCCAGCCTCTCCAGATCCTCCTGCAGAGCCTTCCTACCCTCGAGCAGATCGACACACGTACCTAACTTGGTGTCATCTGCAAACTTACTGAGGGTGCACTCGATCCCCTCATCTAGATCATCGATGAAGATGTTAAAGAGGACTGGCCCCAGTACCGAGCCCTGGGGGACTCCACTAGTGACCGGCCTCCAACTGGATGTATATAAATCACTGTTTACACAGAGATACTGGACAAGTAAGAAAAAATCAGAGGAGTTAATTGCAATGCTACAAAGGAACTAAAGCCTTCAAGATTTGGTCTTTGGGGGGTTTTGAAAGACTCCAGAGGTAACTCAAATGCCCCTATACTCCCTACCTCCACAGTGTTGCTTGTGCAAAAATCACAACCACAGTGATGTTTAGAGAAAAAAAAAAAATGCTGTACCAATGATTGCATATGTGCTGAAGGAAGGACTGGTGAGGTTGCTTAATACTTCTTTTGTCTCTGTTCTTGGAGCTGTCCTGAGAAGAGCTCTTAAGGCATGATGCAACCCAGACTCCTAACCTTAATGTGTTAAATACATTGTCCACTTTGGATTGTTCACTTAGCTCCAGCAAATGCTTTGTATTTTTTCCTGTCCGAGTATAATTAAAATTGCAGGATATTTGCCAGACAGGCTGAGATTTTTTCACCACTCTAAGCATCACTTTGCAGTATTGTGAAGAAAGATCAATCAAATCATTCTTAGTTTCACCTATAAACAATGTATTTTAAGTGTCTTTGCAGGTCCACTTGAAGGCAGCGCAATAAACAGAGATATACTGATGCCTGCAGCCAGGCTGCACTTCGATTCACAAAAGAGCATAAAAGAAAACTGGAGCAGAGTGAATAAATTTATCACTGATACAAATATGTCATATGATAACAAAACTAATCTATAAAAGGAAGAAATGACTACTCAAGAATAGGAAAAACAAGCAAACAAACAAAAAAGAACAAACACATTCCTCATACCATTATGTATGCCTTCACATCCAAGTCAATGTTTTTTTGCAGGTGGCATATCACCAGGTATGCATAAGAATAAATGAGAACAACAAACATGCAGACTTCTTGTAAATTAACTGCAGACATCTCCAATTATCAAGGTCTGATATTGAGCCAATTATGTTCTCAGGAGTTTCTTGAGTAGAGTTTAAAAAAAAAAAAAAAAAGTCTCTTTGCATTCACTTCATTTATGGATCCAAGAATAGCTGCCTAGTGTAAACACGTCCTGGGCACAGAAAAAGAAAAATAAATTGAAACAAAAAATAATTTGTGCAGAAGGCAGAACAACACTATGCTTCTTAAGCATATCAGCTGTGAAAGCACAATTTTCTGTACACTTAATTTGTGACCTTGCACAGAAGAAAAAAAACTTAACTGTACTATATAGATCTATTCAAAAACAATCTGTTGTAAGAAACAGAAGCAAAACATAACTTGCATTTTACCAATGACACCTCTGAGACAAAGTGGATAATACCTATTTAAAAACATTACAGGCTGTAACTTGCATCAGTTTTTCTCACCATACATCTAACTCCTGGTTTAAAGGACACAATTTTGAAAAACAACTTTTGCCTTTCTAGGATATGACTGAGCACACTCCTTAGTTGAAAAATACTGAAAAACCTATTCTGTTAGTACTGAAGAGTTATTTAGTTTTTTTTTTTTTTTTTTTTTTTTTTTTTTCCCCTAAATTGGTTCTGTTAAATTAGAAGCATTTTCAGTTTCTCTGAAACTACATACTCTAGTTCAATAAAGCAGTGTGCCTATATGTGACATCAAATACACTAGGGGTTCTATTATTTGAAAGCTTATTTTAATATCACAACCTCCAGTAGATTGTGGGATCAGGTGCAGTCTAAAATCATTGTTATGTATTTAATGAGAAGTCCAGCTAGAAAACATGAAACCGGCAATTTGAGAAAAACAAAATATTTCCTGGATAATTTAGTTGCATTAAATCCTACTCTAACAGGTGCAAAGGCATTAACTCAGAATCTTTGACTCCATAGTGGTGAGCAACTCCCAGAATATTTTTTTATCTATGTACATTTATATTTTCAACACATTCTTCCCGGTTCTCTGTACACTCCTCTCTGGGTTCATTTTCTGAAAACTACTTTGGTAAACAACATGAAATTAAGAGCAGGTTTTTCTCCCTTACATTTTTTTTTGAAACCGTAATTTTAGTGATCATATATATGAATTTATGTGAGCTGGAAGTGCTCCTGTACCCAAGAGAGAAACAATATAATTTAGACTGCCTGAGAAAGTACAATTCACCAACACAGCTCAGACAGAAAGCTGTTACAGAGTGAGTGCACAGATTTTAAATTATTTGCCAGATAACATGTACCTCTTAGGAAACCACAATTAACAACTATTTCATATACTATAAACCTGTGGAGTTTTTTTTTTCTTTCTCTTTCTTTCTTTCTTTCTTTCTTTCTTTCTTTCTTTCTTTCTTTCTTTCTTTCTTTCTTTCTTTCTTTTTTTTTTTTCTAAAGTGTCTTCATGTATATTGCTTATTTGTTAAAAAAAAAACCCTTCCCTATGATAGCCTCAATGTGGTATACAAGGAGAAGTTTTCTGCCCCCACTGCAGCTTCTCTTTATGCCTTCTCTTTATGCTCTCATGGTCTCTGATTTCCTATAAGCTGCTCTTTTCTCTCCTGAAAGCTCCTCTGCCTCTGTCTGATTTCATATGGGCTTATTAAATTTGATGAGTTTTGTATCAGATTATTTATGTGTCTTCTTGATTTGCCTATCACAACTGAGGGTACTGGCACAGCAGAGAGTGCTTACCAAGGACTGAAACAAGAACCAGTGTCTGAGAAAGACATCCCAATATGCACTTATGGTAGGAACAAATGACAAATTCTGACCCTGCAAAGCCTTCCCGTGTAAAGTGCCCCTGAAAACCTGTGAGAACAGTATGTGGAAACAGCTTGCAGGGCTGAACTGTCTGCCTACGGCGTTTGGATTACTGAAAGTCAGAGACCATCCTGAAGTACTTAGCAGGGATGGTGTCAAGCAGTTCTATTTCGAGGTACTGTTTTTAAAACATCTCAAACATTCTCATGTTTGTGCCTGTGTTTACAGGCCGGTGAAAATATATCTGTCGGACATATCAGTGTGCTACTGAAGAAAACAACTTCCTGCACTTCCTGCACACTTCTCACTTCTCTCATCACTCCTGCTGCTCCTGGGCATTGCTTGTTTGTTATTCAGAGGTAAGATAAGGAAGTGGTAATTTGCTGTTTGTATGCAATCCACGGGAATTACTTTAACAAAGAAAAAGCCCACAAGTGAATAATATTCCCCTGACTAACAATTCGGTATACTGTAACTATTATTATTATTTTTTTCCAACAACTCCCTTCTCTGCTTCTTGTGCTGTGCAGTAAATGCCACCACTAATGAGATAATATCAGTGTTTTTGAGAGCAGACTGACCCTGCTGTTTTCAAGCAGTTTCAACTTCTCGACAGTCAGGAGCCTGCCTAATGTTTTGTGGCTGCCTCTGGTCATTGACATGGTACAAAATGCCTTATCTCCCTGTGGGAGGGGAGGTCATTGCCAAACCCACGGCTACTTGACTGGGGAAGAAGGCAGTCTACAGTGATTCAAACATATGGCCTGAGCCAAGCAGAGGGCTTATAACAGATCGCCTAAAATAGTTCCCATCTGAACACATTTCAATTTTTCTCTGTATGTCAACAGAAGACATGCATTGTCACAGTGTTATGTATGATTCAAGAGGCTCAGTTAAATATTTTACAGTAAAAAATACATTGTTTAGGATTTCTGCAACTTGAGCATTTTCTCAAATATCCTCCTTTACTTTCTACAAAAGCTTTTCAATGACCCTTTTGTGTCAATGGAAACTTCAGCTCACAGATAAATTGTTCTATTTTTATTTCCAATATTACACTTTCTTCCAGAGTGCCTGTAGGATGATGCCACGCATTTTGCCACAAGCTCTTGGTGACTTCTTCAAGAACTCCCTCACTGGGCCCAGGATTAGCTGGGAAGTGAGAGAGTAACAGGAGTTCAAGCAGTTAGTCCTCTCCTGAAAGGGAGAACTGCCACTGTAGAACATTCATTTGTGAGATCAGATATTCACCAAATGGGAGTAATGTCTGTGCAGCTGACCATCTGGGAGGTCATACAAATGACTCCAAGATAATTTGTGGCTTATGGATGCAGGGCAGACCAAGCCTACTTCATATGTGAACTAGAACTGGCCTGAGTTTTACAGGCAGACCAGCTCATCCAGAGTTCCTCTGGCTCTGCCCACACAGTGAGGTACATCTGTCTGTGACTTTCCCAGCCCTATGGCTCACCATGCATGAGCACCGTGACTCAGATGCCAAATTTCTTTCCAGGATCTTCAATTAACAAGAGTTTCTAGAGCACGAAACAAAGTCTTGGCTATATGTTTCACACCCCCTCAGCCAGCAGGATCTAGTGCTGCTCAGCTCCTCAGTTCTTTATGGCAACACAGGGTTTGACTGGTCATTTCTAATTTCAGAGTGTCTAGTTCTCTTACTCTTGCTCACACCACACATTGCTCTAACTCCCACTATGGAAATAGTCATGCTCAAAAGAGTGGGACTCCTCTGCAAGGATAGGGACCTTTAGTATTAGTAAAGAGCACAACCAGACCATACTTTTTTTTTTGAATTTCTGCTGTATTTTAATAGATTGCCTTGCAGAATAGCTGAGGTTCTGACATGCTACTACAATACAGTGAAGCAATACACTAGATTAAATATTATTTTTTTTCTGACCTCTGTATAAGGGAGATATTGGCATATGGACAAAAAAAACAGATCAAAATTTGCAACAGTCAACTTTTGCTGCTTCCACTTAACTCACCTGGAAGTATACATTGTTAGCCAGGGATATACAGGGATATACAGTAATCATTGGGCAGGGATATACAGGGATATACAGTAATCATTGGGCATCATAGGCCTTGCAGAGAGATCTGGACAGGTTGGAGAATTGGGCAATCACCAACCGCATGATGTTTAACAAAAGCAAGTGACGGGTCCTGCACCTGGGACGAGGCAACCCTCGCTGTACATACAGACTGGGCAATGAGACGCTGGAGAGCAGCCCTGCAGAGAGGGTTCTGGGGGTTGTGGTTGACAGCAAGTTGAATATGAGCCAGCAGTGTGCCCTGGCAGCCAGGAAGGCCAGCCGTATCCTGGGGTGCATCAAGCATGGCATTGCTAGTAGGGCAAGTGAAGTGATTGTCTCGCTCTGCTGGTGTGGCCTCACCTTGAGTACTGTGTGCAGTTCTGGGCACCACAGTACAAAAAAGACATTCAACTGTTGGAGAGTGTCCAGAGGAGGGCGATAAAGATGGTGAAGGGCCTGGAGGGGATGACATATGAAGAGCGGCTGAGGTCACTGGGCCTGCTCAGCCTAGAGAAGAGGAGGCTGAGGGGGGACCTCATTGTGGTCTACAACTTCCTCGCGAGGGGGAGAGGAGAGGTGGGTGACCTATTCTCCATAAACACCAGTGATAGGACTCGTGGGAACGGGGTGAAGCTGAGGCAGGGGAAGTTGAGACTAGATATCAGGAGGAGATTTTTCACTGAGGGGGTGGTTGCGCACTGGAACAGGCTCCCCAGTGAAGTAGTCACTGCACCAAGCACGTATGAATTTAAGAAACATTTGGACTGTGCACTAAGTCACATGGTCTAAACTTTTGGGTAGACCTGTGCCGTCCAAGGAGTTCGACTCGATGATCCTTATGGGTCCCTTCAACTCGGAATATTCTATGATTCTATGATTCTATGAATACATACAAGATTTGTTTTTCTCTTGCTCTGTTTGGGAAAGATTTTTCCTCCTTTATTACTTTTCCATCTGTTTTCTGAGGAGCTGAATACCAGTGGTATTCACTGCTTCAGCAACTGGAAATCAGTTATGAATGGAAACATTTATTATGGAAACAGCAAAACCAAAACAAAGAACAAAAGCAACTATCACAACAATTATAGTATGTAGTATATGGTTATCATCACTGCAAAGCACATAAGCTTTTCAAGCACTGAGAATTTCACCTGTACCATGCCTGCAACAGTTGAAGAAGGAGACCTTCACTTTGTAGACACAGCACTGGGACATTGAGAAATTAACAGCCCTGCTCATGCCATCGTTCTCCCTTTCTAGATCTTTCTCTAGTTGTAAGCCATTGCTGGTATATTAATTTTGAGATAATAATTTCGTCTTATGGCACAGAATAATAATTACACAGAATTATTACATAACACTTGAAGAGAAATAAGCCAGCACAAGCCCATAAGACGAGGCAGTGTCTTGGTGTCAAGAACTAGGAGAGGACAGGTCCAAGACCACGTTCCACTGCTGACCCCCTGTATTCCTGTGGGCCAGCCACTTAGGTCACCAGAAAAGGGGGCTGACGGTAATCCCGTGTCTCACCATCTTTCATGAGGGTGCTTAGAGCTAAAATAAAGGGTGCATGCATATACTCAGACCACAGCCCTGGCTGTCTCTGGTGGTGTTTCCTGGCATACCCATCCCTGGGACTGAGGCTCCTTGCAGCAGGGCAGGCCACCTGCAAGGTGGAACCTTGAGAGGAAGCCCAAGGCTGGCTGTTTCCTGCTGGGGAGGAACAGCAAAACTATTTTGAATCAGTTGCAGGCAGGGAGTTGCCTTTCTTCTCTGAGGCACCCGTAGCTGCTGCTCTGCTGCTCACTGCACTCATAGTCTTGCTGGAGAAACCCTACAGGCAACTCCAGCCCACCATTGCAGAGAGGCACTTGCTGCTCTCCTGTAAGGGAGAGCTCAATTTTCCTTATGATTTTTTTTTTTTACCTTGTACTTTGCTGAGTAAAGCTTTCTACTTTGGTGAGTGGTGCTTTGCTCCTCCCTCTCTCCTTGATCTTCTTGAATCTCACAATTTTGGGCCAGACTCAGTAAAATCTCTGCCTATCTGCAACAGTGCAGAAATCAGACCCCTGAAAAAAAACTAAATATTGCGTCAAGGGGCCTCTGTGCTGAAATTTACTGAATCCCCCCGATTCTAAAGCAGATAACAAGTCTGCTTTAGACTTGTTATCTAAGCTTTAGACTTGTTTGTTTTTAGCACAGATAGTGCTTTAGAAAGGGTGATTTAGTGATCCTCCGTTACGGATGTGTCAGTCAGAGTGGACACTGCAAGCTCTTGAATTAAAGAAAACAAACAAACAAACAAAGAAACAAAAAAACACAACACAAAGCAGTGTTGTTAATTCACATTTCTCAGGGATTCAGATGAAAGATACAATTCAGCATAGACAGATGATGTTAGACATGATGTCCCCAGGATGATTGTGTTCTTCCTTTGGGATCCTTAGCAGAAACAATTTCAAATACATACATAAGTACTTAGATGCCTGTGGCCTTCAGACTTGCTACCCAATAGCCTTTTCAGACACTCAGCACATCTCCCACAGATCCTGCTCTCTGACTTGGTCTAAGCACAGCACTGAACTCAGGAACATATTCTGTGCCTACTTTCCCTTGAGTCGCAAATACTTTCAGTGTTGGCAGTGGGAAGACAGTGAACTATTCACAAAATATAATTCTTTTTTCTTTTTTTTTTTTTTTTTCAAATATTCTCTTTTCACTATGCCATTCTATGTAGAAAGTTTGCTAAAGTCTGACACTGATGTTTAAAAAGCCAACAATTCATTTTAAAGTTCTTTTACCCTCCATCTTTGTACCAAACATAACTGGTTTCCTAATGCAAAAGTTAATAGAAAATGACACAAGAAGCAACAAGGCAAGATAACCTGTTTAATATGACTAGCAAATAATAGTCTTTACTGATCTTCAAAGGTGCAATAAAATCAACTGATGAGATGATTGTAAACTACAAGAAAATAACAGCCTGGTCAGAATTTTATCCTCCTGTTTAAAGAATTAAAGGAAACCACTCATAAAAAGTTTAAGCTTATTTTTGTTAACAAAATAGTAAATTTATATCAAATCTCAAGTCAGAGTTAATCACAAATAAATAGAAGGAATTTTAAAAAAATAAGTCCGTCTTTGGATCAAAACTGAACTAACATAACGACACATTTTAAAATATATGTACTTCACTACATATTCCTCTTTGAAAGAGAGAGCAAGAACATCTGAAAACTATGCATTTAGTGTGTGCTTAAGCAACTATAACAGCATAGTAAGAGCTTATATTTTTTCTGGTACAGCCCTCAGTCATAATCCCATTTAATACTTTTAAATGTATTTTTATATTGCTTAGCTTATGTCAACAGATTCATTCAGGGCTGTGTTATTTCAAAAATTAATTCAAGAGCTTGCAGTGTCCACTCCGACTGACACATCCGTAACGGAGGATCACTAAATCACCCTTTCTAAAGTGAAAATAAAATGAGAAATTACTGATAGCAAAAAAGGAAGACAGTGCCTTATCTAGCTCCAGTATGGCAAGGTGATGTCAAATATACTTCAAGACTCATTGCCATTAAAAATACACTAACCAAAAAAAAAAAAAAAAGTATTTACCTTGCCCGACTTAGCATGGGTAAACATTCCTGCATCAGATGTAAGGAGCTATATTTAGAAATTTATCTTTCCTAGGAAACTAAGCAGGCTTTGGTGAAACCAAAACAGTCATGGGCCTAATTCTGTCACCAGCGAGATGGATGAAGTAAATAGGAGCTCCACCCACCTTGCTGAGCAAAAATCTGGACTCAGAAACTCTACCCTCTCTCACCCTTGCCATGAGGCAAATTTTCCCTTCCAGGCTGTGCAGATAGAGTAGGACTTCTAAAACTATGTGAAGATATACTAACTATTTAAAAAGGAACAGCATTATTGAAAAAAATGTTATACAAGCAGTGGTAAACCTCAGTGGTCTGGGTTTCAGACAACAGAAAATCCCTTTGACAAGTAGTAAACAAACTAAAAATAGTACTTTGGTTCCTTATAACCCTGCTTAAAATATTTCTCTTTTTGTATCCTGTTTTGCAACTTCATATACGGTGCCCAGCAATCTTTTACTAGCTGTAAAAATGACCATGGTCTTATTCCACAGTCTGCTGTGGACTGTAAAGTAAATACAGAAGAACATATCAAGTGAGAACCACATATTCAGGGCAAAATTCAAGCCTGTGTTCTTCTCCTAGCAAGATTTTGATGCACAAAACATATCTGGGAATAGAGTAATGCTAACCTCAATGTCCTGAGCAACCAGAGGACAAGACAGAAAGGATATGGATTAAGTAGACTGCAACTTTCTTTAATTCATCTCAGCAACAATTTGTCTGGTATAAGGTTGTGACCATATTCTGAAGCATTTCCATCTGGTTAAAGGCTGCCATCTCCCAGGTGCCCCTTCCTATCAGGTCTCAACTGTCACTGAAAAGCCATCACCCTCTAATTAGAGAGAGAAAGAACATCTCTTTCTTCACCAGGCAGGAATGGGGCTAATTTTATCTCCTTAACACTTGAGCTAGACATCTAGACTACCTTTGCAGTCAGTGGAGAGAAAAAAGTACCTCCAGAGAAAAACTCATCTAACCTGTGTCAGACACTGTCTTTAGGATGAATAATGAAATTTATTTAATTATTTATTTATTCCAAAGTTGACAACAGATGGAGTTGGGAGGGACTAGCTCAGATGTACATCTAAGTTTTATAAATCTTATCCTAGAATACCCAGTGTTATGCCTTGCTCAAAAAATGGATATCTTTTACAAAATCACTGTAACATGGATTTATTACGTTCTCAGAGCATGTATGAAATCAACACCTGTTGTGTATTAATTGTGGAAGCCTAGCACAGTCACTGTACTGGCTCTTCTGGGCATGGACCTGAAGCATACCTTACCTTGCTCCTTCATATTTGGTGGTGAGGGAAAAACTTTCTCTCCTGAAACAACTCTCCTGAAATGATACCCCCCCAGGTAGTTGCTGACCAGAATGTGGGTGAAAGAGACATCATTTCCACACCTCCCTTCTGGTACCACCTTATATAAATGTTTCTTATACAGTCTTTAAATTATTCCTTTCTCTTCATCCTCTTACCTCTGCTTTCAATCCCACATGGTGATCCCTCAGAGGAATGAAAAGATTTTTTCCTGACCAAGCTGAGCAATCTGCAGCCATTTTGGAGACTTGTAGAATTGCAATCCAAGTGTAGATTAATAAATACTCAAAAAAAAATTCTACTACTTTGGAACATATATTAGTAAGTACATTTAATAAAACATCCTATATGCTTCAAAGGTTTGGCATAAGTTCTCATTTTCCTTTCACTTTGAAGGTGCTGCTTTCTTTTTCTTTCTTTCTTTCTTTTTTTTTTTTTTTTTTTTTTAATTCTGTATTTTTGACAATTGTTTCCTTTTCATTTTGACTGTTAAGGCATTCCACCACAAGAAGGGACTCTGTGATCCTAATCTTCTAATTTAGTTACTGTGTATCTGCAAAGTATACTTGTATTTCATTGCTGTATCTCCAGTACAGCAACAGCCATACTTAGTTACTCTATATCTACAATGTGATGTGTTCTTTAGTTTTCAGTTAATTAAGGCTCACTTTACTTTTCTAGAAATGTTTCCATGGTCATAAAAGTAGTAGCTGGGGGGAGAAAAAGCCTTTGAACATTTGGCACAGTAGTTTGCTTTTTAATATTCTCCTTGTGCATGAATATAAAAGAAAAATATACTGTTTAAAGGGGTCTTCAGCTAAGAAAGTAAACAAAGGTTTGTGTAAATATAGTTCTTCAGGCAATTATAATGCAGATTATGAAACCATGATGGGAATACACTAATATTATACTTACTGTGCAATATGTAATCATACATTTTGAATAAACAGGAGAATTACCATAAAAGCAAAGATCAGCACCTCTATGGGATGCCTGGGGTCATGTTCTGTCACTCATACTTTCCCTGAATGCTGAAAATGCTTTGGAAATAACACTGGTCTCAACTACTGCATGTAGTGGCCATAAAATATAAAACCTCGAGTGGCCATTTTATATGGACATTCACCACAAAAAAAAAAAAAAAAAAAAAAAAAAAGTCTTTTTAGAAACAAATCATTCCCCTTCTTAGTCAA
This sequence comes from Oxyura jamaicensis, assembly GCF_011077185.1. Taxonomy (NCBI): domain Eukaryota; kingdom Metazoa; phylum Chordata; class Aves; order Anseriformes; family Anatidae; genus Oxyura; species Oxyura jamaicensis. Next base: position 69,117,357 of record NC_048893.1, on the reverse strand, counting down.
GGCTGCTCAGTTCTAATGATGTTAAACTTGCCTAAACTTCACTGACATTTCATTATTACATTCTACAAGAACAGACACAAGCTTTTGTTACCCATATATTACAATGTAGCATGCAAAGATAAGATACATCATGAAAACAATTGCAATGGATTTTAGATTTCTGATAGAAAAGCTTAAAATGAATACTAGATATGCTGTCTTGGAAACTGTCTAGTATTTTACTAATTAATATATTATTTAACAAAATCTCAAAGTATTTCTCTTGGAAATGTGTTTTTTTGTGCACTTATTAACATGAAAAGGAGAAATTATACAAGGAGTTGTGTATGCATCTCAGACCTACCATCTTTCTATCTGAGGGCCATAAGTCAGAGTCCTTGCCTCTCTTTTGAGTCCATTGTTCCTGTATCCCTCCACATTGGCTCAGGTATTAGGGTTCCAGACAGATTCAGGTTTCCTCTCCCTGCACTTCTAAGGATCTCCCATGAGTACTGTGAGCCCTGAAGTTAACCCCTAAACATGAGCATTGCTTCCTCCAGTTGTGCCTTGGAAGAAATTGGCCCTGGCTATTCTGCTTTGTATTTTGTTCTGAGTTGTTGCTGTGTCAGAATTATTCACCAAGGACAAGATGGCATGGATCACAGGGGCTTGAGGGATGGGGAAACCTCTTCCTCCATGAATCCCAGAAGGATTTAGTCAGTAGAGAGATGTCTAGATGTTCAGCTTGGCCAAGGAAGCACTGTTGCCAACCATACTCTCTAGCAGAATGCAAAGCATCCGAGTACTTTTTCATTATCCAAGATAGGCGTTCTTGATGGTGCAATATTTTGTCTTTCCTAATGGGTTATCTGCTTACTTCTGCAAAAATCATGGTCTATATGATTTGATTTCACTGTCAAGCTTAGACCCTTGCTGCAATTTTTCAGATGGGGGTGCTAAATGTCTTGCCCACAGATGAAAAGTAGAAGGAGAGAAGCACTGTAGCCCTGTAGCACCGTACTAGCCCTGAACTAGCTTCAGCATTCCTCCTCATCTAGCAGTTACTGAAGCACAAACATGTAATCATGGGAAATGCTATAATTAAATATAAATCTCTGCTTCAAACTGAAAGGGCACTGAGACTTCATTTCTGTGTAACTGAAAGACAGGAACAAGAGCACAACTATTAGAAAAATTACCTTTGAATCAATTTCTTAGTGTGCTATGCTTGCTTTTTTGGTCTAACCCACAAATTTGTACCTGCAAGATTAGTCCAAAACTGTACATTATTTACCAACATCAACTTTAAAAATCAGGGGTCTGGCAATGCTCCATCCTGGAACTGAAGAGATGATACTGTATGCTGCTATTAAGGAAGGTAAAAACTATTCCTGAAAATATTGTATAAATCTACATACGACAAGTTGAGTTCAAATAGCGATTTCATAAAACTTTTTACTCTTTTGTCCATTAAATTGTTTTGGATTCATAAGAAGCTAAGGTCTGTGTGTTCTCAAACACAAAGACTGACTTACAAAGCATGTTGCACCTCTATTCCCACTGAGCTACCTACTGAGGCTACTTTAAAGCCCCCCTTCACCACAGTATATGAACAATTTAATATTTTGAAGCAAAGATAACAGTAACAGTATCACTTTCCTGCTTCATGTTTTAACACTAGCAGACTTCAGGAGAAATGCTGAATGTACCAGGGCTCTGCATTTGCTATAATTAAAGCTGGAAAGCCCTGAAATTTGGGCTGAAATTGGGCTGATTTTTAAGTCTTTTAAAATACCTCGTCTTAGCTTGTATTGCAATTTGCTGGCATCATGGGAAAGGCTGAAATAATTTGATTGGGGTATTTCTAAAATCCTGTCTTCACTAAAAATCAACTTCCTTCTTGTCCTGTCTTCAAATGGGCAGGTTTGATTAGTGCCAGGATTATTCTGAATATTCCTGAGGCTCAAATAATGACAAGGTTGCCACTTACCTGGCCTCATTCATTCCAGCTGTTGGAGTAGTAATGCTAAAGCTCTTATGGAAGGCATTTAGTGTGTGAACACTCAGTCTAAACCAGATTGCAACATGTATAAACAAAAACCCCAAAGCAAAACAAAACAAACAAAACAAAACAAACAAACAAACAGGAAAAAAAAAAAAATTGAAGCTTGCCTGTTGACAGCCCATACAGTTCTGGAGCATCAGGCTCAGTAAAACCTGCTGCAGTGAACTCATCAGGAGAGCATGCCAGTAACTCCAAGGGACTGTGATTTCCAGGAGGTCACAGCTAAGGTTCTGTTGGTATATGCCAGGACTCCTCACTTTTTTTTTTTTTTTTTTTTTTTTCCAGAGGTTTGAGTTCTGCTGAGCAAGGCATTTTGGAAAAGCAAGAGAAACCACCGGGCAATTTTAACACTGTTAACAAAGATTTTTTTTGTCATTGAATTAGCTTTGAGAGGATTTGATTTAACTGTGTCAGAGTATGTGTTGGAGAGGAGTTGCAGAGGGGGAACTGTACATTTCTAAGGGAAACTCTGATTGAACCACTGTGGAATATTAGAGATTAGACAGTGTGATAAAAACTGTATACAGAAATGTTGGGGTGGGGTGGGGTGGGGTAGGGAAGGTGGTAGCTACAGGTCTGTGTGCCTGTCTGTCCATCCTTCCACTCCTTTTTCTGGAGGAGAAGATATTCTATATTCTATGGGTAGAGATGATCTCAGCACAGTTTGAACCTCATTTTTTTAACAACCAGCATGAACGTAGGATAGCTGTGCATTTTCTGAGCAGAGTATTATATATAGATATTATATTACCCACTTCACCATAAGTTGCATGTGAGTACATCACCTGATTCTTTAGGAAAACATGAAGAATCAGTGGTTAAACATGTCCTAATGTCCTAAACAGCTGTTAAATTATTTTGTTAAAATGTCTTAAAGTTGGTTATCTTTTTGATTAAGAGATTAAGACATTGTCTTCTCATACAAGAAGCCCAAGCCAGCAATACCTTTTTAAATACAATCTTTTTTTTTATTATTATTATTTTTATTATTATTATTATGAAGAAGAAGAACAGTCTTCTGTATGGAAAACAAACAAACAACAATAAAAACACATACACACACAGAACCAAACCAAACTGCCACCACCACAACCATGAAAACCACAAAAGGCTGTTTTGATTACTCTGGTCTGGTTCTACTTTACAGAGTTCTTCTAGCTGCTGGGTTACATCCTAACTCAACTGCAGCTCCTTCACCCTTCACCATGTTTTTACATTTGTTGTTATATTTCTCAGGGATGCTTTCAGTTGAAGATCATGAAGTCTGGGTATCTTTGACAGTCCTATCCTGAACTTAAGAGAACTTCTAGTCACAGCATTTAAAGGGTCTTGTGTGGTAATTTTTTTCAAAGGAAAATGGGTTCTAGCATCTGGGATAGATAAACAGAAGATGTCTCACAGAGAGGTGACTGCATTTTTAGTAGACTGCTATAAGGAACAAACTGTCTACAGCAGAAATTTCTTTCTAAATCCATCATGTAGTGGTTAGGTTGATGCTCTGTAGCATGAAGAGGCATGATGAATCTGTCTGATTTTGAGAAAATGCTAAATAATGTGCATTAGCTACCCATAAATTATCAAATCCTGCAAGGTTATTACATTTGATAATCTGTGTGGCACTGCTTTCCAAAGATGTGATTATGTTTATCTGGGGAAAATAATGAAAATTCTTAACCTGACTTTGTTTCTTATTGCATTGCATTGCATAACCACTTAAATCTATAAAAACATACAAATAACTACCAAAATGGGGTATTGTTTGTTTGATTTTTTTTTTTTTTAAGATCATTTAATTATTATTTCAGGTTCAAGAGTCTACTTCCCCAAAACACAAAATTCAGTGTTGCTTCTGTACCCTAACCCAAGCCAGTGATCCAAGTTACAGAAATTTCTAAAAAAAAAATTCTAAAAACCAGACAAATGCAAATAAAAATAAAGCAACATTTACAGTAACATACACACCAAATAAGTCCAAAAAATAAACTAGAAATTGAATTTGACTTACTATAGAAAATATATGTACTTTATGTCTGTATTTATATCTACACACATAGGATATATATTTAGCAAAATTGTGTATTACCAGAAGAAAGTGCTGACAGTCATCTCAACTTGAGATGACTATTAAAAACTCAGATTCAGAAAAAGAAATCACTGTTCTGTTGTAGCATTGAACATTAGATTTCTAAACTGCATTTGCCATGTTGTTCTTGAGGTTAGATCCTGGGATTATAGATATTTATAGGGTCTTGGTTTACTGTTATGAAAAATGTTACCTTTCTCTGGGTGAATCAGGATATTTTTCAGCAGCAACGTGTACTGACAATTAGAAAAATAAAAAAAAAAATAAAAAAAGAAACTTTACTTCCATACAGCATACAGTTCTAATGAAAGCTCAACATACCTTTATATTGTTTTTTTGTTGTTGTTGTTTGTTTTTTGTTTTGTTTTGTTTTGTTTTGTTTTGTTTTGTTTTTCAATGCAAAGTGGCAGATTCTTAAGGAGAGAAGAGTATGCTTTCTTTTCAGTTCCAGAATATGACCCTGTATTGCTTCAGTCCTATTTCTTTTTCACAGTAAGAAAAACTACTAATATTATTTAGCACTGGTATATCTCCACTGGCTACAGCAGTAACAGACTCTAAAATCTAAGGTGAAGAGCTGTGTTACACAATGCTGTATACTATGCGTGCTACTGGGCTACAAATACACAGCCATAATTTTTCAAGGACTTGCTACTGCCAGAAAATGGGATGAGGCTAGGACACATGAAAAAATAAAGCATCAAACACTGTTCAGAGCTCAGTTACAGACTAGGATGTGTCAAATTTGATGGCAGCTATGTGAAAGCTGCGTGTCTAATTTAAAACCAGTCATTTGGGATTCTTCCTCAGTTAATGGAGAGAGAGGTTCCTCAAAGGCAGAGCCACCTTATCTACTGATAGGCTGAATGGTATTTTCAAGGAAACTCTCCTACTCAGTCTACCTGCCTTCTGTGACATCTGACAGTTTGCTGTGAAACCTTTAATGCCACTCACAGAAGCTCAGATCCATAAGCCATGGACTGGAACCTTCATTGACCAACAGGCTAATCAGCTCTGGCCTCAGCCAGGCTCCAGCCAGGCTCCAGCCGCCATTTTGGGCCCGGACAAATGTGAACTTCTCTGTATTGGCTATTTCCCTGAAGTGAAGTTAAGTATCTGGAAATGGTACTTGACAATTTTAAAATCTGTAATTTTTTAGACTAAAAACATCCATCAAACACATAACACCTACTTATCCCCAGATCTAACTTTTAATCATTTATAGCACTGAAATCTAATTAGCTCTATGCCTTCAAAAAGGGTATATACTTATTTTGCAAATACACCTGATTTTCTCATAACTTTTGCAAATACTGAAGTTATTTTCCAGGGGCTGTCATATTCACTGATCACTTGAATTTCAAGCTACCTCTTTTGGCAAAGATCAATAATACTCAAAACATTCACATGCAACAGCATCATTTTCCCCAAGCTTCGGAGTCTGTTTTTGGAAAGGCCAACTGTTTTCCCCCTATATACAACAGACACTTCTGAAAATGTGGTGTCAAACAAATTTGTTACTAGGACGAAAATTGGAATTTGCCATTATGATATCTTTACTGAGCAGAATGCAGCTCACTACCAGCAAAGGGATTTAGGAGTGAAATCTCACAAAATGTGCCTTTATAAAGACCTCAAAGGAAAAAGACAAAACTAAAATACTCCACTGATACTAAACACACATAAAGCCTTATGCTGCCTCCTGCATGCCCGGAAGGCCATAAAGAAGATAAAAATCAATATCTGGAAGGCAACCCTGCTTCCTGCAAGGCTCTCCATTCTGCATAAGCACAGTTAGTAAAGGGACTAAGGTGGTGGTGTGATAAAACCTTTTAAATTTTCAGTAGAAAATGCTAGTGGGATGGGCAGCAGGGAGGCTTCACAGTTTGGACACTCAGTTACCATGAGATCTGTCCATAAAGCCAAGGGATGCAGACTAGCCCACATCTCTGCATAGAAAAACAACGCTAAAAGATTACTGTTGAAACTATGCCAGTGTTTATACTTTGGGCACATTTTCCCCAGCTTGTACACTCTTTCAGAGATGGAAAATCAAAAAATATAGCTATGTATTTGGCAAGTTTGTAACTAATGTGAGCAGAAGTCCTCCCAAAGTGTGTTACTTCATATATGATATATTGCCAGACTTACTGATACTACTGGAATTGAAGACCATGTTTTTCTTAGCCATCTGTATGCATCTGGTTGAAAATTACTTCCTTTCTTTTATTGTCTTTTAAATCAGACATTTGCTCTGACAGACCAGTGAAACTTCCTCTTTGCCTTTCGATGTCATCCTCATTGCTCATTGGGGATCAAGATTAACATTAGTTCCAGGCCTGTCAATGTACAGACACCACAGTCTAAACCAACCAAGAACCTCAGAATAAATGACTCTGGGAAGGAAATGAATGAAACTACCACTCAAAGACGAAGAGATGTTTTCCAGGAGACAAAATAAATAAATAAATACATAGCTCAAAATATTCTGAGGTAAAAACCATGAATGGAGTGGAAGTCCACCTGTTAGTACAAGCACCATAACCAAGAAATCCAAGCCATAAGGGCTAACCACTTCTACCAGTTTCTTTAAAGGACAAAATCATGTGTAAGTCAAATTCTGCAGGAGGCACATACCTGTATTGTCATAAAATTGTAAGTAAGAGCAGAGAATTTCCTGCTTTGCTTGAGATGATGCTGTCATTTGTCACACAAAGGGCGCATGGGAGGAATGTTTCTCTTCCCTCTAGTCTTATGTGGGATTTGTTTAAGTTATATACAAAATTTTACAGGCTCTCTGTACCAACATCTTTGACCAAGCTCCAGCTGCCTCCCTTCCTTTTAAAATGCTTCTCCTCCTGTATCTGTTTGGAGTTTGCTGAGGTTTTGCCCTCTCTGTTCCGAGAGTATCTGCAGAGGGCCTGATCATGGCCTGTCATCTGGCAGAGACTGTATGGAGTGGCTTGCAAAAAAGGTATTGACCATCTCTATAGTTCCTAGGCTTGTTATTTTTGAACAGGACTGTTTTCTGAAAAATTCTGGAAGTTTCTGGAACTTCCTTCCTTCCTTCTTTGCCCTTTCTTTCTTTCTTTCTTTCTTTCTTTCTTTCTTTCTTTCTTTCTT
>NC_048893.1:69076209-69110097 GCF_011077185.1 Oxyura jamaicensis | reverse complement strand
CTTTCTTTCTTTCTTTCTTTCTTTCTTTCTTTCTTTCTTTCTTTCTTTCTTTCTTTCTTTTTCTTTTTCTTTTTCTTTTATTTTCCTCTCTCTCTCTCTCTCTCTTTCTCTCTTTCTCTCTCATACACAATCACTGCAATAGAAAAAACACCTCCCCTCAAATGAAATCATCTGCGTTGTTCCTCCTCCTTCACAAAATGACACATCTTATGGCAGGTATGTAAGAGAAAATTTTGGCATTTATTCTTACCATGAATTCAGTTTTTGTGTGAAAGGAACTGAGAGTTAACACCTTTGCTGAGCTGTCAAACACACACACACAATCTACTGTCCAAAATGCAGTCCTGGCAGAAACTTGTCCCTTGTAGCCATTGTTCGTGGGATGTATTTTTTTCTGAAAGATATGCACAGTGCCTCTTTTCTTTAGCATTTTTCACAAATATTTAACATAGTAAAAGGATGCTAGAAAATCCTTTACCCCTTCTGGTCTCTGTCTTCATATCGCTATTTAAAAATGCAACCAAATCCCAACATTTTTAATTAGATAGGAATAAAAATAACAATGATAAATCTAAAACAATGCAAAATCATGAAAAACAAACAAATGAAATAGCACTACCAGAGCCAAGAGTTCTTACCCAAAAGGGTAATGTAGAAAAAGGGATTTAATTATCACTAGTGATATTAGAGACAACCCGCTCAAACACCATTTCAGCTGTATGCAGCTATAAAAGAGAGAAAAAAGGAGAGAACAATATGCTAAATGAGATGTTAAATAATACACTTTAAACAAAAACTAACAAGCTTCACACAGAGATGTGCACTCTGACAAGAGAACCCATTTAAGCAAACCAAAATACAGAAAAAAATCAAAAGATCTGCTGCATATTTTTCCAGTTTATTTTTCCCTTTTTTCCTCTCTGCACTAACAGCTTTTAAGAGGCCAAAGATATTCAAAGGGAAATGTCACCATTCTTACAAGCTTAAATAAACTATTTATTAGAGGTAGACTAAGTACTCTGTAGAAATTTATTTACCCTGGCAATAATATTTATAAATGATCTGTGAAATATTATGACATTGTACTGGTAGTATAGCAGTTTGCCTGTGATGTTTTTGTTCCAATCATCAAGTGGACTTAGAGGAGGGAAATATTTCTGTGCAGGGCCAGGTAAAACGTGCAGGGAACATTAGGAGAAGATGAGAAGGCATTAAGTGCAATTTTTGATGCTGGCAATAAATAAGTCTAGAGGTAATAAATAAATAAATCACTCAGCTTAAAAAAAAAAAAAAAAAAAAAAAAAAGCAACCTTTTTACAGTCCCAATCAATTGAGTCTCTGCTGCTTATAACTGAGAGGTCTGAACACAGCATGACTGAAACAGGCAGTGAAGCTCCTCAGCCACAGGAACATGAAAGCTGCAGGACAACCAGCTGGAGAACACAGATACCTATTTATATATATATATATAAATATATATATATATATATTTATATATATATATATATACACACCTACCCACAGGAAGATGTGGGCTGCCCTTTGCATTTATTTTTTTGACCAACATACCAAGGCAGTAACAACAGAAACCCAGCAATTAGGTATACCAAACACAACTGCTATTTTAAGAACAGCAAACTTCATTTATGGTTTGGGGGATGGGAGTAGGGATGGTTTAGAAATGAAACGTGCAAACATGTAAAACTCAGATTATTTAAATGCTAATGAATACTATGTTTGAACACTTCTCCTAAATGACATAAAAGCCATAATCTATTTTACTGCAATCTATGAATCTATTCTAAAGATGGCTCACGCTGGTTATTTGACTGTTGTCCTCCACCACCTCCACCCTATGAGAGGTAAACACCTAGCAAAAAAAAAGACAAAGTTGATTTATTCTAAAACTGGATATCAATTCCTCAGTTTCCTGATAGCAGTTTTCGTCATTGGGGTGGGGTGTGAGGAGCATTAAAATCAAAGTCTTACTTGACTTTCATGAAAGTATATCAGGTATCTCACAGGTACACATCAACAGAACATGCAAGTCTCAGAAGACAGCTTATATCTTCATTCCTACTCAACAAAAAGGTAAAAGGAAACTGGCAAAAACATAGATCTTTGGATTTAAATATGGAAATGGTTATTTGTAAGAACTACAGATGTCATGTAAAACATGTATTTCCATGAACCAACTCACAGAAAATACAAATATACTTATGAAATCATGCAGCTTATGACTGATTTGATTTATCTATAAATTATCAGGTCACTTCCTATACTGCGCTATTCTTCATTACTATATCTCCCCACAAAATCTTCATTACTTTGTACAGGGGCTATTTTACCATACCAGCCTACGAATTGTGTGAATATTTCTGTGTTCATTCTAAGCTTTCACTATAGGTATCTCATGCGTTTATGCCATGCAGGTTGAGATCCTCAATTTTTAGGTTAATAGTAACTTTTGAAGACACTCTTAATAAAATTCTACTTAGAATTCATTATGAGAGCAAGACGGGTGAATGAGAAAACAAACAAAAGAAAATAATTTCAATGGCATTTGAGTGAAGTATAAAAGACAGTTGTGGCATGTGTATAGTCCTCAATAATATATATCCAAATGATTATATTTAAAGAAAGATGGATGAGAAGGTATCTACAAAACGGACAACAAATTCTATTCTTCCTGTCTTGTACCATGTTTGCTTTTGTCTGACTTCACTGTGATAATGTTGCAGAGCATAAAGCTGGACTTTGAACATTTTTAAGTTTACTTTATGCCTCATTTTTGACCTGGATTTTGTCTTGTTTTATTTTTGCTGACCTCTTGTTCTTTATGCATAAAATTTTAACATTAAAAATCTTGAAAGCCCTGCTAAGACGTGGTTAGGAGCAGGTCCCAACAACGTGCAAATCATGGGGTGTGTCCTGATTATCATCTTGACAAGTACATCAAGCCTTGGCTCCTCTAGGGAGTGGCCCTGGGCGTGAACCTCTACAAACTTGGCCCAGGTTTCCTGTTTATAACCTAGTAAGGTGTCTTTCACCTCATTTGCAAAGCAAGCACAGAGCTACCCTGTGCTGAGCTTTAACGTGTGCTTCCCAGTCACACTTCTTACATGGCACAGCTTTTGCACAGCCCTGCTGCAGTTATAGGTCGGCCCCATGTCAGTGTAAGGAGGTCAGTATAGAAATTTTATTTTCCTCCTCAGGAACCACAGCCATTAAATATACACACATTTCAACATTTCTAGAGTAAAGTATGAGAACACAATGGCTAGGGCACTAAAACAGATATTCAGAATCATGGGATTGCCTAAAAAATGTGATTGGTATTCTTTTTACTCAGCTCATTTTCTTTAAGCACATGTGATAAACCCCTGTGAGCATTTGGGAATTTCTCTGTGTAAGGTCTAGATGCTGCCACACAACCACAAATCAAACTATGGGAGAACCCTCTGAGTAGGGCTTGGAGGAAAGTCCCACTTCAGGAGAAGTGTAATGAACTATTCTGCACTAAGCCTGCAGCCTTCAGGGTGGAAGGCTTCGTTTGCAGCAAAGCTGTCTGTCATCTGCCCACACCCAGCACTCACGGCCACTGCCAATGGGAAGAGCACTGTCCTGGAAAACAACAGGCTTTTGCCTAAATATATTTCAACAGATCAATAGCAAATCTTCAACTCTCTCAACTTTATCTGCAAGAGAGAAATTTGTGTCCCTCAGTTTCCTTCATTTCTTTTTCCCCTTCTCTCCTACCCCTATTAATCTTAACTTGCTGCAATAACATCTTTCTTCAAGTCTTTGTGCTGGAGCTGTGTGCAGCTAGGAGGTGCCTGTATGCTCTTACAATGAAGAAATGAAAAGAGTCATAAATATGGGCTGATATATTAAAAGGTGCAATACAAGATATATTTTGTTCATTGCTGAATCCAGCTTGGTCCACTCTGCCTGCTTATTCTAGTTAAATTCACATGTCAACATATAAAAAGTTATTTCAGACTGCAGCATTTCATTACCCGAGCCAAGCCAAATGAACACAGGAATAGCAACAGTACACACGCCAAGGAAAATGAACTTTTTTTTCCTCTTACTGTGACAGTTTTAGAAGCAGCCAATTATAGATTAAAAAAAATCATGAATGAGCAGTGTAATTTTGGAGCTATACCTTAATGTGAAGTATTCCTTTAAATACGAAATTAATATAATCATGAAATTTTAACAGTTTTTCATGGTTCTTCATTCTTCTGCAAGAACTCATTCTAAGTAAAATTTTATGCTATATAAGAAGACCACAATAATCTTTTCCCACTAGTAAAATTGCTACTCTTATGAGTGTTACATATATAGGAGTTTTTACATACATAAAGAGAATGTGGTCATTTGTGGTATCTATAGATTACATTGGGGGCCTGTTAAGGGAGTAATGCATGGAACAAATTTGTTGACATGTTTTACAGTGTCTAGATTTTTCTATCCTGTGCTATTTTGTACATTTCCTGCTCTGACATAAATGACCTCATTAACAAGAAATTCTAAGCTTAATTCTGTTTAGTGACCTCCATCTGTATGTGTAGCCTTGGAGGAGAAAGAAAGAGTAGAAAAAAAATAAAATCAAACAAAATTCTGTTCACAAAAGGGAGTTCTCTGTTGAATGATATAACCATTACTCCAGTCAGTCTGAGCTATGGTCAGCCTGCCCAAACATCTAGGAAAATTAAGTAAATGAAGCAGAGATATTTTGGGGACTGAAAATTACTTTCCAAATACAAGCAGTTTAATTTTACCTTCCAAGCCTATGAAAGAAATCACACTGTAGCAGTTCCTGTCACCCCCAAGCATATATGCTTTACTACAGGAACCAAAGTTTATTTTTGTAATCCCAACTCAGGGCAAAACTTCATTGTGATTCCAGGATCTGTCCCACTTGCAGTGATCCTAACAGTGGTGATTACTCTGTGGCTAGGACTGGAAATAAATGTTTTCAACATCTGAACACTTTGTTGTTGCTGTTGTTGTTGTTTGTTTGTTTGTTTTTCCTGTGGATAGTGAGTTCACAATGTGCTACAGAGGGAGAGCTGACCATACCTAGTAAAAGCTCCAGTCAAAAATGATAACAATATTCAGTATTCATAGAAATCTGAAAGTACTTTATTGACTCTAAAAAAACAGAGGCTGGAAAGCATAAGATGCAAAAGATATCCTGAAAAAAAATGTAGATGCAAAAATGCAAAAGGTAAACCAAATCTGTACAAATACACAACTACTTTACACATTGTGACTACAGCAAAAAATGTTGAATAAGACAGTCATGCAAGACTACAGGACCAGGCTCAAATGAAATATGTCCTGAAGCATAATTTGGAGGTCAGACATTGAAACTCTTTAAGAAAAATCTAATTCGCTTGCAGTTTCTAAATAAATGAGTGTGCCTCCATGTTCCCCCCCCATCCTCCTCCTCTGTCAAACCACCAACCTCAAACTTCCTGGACAGATCTCATCGTCCAGCCTTCCCCTACACTGCACAGCTGCTGTCACAAGGGGCACAAACAGGTCAGAACTAAGGGGTTCCAGAAATGCAAATCCTCATGGTATTACTATGGTATTGACTATCTAGGCATGCATTTCTGAAGGTGGCTATCCCATTTCTAAGGTAATCATAAATTAGGTTTTATGGTGAGCACACTCTTTAGATACAAAGAGATATATATTCTTCTGCCCCACAAAGATGGTTTCTAAGTGACTTCCCAGATTAATTTGAAGCACGTGAGAGACTGCCAATGCTTTAGTTCCTGGGTACTCACAAGGATCATCCCCCTTCCAATTTTACACATTTTTTGAAACCTGCACAGAGACAACAGCTATTCCTTCTGTCTGTCAAATACCAAGGCAAACTGAGCACTGCACAAAGATGTGAATGCTTTTTGCTTGGCACCCACTCAGTCTTGCTGTAGATGGATAGGTCTAGTCTTTCACAGGTTACCTGTGTAGCCTTTGACAGGCAAGATGATGCTCATTGTGGCTTTAGTAACTCTCCAGATACCTAAGTTCTGCAGAGCATTTCAAGGCTGCAGCCACTAAGCATAGTGAAAGTCATTAACAAAACTGACATTAATAGGCAGCATGTGGGAGGGCAGAGTAGGAAATTCAAAGGTTGGTGTGTTTTGGGTTTCTGAGAGAGAACATGGGCTTCTGCTGCCTCCTAGGGTATGTCTTGGCAGTGCCTGCTGCTTGGAGGCTACCTGCACTTAATGTTAAACGTTCTAACTGCAAAGCAGCTGGCAGTGCAATTATGGCTGCAAAGAGGCCACAGTGCTCTATTTTTGAGCATTTACTTGGCCTTTCAGATGTCTTTTCTGTGTCCCTTGGGAAGTCTGATGTAATACTTATCAGTGTCTGATAACTAGACTCTTAAAAAAATGATATTTTAAATAAAGACTATATATTCGATATTCATCCTATTTCTCTTTTTATTTTTGAGGTTTCAGGGTCCCTGCTTTTTATGTGTATCTCCACTGCGAGAGCTAAAAACTAGCAATTGTGCACATAATTACACATCTCCAGATACAGCAGCTTTCAGAAACACATGTAGTAGTAGGAGACTTAGGATACTACCACTGAGCTGGTAGACTGCACTTTCTAATCCTAAAGAGACAGCAAAGCTGTATGAGCTAGATCCCAGATTCAGATGGAAATCTGAGCAGACATTTAACCAGACCTGGCAGCAGACAACCGAGCGCTGCACTAGCCCGCATTTTGAATGACAGTATTTTGGCCACTTTCCATACCTGTTAAACTCACTTTACTGGTCATTGCTGTATCCTTCACTTCTTGAAAAACTAAAAAGAAATGCCCCTTTTTATCAGTTATAGACTCCTGCTTCTGTTGACATTTTTTCAGAAGAGAAAATATCACAGAATTTCAGTATTTCTAGTCATCAGGTTTTGAAAATCCCTAGAAAAAACACCTACTGATTTAGTATTATTTAATTATATTTTGGCATTGCACAAAAATGCATGCGAGGATCGAGCTTGTGATAAACTAAGAAAGTACCTATGTGATCAGAGAGATCTGAGGTACTCCGCAGAAACTCATCTCTCAGACTTGTAACCCAGTCCTCTCCTCCTGGTCTTGAAGGGCTGCAGCGTGTACCAGACACATTGGCTAACGTGTTTTACTAAACTGTATGAGAACACAGCACTGAAATCAAAACCAATCTTCTAAACAGGAGGAATATGAATGCCATTTATCAACATTATTTACTAATAGGAAAAGGGATTTTGTTACAGAAATAAGTATGTATTACTGATTTGCTCACTATTTTGCTACTATATAAAACGTAAAGCTATGTGTTGCAAATAACAATGTGGCAGTAAATATAGGGAGAAAGAGCTTCTCAGTTTCTTGACAATTTCTCTCTCTTATTCCCTTACCTCATAAATCTTAATTGAAGGACTTTTCAAGAATTTACTATTAAGACAGGTGAATATTTTCATCCGTAGACACAGACAACTTGTCAGGGCAGGTCACCCCAGTACTCCAGTGCATATTATTGCTTTGTTTGGTTTTGGACTCTTACAAAACTGTCATGCTGTAAAATGCCTCATACAGCAGTGTTGTATGTACTGTGTGTTATATATAATCCATTCAAACACCCAAAGACTGCTTCTAGCAATTCAGGCTCAATCTGTTCTTCTAGTCCACCTCTTCGTATATGATACCGGTGATCAACAGTGAGAGAATGGCTCCAGGGCTAACCAGATGTTTGCTCTGACTCAGCATTGCAGTTCCTGCATGAAATATGAATCTGACTTCTATTCTGGTAACCACTTGAAATACATTTTTTTTTTTCCCCCAGTGTATTTTCCTTAATCAAGAGGAATTGTTAGAGTAAATATATTCATGATATTCAAATTACATGATATTCAAATAGTATTAAAATTACTTTTAAATTACTAAGCTGAAAACTGTGGTAGGTAAAAAAATCATAGCAATTCTGAAGGAAGAAGGACTAGAGGAAAATTAGTTTTTTTTTTTTTTTTTTTTTCTATAGGATAATTACTCTTGGTTTTCATGATGATTTGGACTCTTTTTCATTCTGAAAGATAATTAAATAATAAAAAATATTAAACAAATGAATTAGAAAATAAACAAAAAAAAGTTCAACTGCAATGATCCTATGAAAAAAAACACAGAGTGTTTCAACACAATTCTGATTTTCAAAAAGTTCATTTGAAGTGGAAAATTGGAAGTCCTTACTTTTAGTCTATGATTTAAAGTACAGTTCCACAGAATGTGACACCTGTTCAAAAAATGTTCCACTTGAAACAAATTGTCATTTTCAAATGGAGAAATGTTCCAAATGTTCCAGTGTGAAACTCTCAACTTGTCCGTAGGGCAGCATTTGCAGCATACAGCCATAAACAGCTAAGGACAGCTACATATCTATATTTGAAAAGAGCCTTCAAAATTAAGTAATTTAACACTGGCAACAATTGGTGCTCATTAAAATTGTTCAAATAAAATTTATTTTAATCAGAAAATAGCAATTAAAAATGTTCATAAGAAAATATAGGTTTGATGGATTTATTTATTTATTTAGTTGAAGATGCTAGAAAAATGTTGAAATACTTAGTTTTCATATTTCTCTTTCAATGAAGGCATTTTGTTTTGGGATCTAGGATGATCTACCACTTAGAACTGTAAACTGATTTGGAATAACCTTTACATGTATAGAAAGGTAGAAATAAAAATTCTTATAACTAATGTGATTTTTGTCATTCTTTGGAATTCCAACTCAAAGCTCATTGTGGGAGGACTTGAGCTTTTATATATATAAAAAAAAAAAAAATCTCCTGGATATTCTTATGGTAAAAATACAATTTCTCACTTGCCATTAGTAATTTTTTTTTTTTTTTTTTTTTTTTCCCAAGCAGAACTAACAGAGCTTTGTTTCCTATACCTTTGCAGACAGACTCTCCAGCACCTGAGAAGAGCCGGAACACCCTGCAATCATTTCTGCTGGGAGCAGGGGGATTAGCAAAATATCTGTCCTTTACCCAAGCACCTGTTTTCTCAGAAATTACGAGAAGAAAACAAGCTTGAGTTTATGACCCCTTTCTCAATTTTGATTAAAAACTGATGATTATATTTTGAAGGTTTTGATTCCCTTTATACAAGCAAGACAGCGTTTCATATTGCTCCTTTGTCAAACTGGGGGAAGAATGGTTTGCTTAGATTCTAGACATGCACTCACTCCCTGTGAGGCACAAGTCAGCACATGGTTGTAGATTGGGCTGTTCAGTCTGAATGCAGTCTTGAAACTCTGCTCCCCTTTTGCTATCTGCATAATGCAAGAGGCAGCTTTTAATAACTGAAGCTTCCATCATTTGATATTAATTCCTGCAAGTATGATTTTTTTATTATTATTATTTTATTTTTGTTCTAGACTATCAAGCCAATTTGAATTAATAATTTCATGTCAACTAAGATAAGGGTGGGCTGCACCTGGGTGGACTCTTGAACCTCAGCTGCATTAATCACAGCTCCAGCAGAAGGCATCCTCAACTGGACTAGCAGAAATGGCTATAAGCAGCTTTGGCAGTCAGGTTCCCCGCAGATTAGACAGCCCAGGCACATCAATGTGGATTAGACTTCCAGCATGGTAATAGTCTGTGAAAGATTCCATTCCCCTAAAGCTTCATTATTTACCAGCAGCCCTAAATCACTTTTCTGTTTCTATCTCGGTATTCACAGTTAATCTGTGTGTTTTCATGAAGGAGACTTAGTATAGAGTGCTTCTTCTGTGAGCAACTCTCTTTGTTTCTTATTAAATGTAAGGTAGCTGCAAACTAACTTCAGGCTGCTATGCAGCATGTGAACATGAGCCCCTGCCTCCCACGGCCCCAGCATGCTCCAGGATGTCATGGGCAGAGTTTGCTGGGTGGTTTTGGTTCCACTAGAGCAGATCCAGCCAAGAGAGCAGAAAAGCAATGAGAATGTACCAATTGCCTAATCACAGCAATTTTTGGGACTGCTATAAATGAGATCTAACTATTCAAGCTGGATCCTAATCAACAGTTAGTGCAATCACTGGGGAGCAGACACTGCCATCTGCATGCTCGTTTATTGGGCTTTGGAATTATTTAATGTTTGATTTATGGTGGTGAATTGCATCCTGGCAAATGTTAACTATGTGAAACTCGTTGCTCCCTCATCCGTTAAAAATCAGGGCCTGATCCATGTGAAAGCCTCCTGCTGAGTTCACTATGTTTTGGATCAGGCCTCTGGGTCTCAAGACTGGCAGATAATGTTCCATTTCTGTCCAATTTTCTTGCTCAAATTTAGGAGAGGCTCAAGTGTTCTCCATCAACATTTTTATGTTTACTTTTGGGAGAATCTTCATAGTGGGTCAGGTTACTGTGATACAGAAAGGATGACCCACACTCATATATAAATTTTCCAAAAATCCTCAGCCTGAGGCAGACATCTGCCTTGGAAAATTTCAGCCCAGATGGCTCAAGTTTGGCAAAGATGTAAGCAACTAAAAAAGTTTTATAATGGAAAGTAGTGTACAACCTTAATAATAGGAGGGTGCTACCAAGTACCATTTATGATAAGGCTTCATAACAAGAACCATAAGGGAAGAACTCAGGCAGGATTTGTTCAGATATGCTTCAGGATATATGATCTATCTCTGTTCTTTCCTTTTGCCTGAAAGGTGTTTCAGAATCAGGTCTTTTTTTTTTCTGATCCTTTAGACATTACCATTACTACCAGGCAGATTAAACTGTTCCTTCCTTCTCCTTCTTTGTCAAACATGGTTTATCTCAGAACTGTAAAACAAAGCCAAATGGTCAAAAGAAGTCCAGGCTGCATTAGTTCCTCTCTGCATTAAGAAGTCATCTAGCAAAGTAGAAAAGCTGTGCAGATAAGATCTAAGCTGTTAAATCACCATTACTTGGTCTTCAGACTAAAAAACTGTCTTGATGCTTCAGTACTAGAACACAAGCACAACTTCAGATCTATGGTTCCTTAAATCCCCAGCATACAAGGAAGATCTTCTTAGGCATAACAGATGAAAAATATGATTTCACTCAGATTAATTCTGAACTATTTGAGTTCCATTTCTGCTTTCACTTCATATTTATCATTTCACTGCTGTTGAGCAGGATGTGAGAACATGAGCTGGAATCCTGTTTGAAGCCATTTAAGAAATTTGCTCTAATTTACACCTGAGTAAATCCAAAGTATCTTCACTGGCATAAATGAAAGCACAATTTGCCTTGAAGCATCAGCTGCAACGAGATTACTTTTAGGATGTTTTTATTTTATTTTATATTTTTGTTAGGCAGTAGCTTCAAAATAAAAATTCAGTTACTTCATGGGCAAGGTGCAGAATTGATGGATTTGTGCTGGACTGCTACTGAATAAATGAGATTGTGCTTTGTGTTTACTGGCACCCTATCCCAAATACATATTCACAGCATCTCTCATTGTGAACCTCCTGTCCATCTCCTTGGGCAGAAGGTGCTCCCAGAATATGTACAATACTCCTTCATGAGAGATCTACAGGTAACTGCAAATCACATTAGACATGTTACATTTTGACACTCCCCCTCTCCCCCTATTTGTGCTGAGGAGATATACCACAAAAATCAGCACTGTTCATGCATATTTACAAATAATAAAGGGTCAGGATGAGAAACACTTTTCCTGTTTACAACAAGGAATGACAATGCATCTCAGATAGCTACTTTTAAGAACTATCAGCCTGTTTTAGTAGCTAAGAAAACCCACATAATGCCCATTTGCAAAAAGCCTTCTGTAAAGCTTTATATTACAGAATAACTCAATGTTTAAGCAATTGGGGGCAAATAACCCACAAACACCTTAGCGCCAAAATATGACTTTGTTAGCAAATGCATTTATTGGGTTTAATTCAGACATATTCTTGAAACCTCAAAAATGTATCCTGCACATTTTGTGACTCGTGCAATAATTTTCACTCCCCCCACTCCCCTTTTTTTAATGCAGTTCAGTTATGCCGATCACCCCACCCACAAATTACAGGTTTATAATGGAAATTCTGACAAGACTTTCACTAGAGTGGTACTTGCAGGCACTGTCATAATAAATATTTTACTACTTCATGACTCCTGATGTAATCACAGCAGGAGTCAGATTCACTAGCATCCATCTCTCTGTTGTCCAGGAAGATGATAGGGAAATACCACTCTTCTCTGAGACCATCATTTTAGCTCCCAACTTTAAAATGAGCTTTTAAATTGGTAAAGAGAGAGTTTATCACCACAATCCAACCTCTACGTTTGTTTACATTGGACAACGCTTTTGTTCTGGCTCACATCATCCAGATGGATGAGGCTCAGAAGGATTATGCTTTACTGCCCTGTTTTCTCTTAGTGTTTGTGCATTTTTTAAATGCTACCAAATGGTTGCTTTTAACTCCCAACATTATCACATGTTGTCTATAAGTATGGAAATAGTTATGGTAATATGGACATAAATCATATCTGTAAATACCACATAAAGAAGACTGCCATATAATTATAAAATTACCTAATAGATTTATTTTTCAAAAACAACACAGCTGGCCCTTCTAACCTTTCAATTGTAGATTCTTTTCTCTCCTGTTTTTATTTATAGATTGCCGTGCAGTTGGATGCAGCACACCAAGATTTTTGTTTCTAATTTTGAAAAGAAAAAGGAAGAATACTCATTTCATCATAAAGAAGCATTAGTTTACAATTTTAAAAAGAAACTAATGCCAACTCTAGAACATCATCTTGGAACCAATCTCCCTCTTAATACGTTTCAAAAGAATCTGTCAATAGCTACATGCCACAATTTAAAATTAAATCCTGCCATCAAACTAAGGAAAGGGTCGGCCAAATGGCACATATCACATGTTGGGAAAGAAGCTCCATTCTTTCTCTAAACATCTAAATGTTTATATGAAAAGAACCACAATAGGTTATTAATGTTGACCATGACAAAGAAAGTTTTTTTTATGTCCTACTCAGGGAAAAACAGGTTGAAAACTGTTATGGGTAAACTTACACTGTGCAACATGCCTTGTTAATGAGAAGAGCCTTGTACAGCATTGATGTTGCCAAAAAGAGTTTCACATATTGTCTGGAAAATGCCACCACACATTTCATCCCTTTCCAGTCAGCTCTGGAGCACTTAAAAGTGAAGTGATACAAGTGTATTTCAACTCTATTTTATGTGGACTTGCGTGCTGTTTCATCCTACACATTAGTGTTCTTACCTCTTCCTTGTTACCTTAAATCACATATGGAGCTCTGACAGCCACAGAAGAGAGGGTGCAGACAACAGTGCTTATTCAAAATGAATGGAAGGCTGTTATCATAGAGCCTTTCGGGCTCTTATCTATCACTAAGCAACCACTTCAGACACCTGTTCCTATGCTTTCTGTGCAGCAAATTCAGCATTTTAACTCAAATAGCAGCAAACAACCAAAGAGAACGAAGTTTATCTTAACCATCATAAACGCACAATTCTTTCTCCCTCCTTTTCAAAATTTATATATATATATATAAGCATTAATATGGCTTTATCTAGAACTACACACATCTATGAATGGTTGAATTACTTTCTAATTCTCTTTCAGAGAAACAACAAAAACAAATGAACTGGAAAATGCTAGTGGGAAAGATCAGTCTGGTCTAGAAGTGTAGTAATAGCTTATTGATACAGATTGTATCATAGAAATCTGTACTTTCTTTTTGTCCGTCTACACCAACTGGCCTTTGTCCAAAAATGTGTCATGTTATCAAATGTGTCATTTGGCTGGGATGTTGCCATGACTGTACTGGGTGACTGAATGTTAAAATAATTTCTCCAAGGAGATAAGGCTGATCCCAAAGGTTTTCTAGTTCCAAGGGGGAGATCATTTCTCACCATCAGCTGGAGCCTGATGTCAGATGCCCGTGCTTCATTTATTTTCCTCAGAGGTTGAAACCCAACTTGTCTTTCCTGACTCCAATATTATTCCACATTTGGGCACATAACTGCTACTATGCAGTGAACTATTAAAGCAGGAGATCCCATGAGACTTGGTAAAATAGTTTAGGGGAAACAGTTTGACAGCAGGATGCAGTTGCTTCTATTGTCCTATTAAAATAGAGATATCTGGGAAACTTAACTTTGTTTTCACTATATAACATAGATATTTTAGCCTAATGTGCCAAAAAGTTACAAATACTAAAAAACAAAACAAACAAGCACAAAACCGAAACAAACCCCACAACAAATGTTTGCCCTTTTTTTGCACTTTATCTACTTTCTTGGCAGAAACATAAAAATAAAGACCTGTACACCTACCAGAAGGCTAATTTGTACCGGAAAAACAAAGGCACTGGGTTCCATCAGACTCTGGTGTTTTATTTTACATTTGTAGCTTGATTTGAGAAAAAAAGGAAGCTGCAATGATTGAATATGTTTCATAGCATCATCTTATGAAAATATCTTGACATATTTTTATTCCCTTCTGTTTGTTTTCTCCAGAACAATGAGTAAAGAGATAGAAGTCACCAGTTCCCATACAATATGTGGTCAGTTAAAGCATTATGGTTTAATTATTCAAACAAAACATCAGCTAGGCTTTGCCCACATTAATGGTTTGAGCTTGCAAAAACTATATTTAGATTATGCCTAAATCATATTAAGTTGGCTACACCATTGTATGTTTTGTTGGTGGTGGTGGTGTTTGTTTTTTTTTTTTTTTCAAGAATGTTGTGGTAAATCTCTGCTACAGACTGGTTACCACATGCCATACAGTTAATATGATAAAGCTAAACCACATTGCTCCATCATCTCTGAGCATTTACAATTAGGCAGTGTTGATGAAAATTTTAGTATTTAGAATCATCAGGATTTTGGTCTACAGCTTTAAGCTGTAAGAGCGGAGCATAAGCAGATACCTGCAACAGAGATCTTTCATTGAAGCATCTGCTGTGTACACATTTCTCTTGTAACATTTCTCTTCTTACACTGATACCTCAGCAGTACTCAAATTAAGGCTTTGAATTCAAAAGTTATCAAATACACAGCATACTGTGCTAAAGCTGGGCCACTGCCAGACCCATTAATAACTTTCTGACCTTTTTTCTTCATAAATATGGAGCAGTTGGGAGACCACGAAAAACTGCTACTGCTACTGGAAGTATTTACAGTGCTAGCAACATTTCTCACACAAAGTAATTTAACTTTTTTTTTTTTTTTTTTTTTTATCTGCTGAATTTTCAAACCTATATTGTTGGTGTCTCTATACAAGCATATTCAAGAATTCTGAATAAACTAGTGGTGTGAATTCACAAAACATATAGAGGTTAAAGGGCCATATTACCTCTTTTAAAGTTAATGGAGCTAATTTGAATGGCTTTCAGCCATTTTCACTTTGAATGAGACTGTCCACACAAGGGACCAATCCACTTTAAAAGATACCTCAGATAAATTTTGTTTTCCTGCAAAGCTCATTCCCTGACACTAAGAAAGCTAAAAGTCAAAGAAAACTCATCCTTTGACATCACAGCCTCATATATTTCCAATGTTGTTCTAACAGTGATCAATAGATGTTAGGCAATAGAGGAAGAAATTGTTTATGTTTATGTTTATTTTATTTATTTATTTATTTATTTTGGGGGGGGGGGCGAGGGGGCAAGAAGCACAACTCTTAAATTTTTATGTAATGAAAGGCTTCCTTAACCTTTCCTTCTCTCTTCAATCCCCAGAAAGACATGAAAATAAAACTTGCATGACAAGTTTTGAATAAGAATAAGACACAAATAGGAAATGCTTATGCTGAATTCAAATGGTCTTTTGTTTGAAATGTTACATCATGTCACACACCAAAGTGACTATGCCACTACTGTCCATAGGAAGCACACTATTTAGAGTCACCATTTTTTAATGGATAGGCATGCCTTCAAGAGAGATGACAGTATTAGAAAATTAGATTTATCCTCTTAAGTGAACTTGTACTTTTGTTATCACTTGAGTGAGAAAAACTCTTGAGGATATTTGCAATAGGCCTAAAACAATAGAGCTTCACTGGGCCTTGGCCTTTAGGCATACTTCTGTATAACTCTAATAAATATATGTATAACTCTAATTAATAACACAGATGAACACCTTCTTGGAGAGAATAACTGAATTCAGTGGAGGGAGGGGTAGAACTGTTACAAAGATAACTGCATGGGGGAAAGTGCAGTAAACATTAGAGAACTTCAAGACTGCTAACTGAGATATCAACCACTGCCATTTACAGAGGCTCTTGATAGTAGCCATTCTGTTTAATTCACTAATTATGGTACAACAAACACCTCATCAGTTCATGGTACTATCTACCTACAAGATGAGTGATTTGGCTTCAACATGTAAGTGGTCCCTTTTAAAATCAAGAACAAAATCTGCATGGCAGGTAAAGAGTTAATGCTGAACACCATGCACATACTTCATTGACTCCCTTACAAAAATTAGGATATTATTCTTTATTATGGTGCCCTGTAATTCTAAAGTAGATATATACTATTATGCATGTCTGTAGAT
Organism: Oxyura jamaicensis; assembly: GCF_011077185.1. NCBI lineage: Eukaryota > Metazoa > Chordata > Aves > Anseriformes > Anatidae > Oxyura > Oxyura jamaicensis. The sequence goes on along the minus strand of NC_048893.1, from coordinate 69,093,504 downwards.
CAGATATCATTACTCAGGAAAAAAAAAAAAAAAAAAAAAAAAGCTTTAATGCACTTACCTTATCCTCTAGCCGAATCAGTCTGGCTCCTATAGTATAGTATCTTTTGTCTACCCCTTTTTCTAAATAAAAAAGAATAGAAATGAAGAATAGAAAAAAATAGAAATTTATTAGATTGAGAGTAAACTCATATCTAGTGGTATCTCAGCTGGGAAAATGTTACAGTAGTATAAATGACACCAACATAACAAGAGAGTATTTTTCATAGGGTACAGAAGTGAAAGAGGGTACTGAGAGAGAAGGAAGTTAATTTGTCTAATGGACCAGATTAAGTTAGCCTAAAGGACAACATGGACCTTGGTGGAGGTACTCCGTGGACATGAAGAACAGAAAGAGTCTGAGGTGATCTGGTTCCTTCTTTAATTATCTCAAATAGAGGCAAATAATTAGGTGGAATAGACATGATCGCTAGGCATACACCCCATTTTGACATGTGCAATGTATCTTTACACACAGAAATACATATAATTTTCAATTGAGGTTGTAGATGTAGGAGGGAGCACTGTCTTGGGGCTCAGTAGCTGGAATGGCAGAGACATATCCCATCAGTGCAGAGGGATGATGCTGGGAAAAACACTGCATCTCCATCCTTTTCTCCTCCTAGCGTTTGTGAGACCTTCTTGTTGAAGGCCACTTATGCAAATTGTTTCACTAACATACTGCAAATAGTGGGATGGGGAGCCAAAAATTAAAGCTGTGTAAATTGGGTTCTATTATTTTTGTTTACATAGCCAATTGCAAAGGAATGACATACTTTGGGAGTGTTAGTCCATGGAGAAAAAAGCCCAAAAATGTATATACACTGAGCTAGGAGTAAACATTCACAAGAAAAACAAAACATAACTACAAAACAAAACAAAACACACCTCATATTCTAAAGTAACCTAGAAACCTGTGTCAATGGAAGTTGGATACATTTTTTGTCTAAACTGCTATTCCAGTATTGGGCTGCAGTAATTTCTCTTTGCTTGTTCCATAAATTATTCCACATTTATGAGTAGTTGAGCCTTGGGTTTTAGAGCTATTTCAGTTGATTTTGCATGGGGCATGAGTACAATCTAAAGGGCTTACTGACAGACAGGTTGAGGTGTGAATTTATAGTGTATCAGCCTTCTCCCTTACTGCTGTATGTGTGCTCATTTTGCAGGGAACTCACATTTTTGCATTCCTCAGTGGATGGTACTTGCCTTACCATTAACAGCATATTTGTTTGCTAATGTGATACTTTTAGTCATACATTTGCACCAAAGTTCATCTGAAGGTACACATATGCCTTAGAGGAAAACTTGCAAAAAGCAATGCTGGCAAGAGTACTCTTCTTGCTTTCCTTCTCTACAGATCACCTAGAATATTAAAAATACTTTTGTCCCTTGATAGGTCTGCACAGGCATTAGAAGGGAGAAGTGCTTCATAAGAAAATTTAGAGGTGTAAATACCATAAATACCATACAGAGAGAAAATTCAGACTGTTCAAGGACACTGTGCAGGGACAAAATAAATGACTCAGCTTGGCTCATACATGTGTGGCGTTCATCACTGATTAGTCCACAAGCACAGAATCCTCTAAAAAGATAAAAAGGTTGAGGCTCAAGTTTACCTATGTATTCATTTCTGTCTAAAAATAATGAAGAGTTTAGTCTACTCTCTAATTAGCAAATCTGTAGACACATCTTTTAAAGTCTATACATTTGTGTCTAAGGATTTCTAAATTGGGATGTGGTTTGAAAAGCAGTGAGTAGGCAGTGCCTTTGTTGTTTAGGTCTAATATACATATATATATAAACAAACAATAACACAGCAAGAAAAATAACACAAGAAAACCCTTTTTTTAAAAAAAAAATATATAATAATTTCCTCACCAGCTCTAATCACTTTCTTCATATAATCACGAAGACATGCCAAAACAACCAAACCAAGTTAATAATGTTTTTTATCTTAGTTATCCTTGAATGCAGTGTAGAGCAGAAAACAAGAAAATAGGAAGCAGATAAGCAGTAAGAAGCTATTTTGTGGCATGTGGCTCTCTTGTCAGTTGAAGTGAAAAGCATGATATACACACATGTAGCTGCGCCCTCTCCATCCCTGTATTGGCATCCATGCTATGTAAGTCACAAAAGGCTGCACTCTCTCCCATTTCTTATTAGCCTCCATTTAAATCAGCATTCAGCTCTAATTTACAAGCATTTTTTCTCTAATAAAGACCATCTTTATCTAAAAGTAATGGGTTATGTATACAATGTGCAGAGAATTGTGGTAAGAAAGGTAGGCAGAAGTTCAGATAACATTACTCAAATACATCTGATTCCTATCTCATGTTTATGCTTTCTCTCTCAAGTCTTTTCAAGATATATAAGTTTAGGCTTTCTATATTAGATTATTTGTTTTTACATAATTGAAAAGATAGCATGGCTAACTATAAATCCGAAGTATCTTACTTTTTACATTCTTTGCTTTGTAATCCAAAATAGCTTTCTTTAAATATTTGTCTGTTTTTTGTGTCTTCAATAAAACAGATCATCTACACATTTTAGTAACAGCTCATATATGTGTGAAAGGCTCAAACAGAAAGGGAACGTGAATGATCATCATGAAAGGAGTCACAGGATGAAAATATATATGAACAAATTTTAGCTCAGAAGCATAAAGAAAAATAAATCCTGAAACCAGCATGTTTCATATGGTTGGGATGATATAAAACCATCATTTAGTATATTTAGACTTCCATCAGATAAAACAGTACTGTATAAGCAATAAGTATTATACTTCAGGAGACTGAACAGTTCTTAGGTCACCTATATATTATCTCGTTTAAAAAAAAAAAGAAAAAAAAGAAAAAAAAGGAAAAAAATCAGGAAAAAAAATAATTAAAGCTTTTTAAATATTGCCCACAATAGCTGAGAAAAAAAGAAAGGCCAACCCCAACTCTTTCTCAAATTGGAAGCACATGATATAAATGACATATTGCAGGTTATTCAATTTTTGTTTCTTTTACAAAAAACAGCAATTCCTTCTTAAATGAGCAAAAGAGAAAATCAAATGAGAGACAGCATAATCTTTTTTTTTTTTTTTTTTTTTTTTTTTTTCCCCACTCAATTACTGTTCTATCTCATCAGAATATATCAAACCTTTAAGAAAACAGATTTTTTTTTTTGTTTGAAAAAATACTTATGGGGAACATTAGAACAGCGAATGAATTATAGCCAGATGGTCTGAAAATGATAAAAGCTGGAAATGATCTACTCTACTTTTACAGAATAAGAGTATTCTGTGAGTTTTACTTCTACAGTGCCTACCACTAGATGTAAGCTAATTCAACATTTGTATGTATCTATCTAAATGTATCTATCTAAAAGTCTTTTTTTTTTTTTTTTATTCTTTTTTTTCAAACAGAAAATTAAGAATTCAAGCCTTGTTACAACTAGGATTTTCCAAATTCCTAAAGATATCTCAAAACCTCAGGAAATGATATCAAGTTTAGTATTGGGACTACTGAAGGTGGAAAATAAAGCAAAAAATGGAACTGCCAAAGGTTTACAATAAATCCTTTTTCTCCAGGGATTTCCACCTGCTTATATAGATTCAAGAGGTTCATATGAACTGCTTTTCTGAATACAAACACTGCATCCTTTGTTTTACTTTGGCATTATTCACTTTTGACCCTGAAAAGCTATAGTTAGTGTAAAAAAAGGCACTCAAAAGCAATTAACTCCATCATGTGTAGTGAAGATGAAATATTACACTTCTCTTATTTGTATCATTGCAGAAGCTTCTGATTTGTTAATTCAAGAACTGTTAGTAATGCATGCTTTGCTTCTATACCAATACTTTCAATTATTTAGGTGTTTGTTTACTATTATAGGAATCTTAATTTAATTTTACAGAATTGTTTGGGGACTGTGAGATGGGCTTTCAGTGAAGCTAAGATACGTTCTTCTGGGAAAATTCCTGAAAAATAGGATACAACACTTTGGAAAATTTATTCATTATCTTCTTAATGTTTTAAAATTCATATTGTAAGTTTCATATAAAGCTGTTAAGAACCAGCACTATAACAAGCAAAATGGGAGGATTTCTCACAATATGTGTATGTGTAAGTTAAATCATGAAACTTCTTGTCACAGGATATCACAGATGTTAAAAGTTTACATGGGGTTCAGGGGAAACCAGGCAAGCTTGTTGAGCACAAACCAGTTATGACTACTAAATACACAGGAACCATGTCAGGATGTCTCTGATCTGCAAATGGCTGCAAGCTTACAGCAAGGTTAGAGACATATGCATTTCTTTTTCTTTTACATTTCCCAAAGCACCTTGCTTCTAGTTCCATCAGAGACATGACTGTCATGACCCAGCATGGCTGTTTTTTCTGTTATTGCACCCTTATCTTGTTTTAACACAGCTTTCAGCGCTTTTTATCCTCGAGAAATAATCATATTCCCCCCCCCCCCCCCCCCCCCCCCCCCCCCCAGTAATTGCTTTAAGTGAATTCCAATCTGGATCTTTTATGACATCATTTACTTTTGAAAGATAATAATACTATAGAATAAATCAGAAACACTGCAATTACTTCATATAATATTATCAAAGTTGACAACAGAGTTTCAGTAACAGCCTGATCCAAAACCCACTGAGGTCACTGGAAAGACTCCCATTCATTCCAACAAGCTTGGAATCAGACCTTAAGATTCTTTGAATAGGAGTAAAATAAAACAGGAAAAATAAAAGGAGCTGGAAAGGAAAATTCCTCTCTTGTTTTTCTCCTTGGTGCTTTCATTTTCTTTGCATTGTCATTTCTCTTTTGCTTACCATCAATACAAAAATAACAGTCTGGAGGAAACATCCATATTGTTTATAAATGAGGTTTTTAGTAATGCTTTTGAACTGGAAAAAAATATATCAGACTGAAAATACATTTTTGATGCATAACTGGCTATCCGTTCTAAGGAAAACTCAGGATGAACTCTGTTTTCCAGAGGAAGATGACAGTACAAAAGTCTGTTTCCACCCAAACCTGACCAATACTATAACCACTCATGACTGTTCATCACTTGATTATTGGTGGGTTGGATAATACTGGGACTAATTATAAATTAACCCTAGTTTTAGTTTTTCGGACCATTTATCTGGAACCACTTATCTTATTTTTGGATTTGTGGAAGGTTTATATGAAATAAATACTAGATCAAATAACTTTTGGTTTTGGTCTTGCAAAGCCCTAACTGATCTTACCCATTTTTGCAGCCCTAACAACCATTTTACCTTTCCTAGTAAGTATTTATCCAGTCAATCTAAGGGCAGAGCCATATGCCTATACAAAAGGTATAACTTTGTAGAGTTGGCATGCTGTGGAGGCAGACATCATCCTCAGCAGGGCCACCTTATTTTTGCATCTCAGAGAGCTGTAATGCAGTAATTCAGCAGTGATGTTGCATTAAAAGACTAACAAGGGAAGCTAGCTGAATGATAGGGATGCCACAATCTTCTCCAGAGCACAGATTATGGGTTTATCCCTACTCAAATTTATCTTCCCTCTAGGAGTAGGTTCAGGGGGGTTGGGGTGCACCCCCCCCCTTTTTTTTGTTTGTTTTTGTTTTTGTTTGTTCGTTTTGCTTTTTTCCCCTCCAAATATAAGGTCAAAGCAAGTTTTTTGAACAAAAAAAAATAATAATGAATGATAAAAATTCTGTGGCTTGGACTTTTTTTTTCCCTTTAATTAGCTGGGTCTCTGTTTGCTGACACTGTCTCCAGCATCTGCCTGGAACAGCAAGTTCTGCTGTGTAACCTCAGGCCTACAGGCAGATAATTCACTTTATTTTTGCTGTCCCATATGAGATACTTAGAACTGAATCAATCAAAGCTCACAAACACAGCCCCGGGGCTCTTCCTCAGTAACTTACTCTCTTACTCTCTTTTCAACACATGAACACTTTGAAATCTTGTTCAAATCCACAGACCCATCTAAGATCGTCCCAATGGTTTCTATGACCCTTTCAATTTGGTGACTAAGCTTCCTGAACACCTTCAGCAAAATCTGACACTTCCCAAACTGCTCAGAATATTTCACAGTTAACTTCTTTGCAGACAACACTTCTTTTTTTTTTTTTTTTTTGTACAAATAATAGTTCTAATTTGATAATGTTAATTTTAAAATTATGCATTCTTGGAGGTAAGCAAAGATTTTCTGCAAATTTATCTTGCACATTTTGGAATGAATTCCCAAGCATAAATATTTATAGATGTTCAAGCTGATTATTTTCCTGTGATCCAAAACCATCTCATCTACAGGGAAGAGGAATGTATTACTGAGCCTTCTCCAGCAATCAGATATTAAAAATACATTGTGTTTTGAGAGACACTCCTCATTCTGACAGTATAAATCATTTTAACCTCTGATAATATTTTTAAAAGGCTCTAAAATAACTTTGGCACCCTTGACTCTCAGTTACACTTATGCTCATGAGTGCTTAAAGTCATTTGGGGACATGGGACTTCAGTCCCTAAGTCATTTTTGAGCTCGTAGGGACAGAGAAGATGGAACCTCTGCAAATTTGAAGACAATATCTTACTATAACAAATTACAGAATCATAGAATGGCTTGGGTTGGAAGGGACCTTAAAGATCATCTAACTCATCCTATCCCACTTTGGCCAAAGCCTCGTCCAACCTGGCCTTGAACACCTCCAGGGATGGGGCATCCACACTCTCTTGGCAACCTGTTCCAGTGTCTCACTATCCTTACAGTGTAGAATTTCCTCCTAATGTCTAATGTAAATGTATCATATTTTAAATTTAAAATGATTCCCCCTTGTCCTACCATTATCTAACAAGCGAAGAGTACTTCTCAATCCTTTTTATAAGGCCCTTCTAAGTCTTATAGTCCCCCTTCTTTCAGTCCCTTCCATATTCAGTTTTCTGATTTCTATGATTCCCAAGTATTTTTGACAAGTTTACAAACATCTGTTCTTCTGTTCACATTTCTCTTATATATTTCTTTTTTTCTTTCTCTTATATATTTCTTTTGCCTCCCAGGTAATTACTCTCCTTGTCAAATTACCAGACTATTTTTTTCCAGACATTTGTTTTGCTAGGTTAAAAAGAGCAAACTTCTCTTTCCCACTAATAGAACAGGTTCTCTTTTTTACTGGTCACTGTGGTATTTCTTCCCTGTTTCTGTGAAGATAACCTTTCCTAAAGATGTGGAGTCAGAATTTTCACAACAGTCCACATAAGGCCTTACCTGAGTCTTGTGCAAGGGCATGCACATGCCCTAGGATCAGACTATTTTGTTGTTGTTGATGATGCATCACAGCATTTTCCTACATTCAGTGGGCATTAATTTACAATTAATTAGCATACCAGTACTTTCTTTTTCTCAGACATTCCAGACTGTTCAATACGACCAGTATTGAACCGGTAGATTTTTTATCAGTTTTCTTGTGTATGATCTTGCATTTTTAATTTCATAACACTTCTGTCACTCTAGCTTTCAAACTATCTCAGTTTTTTCGTGAATGATCTACCCTTGATCTACCTTTGATCTTTCCCAAACTAAAATCCATAGGTTGTTCAGAAAGGAAAAAAATCTCATTAACTAACATATATCCTAACCCCAACACAAAAGACATAGAAAGATTTTTTTTTTTCTTTGTGGAGGTGGGGGGTTGGGGTTGGGGGGGGGAGGGGGGGGGGAGGGGGGGAATTTTTCCATTCAGGTATTTCCAACTTGTCATATGCATTTCTAATATATATTCTTAATTTCCATTTACTCCACTACCACCAGAATGCAAGGTATTTATCTCTCCACAGTCATTCCTGAGCCTACTAACAGAATTATATATTAATTCATAATTGGGTAGATTATAAATCTATGCTACTGTAGCCACTGGTATTTTCACCAAGTTATGAACCTAAATACTTAGAATAGTCATTGTACCTGGGAGGAAAAGGCCTGGCTTTCCTAGGGAATGGTCCAATCTGAAAAGAAAACAGAGAATTACTAGCAGTGTAATTACCAAGCAAATTAAACTCTGGTGCTAAACGAAGTACAGCATAGTATATATGCATAACTTACATAAGAATTTACAGTCTTTTTAAATCTAAAACAAAGCAAGTAAAAAGATCAGATTAGCGTGATTTGCTGCATATAAATACAGTCAGCAGTTCTCTGGAGTTTTTTTTTTTTTTTCCAGAATCAAACCATATTATTATCATTTCTTTCATGTGTATTAATATTTTATGCCTTAGACTTTCGTGCCATAACTAAAAAGTAGTTGTACTCTTTCATATGCAATCTAATAGCAAAGACTGTGAAGATAGAATGGTTTCTTAATAACATCTGCAACTGTTCCTTGAATCTCATGCAGGTGGATTTAATATGTGTATTTATTGACACAGTAGATTCCATCCAACAGGGTTGGAAGGTTTTATTTATTTATTTATTTATTTATTATTGATTTTTATTTCATTTAAGAGCCAGAGGAGTTCAGTCTGATATCCTGGTCCATAGAGTTAAATTGTAAAGAGAAAAATACTTTGTGCTGAAACTGAAAGGGATATTTTTGTGGCAAAATGTTTCAGCTGCAATCCCAACACTCAGAGAAAGCCTGTGCAAGGAGGAATGCAGTAAGCGAAAAGTTCCAGATAGAGAAGAGAACACAAATGAACCACATTTCTCTCAACCATGGAGAACCACAGAGAGGAGATAGAAAGGTAAATCATTATTTGAAAAGCTTTTCTTTTCTAAAAAGAAGACAGAAAAGCTCACTTCATACTACAAACTTCACAGCATGCACCTTAATTTCCTTTAATTTCTTTTGAAGGAAGGGGGGAGAATAAAGAATAATTATAAACTCAGTCATAAAAGGAGTTAAAAATGACTCTAAGTTAAATCCTCTAGATATTGTGCTCCCTGTTGTGCTTGCAATTTTGAACAATTACTGTTCATTAAGTACACATCTCCCCTAAAGCCAGCTGGCACCAGAGAAATCAAATATTTCATGAGGTAGACAGGGCCTACCTTCTTTGAAGTTCTTTTATCCGAACCATCATATTGAGGTGTCCTTGTGAGTACTGTTCAATCACATCGCGTACATCATATGGTTTCCGAGCTTGCTGTGGAAGGCGTCATAGATGAGATTGAAATATAATTACAGTTTAAACTTGATTTTTATTTCAGAAAGACTTTTTTTTTTTTTTTTGTGTGTGTGTGTGTGTGTGTGTGTGTGTGTGTGTGTCTTTCAGAGGTTATTTGGCTGCCATTTTGTAATGGTTATTGCAATGAATAAAAAGTATGTAGGCATTTTAGGAGTGCATATTTACTGTGGAGATGGAGCCAAGTGATTCCCATTACTGTCAGTTAGAGTCATATCTTCATATTACTTCATATTACTTCATACTGAGCAAAATATTAGACCTTCACAGTGCATTTGAAAACACAAAACCAAGATACATAATTTAAGACTACCATGTGTGATATCTCTCAGCTCATTCCAAAACCATATGTTAATCATAATGTCAGAAGACTGAATCACAGATATAGGCCCAATTCATAACACTTGGACCCATAGTCAAATGCCTCTGAAGACTAAAGAAGTCTGGTAACAGAAATATTATTGCTTAAATAACTGTGAGGACAGATATTTTGCATAAGTATGAAGACAGCTGTACATAGATTTTGTTTGTGGTTCTTTGTCTTTAACGATACCTACTAGGTCAGAGGAGAGGTGCAATTCAAATAAATAAAAAAGGACAGATAAAAAATGCAAAAGAGTGTTTTTAATATATATATATATATATAATTATTATTTAAAACGACAACAATGATAAAAAGCCCTGCCATCTGCCTAGCTTTATTCCAATTCTAATGAGAATCCAGTTGCTTCTGCCAAGCTCTGGTTTCTTCCTGGAACTACTAAGGCAGAATTCTGAAACAAATCTAGAGAACTTGAATAAGGTGATGTGATTATAAAAAGTGCACTATGGCAAAATTTTATCAAGTAAAAGTAATGTGTGTGTGTGGTGGAATAACTGTAAATTATGTCCTTTTGAAAACATCAGCATTTTCAGAGACATACCAACCCCTTTGGGAAATGTGGGGCAGATGTCTCCTTCTTGGCACTGACTCAAGAAGAGGAGAAAAAAAAAAAAAAAAAAGAAAGGTAAACTGCAAATCTAGTAATTGGAAATTACTGAAAACAGCCCATTAGTCATCTTGTTGTCTGTTTCCACTCTGTCACAGCTTCAGACAGAGCCATTAGCATGCGCCACTGCACACATGCAATGAACACCTACAGTATGTCCTGGAGTCATGCTTGGAAGGCAGCCACAGGATCCTAGAAATTTCAAATAAAAGCGTGGAACTGGAATGGAAACAAATCCTGTGAAATGAATGAAGAAGCAAAAGCTCTTCATGACAAAATACCTTCTTCCTCGTGCTTAGCCATCAGCACTTAAGTGTATTATTACTTTCAGAAGAGTTCATGGTTTCAGTAGTGTGCATACACATTTGTGTACATTTCTGAGAAGATATACTTTGGGGGAGGGAGGTTTCAGCTTTCACTTTATTGCCATTTTTTTCCTTCCCCAGCTTCACTTCTTGCAGACGCTGACACATCACTATTTCTGGCCAGAAAAGCAGCCTATTGTCTTCACCCAGAGAAACAGTGCCAGTATCACTCTTTAGATTGACTAGCGGGGGTGCTTTGAGAGCATTTTGGCTAAATCCTCTGTCCTTTCCTCTGGACTCTATTTAAACATGATGCATGGCACAGAGCCTAGATGTGCTAGGGATTTTTCCTCATCTCCTCCCCTCTCCCCCATGGGCTACTATGTGCATAATTAATTCTACTCACTCCCAATGAAATTTCCTTTCTCTCTCAAAAGAAGTCCTCTATCTGAGATCCCTTTTATTAAATCATCATCTCCAAATCCTTCTGTTGTGAAGCACTGTACACTGCAGTCTTTCCAAGCCCTCTAAAGCATAGTAAAAATATCCTTTCAACTGCTCCATTTTTTTCTCCTCCTTTTCCATAAAGCTGAGCATTTTATGCCTCACCAAAATTGCAGACACATATCCCTTGTCATGTTTTTATTAAGAAACCCTAGGATGTACAATGCAACTTAGGGAGGGATGTGATGAGTTCCCAGGGAAGTTTGGTGAATACAGAACTTGATGAACTTCTTGTCCACTTTTCCCAAAAATAAAGTTCAAATCCTGGTTATTTGGGCTCAGCACTCTATATCCAGTGTGCTTAGAGCTCTTAAGGCAAAACTCAAAATAACAGCATCTGTCTGAATGTCCAAAATCTATTTAGCATGGGGAGGTTGATCAGCTACTTTTCACAGCCTCAGGAAAGAAAAGACCAGAAGAGAATTTAGTCCTCTGAGCAATGCAAGCTTATCGTAGATTTCTATCCCTGGCAATTAAGTGCTCAGCTCTAATCAAACTTACTTGAAATTTAGGCTTTTCCTTTATCTTTTTAAAACCCCTTCAAAAGGATTATGAAAGTTGATTAACTTGCTGTGGAATCTCTTGCACATAAAAGTATGAATCTTCAGATGGAAGTAACAGGGGCTTTGAAAATCTGGCCAGAAGTTAATTATTTATTTTCATGGCACCATTGGAACATGTGTGGCGAGAAGGATGACACTACAGTCACATTCCAAACAAGTTTTAGCATACTGAGCCTTAGTAAACAGGCAAAATAAGACCTTTTTTTTTTTTATTATTTTTTCCTTTTTTTTTTTTTTTTTTTTTTTTCCAAAACAGCACATATATTTTGATCACTTTGCAATCTGATTGAGAAATTTAACTTAAGACTTCATAAAGTCAGCAAATTTCCAGAGGCCAAATGGGCAGATGACCTACAATTTCATAGAAAAAGGCCTCTCTGATGCTCTGATGTCCCGTGCTGGGAAAAAAATTGGAAAGCAACTTTACACAGCATAGTGCTGGTCAGTAAAAACTATTGATATGTAAATCATGCATGGCATGTAATGAGTTGAACATCATCTAACCAGTTGTTAGATGATCAGGGTAGATAGTAACAGTATTTGAGCAGACACTCCAACAGAGTCTTGTCTTCAGTTCTTCTAGCAGATGGGTAAGCAGTCTATATATTTGTGAGTATAGTAAAACAAACAAACCAACAAAACCCAACAAAACAAATGCAGTAAAAAAGAGAAGTGAAAAATAGCTATGCAGACTCCACTAACCCAGAAGGTTTACATATCATACTACACTCGTGGATAGTTGGTAATTTTGCACACACTATGAAAAACACCACATAGGAAAGGTATAAGGCTGAGAGCCTAAAATGTACCTTTGACTTATTGCAACCATATGCACAAAGACAAATCCACTCTCAGAGCACTTTCAATGTCATGTAGTTAAGCCTACAAACTGTTCTTATGGTTAACAGTGCTGCTTACCTGAAATTTTCTTCTGGCTACAAAATATTTCATTCTCCTGATGACTTTTACAGCTGTTCTATGTGCTTCAGTTAATCTGCCAAGAAAGAGAAATACAGACATGGTACCAGGGAGGTTGTGGGGGGGGGAAGGGTAGAAAAGGGGGAAAAGTAGTAAAAATATCTTAATGGAAGATGTTGACTCTAAGAACCAAATCTACAACTATTTTTTTTACAACTATAACGCAAAATTGTAGCATAGAACACTGTGTGCGCATGTGTACTTTGTTCTGTTGCTATACAAGGGTAACCTCTTGTATATGCTGATTAGAAGTACAAAAAAATGATAAGTGAGACAATGAAAGCAGGTGTACAAAGATAATACGTGTGGAGGGGATTAGACAGGATTACTGTCAATGCACGCAACTGGCATCAGTCTGAAGAATGTGAAGTGTTTTTAGAACCATGACTGCATTCCTCATTTTGCTTTTACTGAGTGCTTGCCCATGAGCTCCACTGCACAGAAAACAAGTCCTTTAAAAAGTATTTTAAATTCTTTAAGAAGGAAAAATATTAATGCATAGTATCTAGAAAATATAAATTTTATGCGTCCCTTCAGCACAGGTACATGTATGTGGCTGTCTATATTGGTACAAAACCAGACATATGATAACTTATCTATATGATTTCACACAGAGGATACTAGGATACTATATTTGCACAACATTTATCCTCCCACTTGGCTGGAAATGAGAAGTAGTCTACCAGCCAATTAATTACACCCTCTTGTTTATGGCAAATTTTGTCGGGGCGGAGAGGAAGCAAGACATTTGCAATTATAAGGAAAAATATTGGATTTAAGGACTGATTCTTTCCCCATGGACTTTTCATTCATTCAAAATGAGTGAACTAAGGGAAACAAAATTTATCTTCCAAGAAAACAGCATTGGTAAGAAACCTATGTTCTGCACAGACATCATCTGTGACATGTGATGATAACCCTAGAAAAGCTTGCCAGCAAGTTTCTCAAGTCTCCTGAAAACACAGCCTTCTACCTCTTTCCAGTGCATCTGACTGGGAAAAAGGAAGTATTGGCTAGGCCACCTACTTGGATGTCACAGTTTAAAGTATTTAAAATGTGTAAAGATCACAGTGTATTATTTCAAAGTGAATTAAATAAAAGATAAACACACAAAGCCTATATTTAAGAACTAGCTTAATTTTATATTTTTATAGTTTATCTCTGATACAATTGGTGCTTCTGATTTGGTGAGATAAGAGTCACAAGCACAGTTTAAAAAAAATAAGCTTTCAGTAGCATTTTGTTAGTTTCTATTTCATGTCCCTGTTTTATATTAAATACACGCAAAAATACGTATGAAACTCAGATGTCTATAACACATTAATCCTCATACTTCATATATTTACGTATATTCATGCACATATCCATATATATACACTCACACATGCAACCACATGGAAGACAATGCAGGATGAGCACAATTCAAAAACTTCTTATATACCCTCAACAGCATTGTTAAGTACCAATCTTTGCATTTGTGTAAGACCATCAAAGGCATTTCAGAAGTGTCACTAACAGCCTATCAGTAGTTTAGCCTGCAGGACCTTTATTATGGGGAAAGAAAAGCGCTCAGCTTGACACTCAGGACCCCTAGCTGAGCTCCTGTGGCTGGTGACTAGAATGGAGACAGTATTCCACTTGTAAATGGCACATATTTGATAGAGAAATCTTTGTCAGCCTGCACTAGTAATATATATATATATATAAAACCAGAGAAGAATCATTATTTTTAGGGTTTAAGGTTTAGCCTGCCTGCTTTGTGTGCCAATAAAAATAAAAGCTTGAAACTATCCTTTAGCTGAAACTGATGCAAAACTTTATGTATGTACTTAAAAGGGGTTTTATGTTTGTTATTTTGTTTTTAGAGCAGTTCATATGAAATGGTTCATGTATTGTTTAAACAGTCTCACACAGATAAATTGAAAAAAGTCAGAGATGGAAATTAACCAAGGCAGTCATTTACTTTTAATCTCCTCCTTTAGCAGAAATCAGGGCTACAGTGCTTTCTCCAATGTGTTATCAAATTCAAGTGTCCAAAACTATGAGGTGGACCCTTGGAAGCTGACACAGAGCTGATCAGGCCTCATTTTTAGACACAAATGTTACTTATTTTTGAGAAGTAAATAAGAAAAAATGACTATAATTCAAAATTCACTTAGGCCTATTGTCCTGTTCCAATTCAAAGTAATTTCATTGAGAGCAAATTCTGAAAAAGGAGTAAGTTCTTGTTCATTTTTAATGCTCACTTTTATTAAACTGAGGGGTGAAAATACATGAATCCTGTCTTTAGTTGAAAAAAGACAGCACAAAGAGGTGCAAAGTCAGACTGATATATATGGATATGTTATCTTAGTTGTGTCTTTAAATCCATAAGGTGAATAACGGCTTTAAACGTCCACAATTAACTGGCGGATGAGTTAAAATCCCTGCTCTGAGTAGCTATCCTCCTAACAGGGGGCTGTGGTGCTGTGGATGACTGAAATTCTAAACATTTTCAGCTGATTTTCCTAATTTCCTAGTGCTGATGTCCAGAATAGATAATTGTACCTATGACTGGTCAGGTTATATTTGTCCTATATTTAGCCCAATATATTTATCTTGCTGATCTATATATTTTAGCACAGAAAGTTGAATTAGGCAAAACCATTTGAGGGTGTCAGTCTGTTATATGACAGAACCACACATATGGAGAGAACAAAAGGCCAGAGATGCCTTGTTCCTGTTCTTTCATGGCCACATTTCAGTAATGCTCAACAGAAACACAGCACTGCTTGCAGTGAATCTCCTAGATATTTTGAGACACACAACTCATGAAACAACAATCTAGGGCATTTGTGGTGAACAACATACTTGCACACTTTTTCTGTGTGACAGAAATGAGCAGATGTTTGCAGGTATTAGGGTACTTGACTCCTATGGATGCAAAGATTTAACTCCTTCAGAGCTCTAGCTCTGAAATGAAGTCATAGAGTCACAGAATCATAGAATAGTTCAGGTTGGAAGGACCCTTAAATACCATCCAGTTCCACACCCCTGCCATGGGCAGAGATGCCAACCACTGGATCAGGTTGCCCAGGGCCTCATTCAGCCTGGCTTTGAACACCTCCAGGGATGGGGCACCCGCAGCTTCTCTGGGCAACCTGTTCCAGTGCCTCACCACCCTTTGAGTAAAGAATTTTCTCCTAACCTCCAATCTAAATCTCCGCTCTTTTAGTTAAGACTGTTCACTCTTGTTCTGTCATTATCTGACTGAGCAAAACCTTGCTCTCCACCTTTTTTATAAGACCCCTTTAAGTACTGAAAAGCTGCAATAAAGTCCCTGTGGAGCCGTCTCTTCTCTAGGTTGAACATCCCCAGCTCCCTTAACCTTTCTTCATAGTAGAGGTGCTTCAGCCCTTTGATCATCTTCATGGCCCTCGTCTGGACCTGCTCTAACCTGCTCTTTCTTGTGCTTGGGGGCCCAAGGTCTGGACACAGTACTCCAAGTGAGACCTCAAGTCAGTAGGACTTGACTCTTGCTCTAAGTAGGAGTATGGGCAGGTGCCCACACTCTGCTTCTATGGTAGCAGCCAAGCTCTCTTGCCTCTGTGCAGCAGAGGGCAGTGGCATACACACACAAAGGGATGCTCTCCAGCAAATTCAAAAATGTTTTAAATTGTTTAAAAACTTAACTCACAAAAACAAGCATGAACTTTACTCCTTGTTACAGATGGGGTCTGTGACAAGGTGGACTGTTACTATTGGGTGAGCTATTTTTTATGCATTTTTTATTCAACAGAATATGTCCAGTGTTGTATCAACAAAGTACTATCCCATCTTTCAACCTAAACAACAGGTAAGAAGGTTTTGTTAAAATCTCCCCTCAAAAGACCCTAAAGGAAAACAAAATCAAAATGGAAGTGATCGGGGTTTGGGAAAACTATGAACACATAAGAAAAATTAATAATGGAACCTTGTAACATCTGTAACTATAATGGATATCATAAAGTATCTACTAAAATAGCACATACTTGGATACATAAATGATACTGACATCATCTTAAACTGTGTCTACAAGGAGGACCAAAGCCTTTGATCATTTTGAAAAAAAAAAAAAAATAATAAAAAATCTTTACCTCTCTGTTAACTGACTGCTCATCATCATCAGAATGCTCAATTTCAAGAAAAATCAAAGCTGTCCTTAAATACGAGTATTTTCTGGTTTGGCTTATGGATTTCTAAGCTCTCATATCACTGTGGTAGGGCAGGGAAAAGAGAATGGGGAGAGGGTGGAAATCCTGGAACATACATGTTATAAGCAGTCCCCATCCTGATTTGATATTGAGTAACTCTCCATCAACCATGCTAGTGGGTGATGGGGAAAGGGGCCCCACTTTGCTGGCTGATTCATCTTTCCCCTCTGCAGGTCTCAAGTATGCCTATGTGGCTGCAGAGGTGGGATGGCTGTGTGCCAAGGAGCCACTGCAGCCTCAGGTTTGGTCCTCTGCTTGTGTCCTAGAGAGCACTATGAAAAGTTACTACTTTTAGCTGCAAAAACTTGGATATGTTTAAGACAGGATTTATTTATTTATTTATTTATTTTTCCTCAACTGCAGAAAGGCAGTAAAGGCAGTAGCCTAAGCCAAAGAAGCTAAACATTTTCAGTTTAAAATGATTGAATCACAGGAGAAAAGAGAGATGATCAAATCCAAAGCAACTCTGGAAAGTATCCACGCTTTTTTTTTTTTTTTTTTTTTTTTTTTTTTTTT
>NC_048893.1:69011920-69076109 GCF_011077185.1 Oxyura jamaicensis | reverse complement strand
ATTTTTAATTTTAAATTTTTTAAACACCGGGAAAAACTTGTATGTTAAAAAAAACAAAAACCACCGAAAAAATTCCCCCCTTTTTTTTTTTTTTTTTTTTTTTTTTTGCTTTTGCTTTTGTATACCATTCTCTTTGTTAAAAGCTAACATTAGCCATTTCAAAGCTAGCTTTTTCTTCTTCTTTTGCATGGAGTCTGCTAAATTTTAGCTTAATGTGCTTAGGAACAGACAAAGAATATTTTAAAAGAAGAATAGATATAGAAATGGATCCTAAACCCAGCAAAGATACAATAATTGCAGGTCATGCTGAAGCACGGTGCAAGTCTGAACAAGCCTATTTATCAGTCTGATTCACCTTTCAATTCAGAAGCATTTTTTAATCATTAGTGTTCACTTAACTGTAGAGACAAGGGGAAGAGCTTTATTCAATGTGTGCTGCAGATAGTGGGATGTGCATTCCAGATTGGTTTTCCTGCCGTTTATTCAGGTGTCGTGAATTAGAAGAGTTATTCAGTGTAACATAACTACTTTGATCATGAACTGTAGAAAATAAAGGCCACTTCAGCAAGGTTAATTACAGTCCCACTTTGCAAAACTGTTTTGAGGATATACATTTACAGTACTTGAATTACTGCTGAGATTCATACAGTTGTTAAATTTTGATTGCTTAACAGGAAAACACATATAAAGTCACTCTAACTATATTTTAATACTGATCATTGGATAATGTTGTAAATCCTGCCCAGAGCAACCTATAGCATCATCTATTCTGGAGTTGTTCACTTGACATGAGTTGCTAAGCCAGCACAAACACTGACTTGGTCAGTGATGGCAACTGGAATAAGTTATTTGAAAAGCTCAGGCTATATCTGCCTTTTTGTTTTTCCCATCATATTGGATTGATATTCTCAATTCACGTTCAGGTTCTGTTTCTGGGAAAGAACTTTAATTCTCTTTCATAACTTTAATTTTCCTCATGTACAATTATCTCAAATGGGTTGATTAGATAAAATATAAACCAAACTTTATTTGCATTGAAGTCATTATCATAATCAAAACAAAACATGAAAGGTTGGCATCACAGGGTACTTTTTGTCTCCAGGTGCACATAGCACAGACTTCTTACATCCATAGGGGAGATTTTTCATTATTCTACAGCTTCCAAATGTTATTGAATAACAATATTTAGTAGAGGTGGGTATCAGCTATATTCAAATTTGGCTGGACTGTGTAGTTACCCCATTATATGGATAGCATGCACCAATTAACTGGTGAGGCAGGAGAAGGATGAGAAAACAAAAATCAGAAAGGACATAAAATGAGAGAGTTTATTACAGACAAGTCCAGCAGTCAGTCCACATGCAGTCACATGCATTATGTGGACCTTCTATTGATGGAAAGAGGCAATGGAGAGAGTGATGTGCTCATCACAAGAAATATAAAGAAACTTATTTAATGTATTTTAAATATTGAGGGATATTACAATGTCCAGATGAAAAAAATATATTCTTCCTACCATTAAATGAAAATAAAATTAGTATTGCTTTCAGCTAAGCAGAGCCAGACAAAAAACCTTAAAGCCTTTTAAAGAGCTTAAGTTAAGAGAAGGTTGCAGCTTGAATTTGACATGCAACCACCTGGAAATGTCAGGCAAATTCTGATTCTAGGGCTCACTCCAAGCCAGGAGCAGCAGAGAAGTACAACATAAATACAAGAGAAGAGGTTTCCAGTCTTGTAACATTTCATCAAAGCCTTCTGAAGAACAGATACCATTGGAGAACTTCCACCACTTACATTCTGGAATTTTATAAGATGCCATTTGAAATGAAACTTGAGAGAAAATTTCAGAAAATATTGGCACAACTTTGTTTTTCCCTTTATTCCTAATCACAATCCCATCTTCAGCCTGCATCATCTCTATTCTAACCATATTCCTATCTGAAACTTTTCTTTTCAGGGTCATGTTTGGCTCAAAACTATAAATAATTTAGGATTGGCTTCTTTAGAAACAGAGCAGCCTGGAGGCATATTTGGCTTCACCAAACACTGCTGACAACCTCTATTTATGAAGGAATGCTGCAGATTCTGCAAATCTCCTCTCAGCAGGTACTGTCCCAGGCAAAGGAGGAAAGAGTACAGAAGTGATGTGTTTAGGAGTGCAGCTGCATTCTGGTATCTCATTATTTGACGAAGATTTTGTGGCACTGGTCATCTCCATCCATCAGCATACACACTGCTGCTTCTCTGAATTCATTCCAGAGTGCAATTGCCTCTGTTTCTATTTCCCTCTCTAACCTGACCTTCCCTGAAGTGAATGAGAAAGAAAGCAGATTTCCTACAGCAGGGCTCCTAGGTATTTGGGCTGGGAAGACAGATAATGCAGAAGCAGACAAACAGCTCTGAAGTGAAACAGTACTAGAACAGGAAGAACTAAGATGTTTATAGAGAGCAACTAGCAAGACAATATATTGGCAGAGAAAACACCAATGGGAGAAGCAGCAGGGTGTTTTCTTGACGCTGTCCATGAAGAGAATTAAAAAAAAAAAAAAAAAAAAAAGCTCCTGAAAATAATTGGAGGAAGATGTAACCATGTAACCTGCTCACTGAATGTGACTGAATGAGGAAGAAAATCCCTTAAAATTTGAGCTGTTTTTCTCAACCCTAGACAGTTGGAGTTTTCAGTTACAAGTTTGTTTTGTAATACTACGAAGTGGGTTTATTGAGAAAGTGGGAGAAAATCTCTGTGTTAGTCCCCTGCTAATTAAAATGCATAATTAACATGAGTAATTAAGCTTACTACAGAATGTTCTTGTGTCTGAGAGCCCAACTGCCCTTGAACAACAATTCATCTGCTGAACTGTCTCTGAGAACTAAAGTAACCATTGGATATTTTGGTTACATCTTACTTCTATGTTATATTGGCAGCAAAATAAAAGTGCCTGATCTCTTTTCTGCCATTTTAATTCTTCCTTTCTTCCTGCTGTGTCAGAACAAACAAGATGATGTCATAGGGCTGTCTTTGAGCATGGAAATACAAACACAGAAAGATTATTATTATTATTATTATTTTCCCTGAGCAAACTGCTTCTAGAAATTGCCACAATAACTTCCTGCATTAGCACTGTACCATGACTACTTCTGGTTCTAGGACAGCTGAAATAGTTTGTCCCCACGTCAGTACTCATTGGCTTAGAAAACAGACTCTAACCACAACCATCTTCTTGGAAGGTGAACAAATGCTGACAGACAATGACACATTTTTGTTCCACCCATTACACCAGTCTCTGACCCTCTTAGACAAGAGTATCTTTTGCCTTCTAGCTCCTTATGATTTGCTCCTTCATCAATTCACCTTTTAAAAATTACAAACACAATTGAATGCTTCATTAGTAAAAGGCACCAGAGAGACAGACATCACCAAGCCCAGACAGCATCCCAGATGAGGAGATGCTTTTCTGGAACCTAAATAGTGCTTGCAGAGATGCAGCAGGAACTAGAACGACGTTGCCTTATTCAATGGGCTCTGGTTTACTCACTTCAAAAAATGCCACAATCCAAATTCTCAAACTTTAAGGCTCCATTTTCCTCTTCACTGTATTCAGCATTTACGGGAACAATGTGGTGTTGTTAATATACAGTGATGACTGAGTGCTGCATTTATGCTTCAGTGATTTTCTGTCATGAGAATATAATGCCTAGCAAAGACTGATTCTCTGAAATACCAGTTTGTTTGGGTTCATTAATCTTAATTCCTATCTTGCCTGAATAGGAACTGGATAACAGTCAAGTCAGGGAATAGTTCTCAGAATTAAAACTTCAATGGCCTTTGGGCTGCTCAGGACTTCATATTTCTTTTAAAAAATAATTAATTAATCTGAACAATCTGAACCAAGTATTAGAGAGTGACCCTTTGGAACTGAGTAAAATGCTTCTATTGGTTTTAAAAAAACAAACAAAACAAAAACATTGGCTTTTGGCAGGACCTTTCCCTGGTAGTTCTTGTGATTTAGTAGTTACAGCAGGGGCTATGGAAACACTACTCCTGGGCTCTTGGATTGATTGATTGAACTGGCCTGTGTCTCTCTGGATGATCTAGTGCAAGTCTTTTACCTGGTTATGCTCTAGTTTATATGTCTATAAAGTAAGTGTAAAACCCGTCTAAGTCATGAGGCTTACTTCAGTGAGGGTTCTAATGTAGTTAGAGATCCCAAATGAAGAGGTATTTTATTTTATAGCACGGCTCAAAAAGAGGGAGACTGATCTACAGCCTTGGTGCAAACTGCCATTGCACTGTCCCCTAAGCAGACACTCTTTTCCAAAGCTTTTTCCGCTCTCCATCATCTAAACCCTACTCCTCCTTCTCCTGAGCACCTGAGGAACCTGCCTGGGAATTAGCTCTCTGTTCACCACATACTCAGCAATGTAGCATCTGAAGCCAAACAGGACCATTAGATCATGAATGTGACCCGCTCAACAGTGCAGGGGATTGCATTTCACACAGTTGCCCTTGCCCTGAGCCAAAAACCTTGTGTAGGACTAAAGTAACTTTCCAGAAAGGCATCTGGCCTTGATACAAAGACCTTTATATACTATTAAAAAGTTCCTTACTTTTTCTTTAAAGCTGCTAGTATTCAGCTTCTATCCTATTTTCTCCAACTGGAGTAGCAGCAATTATTTGCCTTTTCCAGGTCTTTTGCCCAGGGACTTTTGATGGATCCAAATGCACTGTCTCTGGCCTGACGGGGAGACCAGGCTGTGGTATAGAGACAAGAGAGTACTGCTCTCTTGGGAACTGCAAGGAAGGTTTGAAAGCATAAAATATTTTTATCATTATTGTTCTGCCTGTGGTCTAAGTCACACTCTCAGTAATTATAGAGATTCATAAGGGAAATGCTTAGATGAGATGGGATGGAATGGATGGTAAATAGTCGGCATGTGGAAGTGTCAGAGAGGGAAAAATGTCAGAAAAAGTTCTAATAGGCTGGTAGGTGCTTGTAAGACCTAAACCATCAATATCACAGCATACTTATATGCAGTTCTTTAGGGCACTCAATTCAAAAACACAAAGGACAGGCTACGGTAAAGGCTGCTGCCACCCAGACTGAAAAAAAGAATTCCAGCCTCTAAAAGGTGATGATGGGACAATTCAGAACCGGGCTGAAGTCTGACACCTTGGTCAGGAGACAGAGGACGCAGAATAAAATCCCAGTGATTCACAGAACTGGGAGAGCATGGAGAAGTAAAAGATTCTTTTCACTGTCAGCTCCCAAATGTACAAAAGATTCATTAACACTCATTTGCCAGCCTGGAAAGATCCCAGGAAACAGAATGTAGACTCAGTAGAGCATTGCTTGTTCCTCCACACAAATGCAAGAGGACTTGGGCAACCTATCTGGATATGTGCAGATGGTATACAGATGCGCTGGATGGACTGGGTGCATACATCTTCATGTTTGTGTATATGTGATTATGACAGTGTGAAGAGGAGGACAAGATAAGTTTATGTTAAAATAGGGGTCTATTTTAACATAAACTTGCCTTGTCCTCCTCTAATATCTTGTATTGAGTTCTGGTACACAAGAATCACTTTATACAAGCAGAAAAGATTGCTGAAAACTAGGTCTAAAATGGAATTACTATCTGATGACCTTCAAATTCACACTTCAAAAGATCTTGTCAAAAACATACTTTCTCACAATGGTATTGCAACTTCCTATCACCAAAGTCATAGCCCACTTTTGATTTTCAACTTCAGTTTCTAAGATACCCTTTGCTAAGAAAGAATATAATTTCACCATTAGGTGTATTGACATTTCAAAATCAGTCAAAAAATATGGTTTCATTTTTATTTATTTATTTTCAGTGTCCATTTTGCAGACAACAGTGACTATACAGTGACCATACACAGAGAACCTCACAGAAAACTTTGTGTGGCCACTGATATTTATGTTTTTTCCACACTGTATTTCATGTAGAATGTGCATAAAAATCTTAAAGGCCTCATTTGCCTAATACTGAAAATATGCAGTGCTTATCAATAGTTTAACATAGAAAGAAATCTTTTGCTAAAAGGTGCAAGCATCACTTCTGCAAAATTACCAAAGAAACCAGGAGTTTATCTTAACTCCTTATTTCAAGACATTTAACTTGCTTATTGAAAAACTGCTTTTGTTAAAAGATTGTGCATTTTTACTTTACCTTTAGGAAAAGATGTAAACTAATTGCATTTTTTTCTTGCAGACCTTTATCTCAGCCAGTGGATGAACAGAAAGAAAATGCTTATGTATCAACTCCTTGTGACTTACTATTAATGAATAGGAAAAATTGTTTGTTCAGAGTGAGTGAGGAAATCTGTTTTTATCGTCTGGGGAATTCTGATTTTCCTGTCTTTGTTTCCATCCTAACTCACAGGGAAAATACTTTAAAAGTTACTGTGAAACAAAAGATTCTGAAAGCATTTCAGTATGAAATGTATATAAATAATTCAGTATGAACAGTATGTTCAATTTTGTACTGCTTTAATAAACATGTTTCCAAAGAGGAAATATTTTATTCTTTTATAAAATTAATGAATTTTATTCAGTTCATGCCTTTTCTCCTCACGGTGACTGGGACTCTACCCTGAAGACATACACTCTATACTGTGCCATCTGGTGCAGAATGAAGACCACATGCCTTAGAGAAAATGTACTCTGGTTTACAGGATACTATTAAAGAATGGCACATTCAAGCTATGAATCCTATGAAACAGCATATCATGTATTTTCATGATACAGCATATCAAGTATTTTATTTGAACATCCAGTTCACTTTTATTTGAACATCCAGTTCACCAGTTTACTTGAACATCCAGTTCAAGTGTTGGTATGGACTTAACTTTGACACTTTTCAAGTAATCACGATGTTCTGAACTATGCCTGCAAAAAAAGATTTATTTTTAATTTTCTATAGAACCAAATTAATAATAATAAAAAAAATCCCTTGAAATTTCCTCATAGATGAAGTCTATTCTGATTTTTTTTTTTTTTCACTTGAAAAAATCATCATCTCTGTGTTCACTGAAAGTTATTAGCAAATGGGAGATCTGATAGATGCCAAAGATATTCATGCAGTATTTAGTGCATATTCATATGAGGCTGTCTAATTAACAGGATAATAATAATTAGTATCAGTATTTCAAAGTATCTCTTGTTTGTTTGTTTGTTTGTTTTTTTTGGTGTTTTAATTGGGCCTTGAGTATGCCAGTACTGCAGTGAAAAGTGTTTCTAAATAATTATGCACTCATTTAGGTGACTAACAACCTGAATTGCTGTAATTAGAACACTTAATAGATGCAATTAATTATGTCAGCAATGCTGAAGGCCATACAGAAATATGTTCAAACAAAAAAAGAAGGGGGGTCGCACTTTATTTCATTTTACACATTTCCACTGACTGTTCTCTGACAATGATCTGAGAAGTCCTTTTGGAATTTCTGTGTGAGAATGAAATGAAAACTGAG
This sequence comes from Oxyura jamaicensis, assembly GCF_011077185.1. Lineage (NCBI taxonomy): Eukaryota > Metazoa > Chordata > Aves > Anseriformes > Anatidae > Oxyura > Oxyura jamaicensis. The sequence continues at coordinate 69,068,608 of NC_048893.1, read as the reverse complement.
AATGATGCTATTAAGACTCCCACTGAAGTAGATTTCTTTTTTTTTTTTTTTTTTTAATCCAATGAACAAACATATAGATGTCGCCTCAAATCAGCTTCATCTTGTCCTTGAGCAATTGTATTTATAGTGGGTCTGGAGGAACTGGCTGTAGAGATGAGGTGGTAGCTCAAGTGTTAACATATTCAAACTCAAAATTTCAGTGCTCAGAAATATGAAATATGTCATTACCCTGTATCCATTTTAAGCTGAAACAAGAACACATTTTCTTCCAATGTATTTTGTTATACAGAAGTTTCCCAGGATGCTCCCACCCTCCAACAAGTGCTTACATCATTGAACAGGTTTGATAATGAATTACAGGCTTAGTTTTCTAAAAGTTCATAAACCTGTGAGCTTCAACACCATTCCAAAGAGGACTGAGACAATTTATCTTTTTTCTTGGAAATTATGTAAAAAGAAATTATGCAAAATCTGAGGTTTGGCAAGGATTGCAAGGAAAACCACTTGAAACACTGTAATTTAAAGTGAGTTTACTTTGACAATTTCAGTTTGCCCAAACCTGAAACTCAAAGCAAACCTCAGGGCAGAAGTATAAACCAGAAAAGATAAAAATCAACAAATGTTTACACAAGGCTCCATGAATCAAAGGTACTTAACTTCAAATGACATGAAGCAGAGGCTGAGAAACCAAGAATCAGACAGGAACAATTTTTGGCCACAATCTGCATCATCTAGGTTTAACACAAAACCAGTTTTTCTCTCCTGTTACCAGCCTACTCAATCATGAACACCCACTACTCTCAAGTTTTAAGGCCTTCATCCCCATCTTAAAATTCCTATTATCGTCATTTCTGAATAATGATAATTTTTCTATTGCCCACAGGACATAATACGATTTTCAAGACTTATGCTGTGAGAACTATAGGGGAAAATAAAGACATTTTCTATTACCCCAAACATACCCCAAACATCTTTAAACTTGCACATGCAGTTAACTATGTCTGAGTAATAGCTGATAGTTTTCCTTAATTATATAGTGTCACAAGTGATAATCAGCTTAACATGCTCCTATCAGTTATCTGAAGCAAAATACCTTTCTTCAACAGAAGAGAGCCAGGAAGCCAGGCAACAGTTTATAAATGCCTTTTTTTTTTTTTTTTTTTTTTTTTTCTTTCTTTATGTGGCATCTTTTGGCCAAAGGGATAAACAGAGTTTTAAGCATACAACCTTTAAAGTAGGTCTTTTTCTTACAAACAGTAAAGGTGCTTGTCTCTGTAGCATGCTGGAGGAAAAGTTCAATTTATTCCACAGCACAATATAGTCTGTTCTGCTCCTGGCTACCAAAACTGACTATGCTTCTACAGCACAACATGCTCAGATCCTTTCAAAGTAAGGAAAGAACTAAATCTAAATATCTCACAGTCTGGATGCATCATGACATTAAATGCTAGAAGAATATCTCCTTTCCTAGGAGCTTCTAGGAGCTTTCTAGGAGAATAAGGCTTCCTTCTGGGTTAAAGCATTTAATCCATTAGGAAACATATTTTTTTAGTTTTGTGGGAAAAAAAAAAAAAAAAAAAAAAAGAGTTCATTTTCATTTAAACTGGACAGAATACACTTTTAATATATTTTGATCAAGCTACAATTGAAAAAAATATCAAATTTCAGCTGAGCTCTGGTGTACATATTAAGTCAATGGGTATCACAAAAAACTGTTTCTACTAAGTACATGCAAACTAATCATTACAGTATTATAAATTCTATGATAAACTGTGTGGGACAGAGTCTTTACATCAAGACTGCAGCATCCTGATGAAGACTGTATATCAGGCTGATCAGAGTGTTGTTGCTTGTGATAAAGTCTGTCTGATGTGAAAGAACTTTTCAGAAAGTTGTAATGGAAATGCTTTTTCTGTCCAAAGAAACTCCCATAAAGTTTTGTTTCTATATGAGACATGGCTTTAACAGACTGAGCTCGTTGAAACTTTTTGCATTACCAATATACTGAAAATGCACAGGTAGTTTTTAAAAATGCAGTATCTCTGAATATACATATATATATATATTTCAAATGACTCAGGTCACATTGTAGAACTACAGTTTTCTGTTTCTGGCTGCTGTAACATTAAGTCACAAAATTATTTGTTCATCTACACTCCTACACTCCTTTCCTACACTTTCAATAATAGCTTTTGGCAAGTGGAATTGCCTAGACTAAGAGAAACTAGCTTACTTTCCAAATGACTGACAAGAAATACCTGCATAGGTTAAGATCTGATCAGAATTAATGAAGGATTTGATTAAGCAAAATCCACATCTAAGTAACTTTCTCTACATGAGTTATTTTACTCAACTACACAGGCTGCAGACATATCAAATGTCTGTTCAAATGTCTTGTTCAAAATTAAGGTTTGCAAACTGTACCCTAATTATTCAATTAAAAGTGGAGTTGAGGGAATGTTCTTCAATTACTTATCCTCGCTATTTTTTCATGCCTGCCAAGTTGAACAAATACTGTCAACAACGACTGTTTTCAGCAGTGCATACTGCTCTGTTATGCTTCAGCTGCCAAACACAGATAGAGGTGATCCTGTACCTGAGTAAGTATTGCAAAATCTTTCATACAGTAATCGGCAGCTGGCATCATCCTATAAGATTTTTACTGCTTCACTTTATCAGCCTAACTTGCGGACCTGTATTACACATGCTCATTTTATTCACAAGAAAATTGGATATTTTGGGCATACACTTATATGTGTATAAATAACAATACTTAATACACATCCATGAAATAGGCTGAAGTGTTTCATAACTTTCAGAAAATAACAAAATATGTATTAAAATAAATGTAAATTTCTAGATTGTGAGCATAAATATGGAAAAATACAAAACTGATTTATTTATCTCAAAATAATCTCAACAGTGATTTAGCCATAGTTTTAATAGCATGAAAATAACTATTTTAAGGCCAAGAGTAATTTAGTTTTGACTGACTTGGCAATCCTTTGTTCTCTAGGTCATATAAGTGCTGAGTAAATTATAAACCTGTAATTCTATCCTGAGGTCAAGGGACTTCAGAATTGATTTGATATATTGGTCTCCTGGAACGTTCTTCCAAGGCCAGTACTCTCTAAACTGTGTTTATGAGTTGCCTGCATTAATAGCTAATAGAGTCATATAATATTAGCAGTGGAGAAATTAACCCTTTCAAAGGAGAGTATACTCAAATGTAGGATTTTTTAATGAAGGACAGAAAAAAATTACACTTATTTATGAGCAATTAATTTCTATAGAGAAATTTAAAAAATAACATGAATTTAAAGAAGTGTGGATATTTGACTTCAGAAACAAAGTCAGACTGTATCATGAACATTTTTTTGGTATAATCCTTATTTTGGGAAGGGAAGCCTATTAACTCAATACTTTATATGGAAAAACAACAACAGCAACTATTCCAGCATAATACTTAAGGAACATAAATACATATAGAAATCACCAACTGTTTTCATCAGGACCCTGCTTCTTTATAGCCTCAGAATTGCATCTGAAGTGCTATTAACATTGAGATACCTTCCAATGAGAATGACCAAAAGCACCACTGACACCTGGGAGGGTGGCAGGAGAACAGATCCTGTCTAATAGACCTGGGAAATGCGTTGCTGTTTGCAGAGAGAAACTAGTATGACTGAGCTGATGAAGCAGGCAGAAAAAAAAAAAAAAAAAAAAAAAAAAAAAAAAAAAAAAGCTCATTAAGTAAAGAGAAAAAATATCAGTTTCTCCTTTTTGTGACCTGATTAACTCAGGCCTTGCAAAAAATCATGAAGTGTTGAAGCTGCTCATTTAATGCAGGCTTTGCTCTGTCCTGTAATGTTTGTCATTGAAAAACAGATGGCAAGTAAACTGAGAGGTTTGCCATGCAACGCTGAAGTTTGCATTACAGCAGCACTTACTAATTTTGAACTTCTTAATGTTTCCAAAGGAAAGTCCACTACTAGAAAAATACAGTGTAAAGCCCAGACACACATCCTGAACTGTTCTCTCATCACTAGGCAAACATTGGAGTTAATGGTCCTTGAAGTGTTTAGGGTTCTTTCCCAATGTCAGAATCCTGAACTCATTAGTAAGACATATATTCAGATTAGCCTGTTCACTTCTGATTTAAAAGAAAGTCAAGAGTAATCATAATCTGAAATCTTAGAATCATTAGGAATCACCTAGTGTGAATCTTAAGGAGTCCTGTGAAAAATTAGAATGTTCCCCCTACCTTGTAGGCTATATATATATATATACATGTGAGTATGAGTATCTCCTCATTTCCATGGAGTACCAAGAGAAGTTTGTCCTGGACAGTCTGCGGCTCTCTCATTCCACTGCTTTCAAATTCATAGCAAAAGCACTAACTTTGCCATATACTTTTACATTTACATTTACAGTAACTCTTCCATAGTTTAAAAATCCAGCAGCTGGTTAAATTAATTATCAATAAACACACCAAGGTTAAAAAATATCAGCATCAGAATTAGAACAGCAACAGCTCTTACTGCAATGGATGACAGTATTTGACCTGGTCACACAGTAGGAACCGGTTTGCAAAAAAGGAATCACAGTAGGTAAATAACACAACACAAAGCAAGATCATATCTAAAGACCATTGAATGTCATAGAATGCATTAAAATAGCCTTTCTCTTGCAACTCCAAAGGGCCTTTGAATAGACTTTTAATGGGTGTTAACAACACAAGCCAAAATTCAGATGGGTGTTTCACGATCAGCTTAGGTCAAGCTGCTCCTGAGAGGAGGCCTTTAGACCCCCTGCACGGTCAGCAATTCTTGCTACCTGCTTGTACTCTCATAGCTGCACACCGAGTCAGGTCAGGCTGTTGTTTGTCTGACAGCTAACACTGAAGGGAGGAAATAAGCATTTTCTGTTGGATCAGTTCCCTGAGCAAAATCACCTTGCAGGGCAGGTGACAGCAGCAGGTGGTGGGGGACAAAGAATGGGGGAGGAGGAAGAAGTGGTTTGCAGTAGCTCAGATGTAGACCAGCTTAAGTTGTCATGAAACCATCAAGATATATATACATTGTCCTAGCAAACTAGCTCTCTCCTACCAAATTGGTGACACAGGTTTTTTGTGTCCAAATGTGCATTTCTATACATAGTTATTAAACAAAAAGTATTTGAGTGCACAGAAAAACCCTCTAAAGTGAGTTGCCCTAACCAGCATCACTTTAAAAAGGCCTTCCATAGGTCAGAGCCCTGAGAACACTAAAAAGCTTTTATGGCCCTGACCTGCCTTACCTGGGCCTCCTCCCACCCCTGCCCACAGATCCAGGAGCCTCATCGTAGCCCAGGCCTGTGCACCCAAACCCTGCCAGAGCTATGCTGTAGTTCATGGTGTCTGGGGCACAGAAGAACTTCCTGGAGTCAGAAGCAGAAACAGTAACATTAAAGTTGAATAGCAGTCAAAAACAATTGCTTTGATGGCAAGTTTAATTTATATATATATATACATATATATATATTTCAGCTGAATCAAATTGACATTTAATTGCTAGTATAAAAAGGAACAGTACTATTTAATTTTGTTTCCCTTCCCTACTATCTCTTGGTCCTCTATGGACAGTTGAAGCTCACTTCCTCAGGCTCAATAAGATAATTTAATAAACTGACCAGGAAGGGTTTTGTCAGACTGCTCTTGGGCTGATACAGCTGTCTGAACTGGCTCAGAACAGTATTATACCATGATGGGCAGAGAAAAGAGTAAAGTGGTGTGCAGCTGCAGCAAGACCTGTCCCCATCAGTAGCTGTTAGCTCAGCCTCAATCTGACCTCGTTATTTCAACTGGGTAACTCCATGTACTAGCACAGGCCCTTGTGAAAAAGAAAAACAAAACAAAACAAAACAAACAAACAAACAAAAACACATGTGAGACTTAGCAAATCTGTGAACCAAGTGCTGTCTTGTAACTGTGTTTGGCAGGGGAGGAGGAAAAAATAGCATGAAACCAGCCTGTACTGATTTGAGAATGAGGGCACTTGAATTAGTTGTCCATAAGCTCACTCATCTAAGTGTACATTTATTACGTGTCAACATAGGTAGGAACCATCTCCTTGGGCTGAGCACAGGACTGCAGGCAAGTTTCTGGCTGAGGGTCAGAAGTGTTTAAACTCACGATCAGGTTTTAAACCTGTGAAAAGGAGATGGGCCAGGGCTTGAATCAAAGATTCAGAGTTGGGATGAACTTGCATTGCAAACCTCCCCTCAAATATATATCAAATACATAATGAGTAGCAGCCTATGCCTATTTTCTGTGAAAAGCAATAGGGAGGAATAGATTATGTGGGGGAGAGATTTAGTGAGTAAAGGCAAAGGCTATGTCCTGTAAAACAGGGTTCCTGCACTTGCAGCCTCTGTGATACTATCTCATCTCCATCAACAGCACCTCCTTAGTTATATATACAGGTTTCTTGATTTATTAGAACAGAATTTCTACTTTGCTAATATGTAGCAGTGGCATTTTAAGTGAAAGATATTTTACTGAAGATACTGAAATAAACTCCTCACTTCTCCCATTTTAGATACTATATAATGTATGGTGAGTATACACTGTATTGTATATTTTCTATAAAAACATTACATTTTTAACTTCCCTGAGTCCATGTATATAAATATTTGTACATGAAATTATATGATGGGCTTTGAAATTTATGCCATACATTTCTGTTAATGTTCTAAAAATATTTTTTCAGGCAAATGAAATTGCAGTAAAATATTTTACTACAGATCAGTCAAAGGTTCTCACAACTTTATCTTCCTAAAAAACAGTATTTCAGGCTATAAAACAGAGTTCCATTTCAGATACCTAAAAGGCAAATTTAGCCAGCTTGATTTGATTAATACCAAGTGGTTTAACATTTTTTAAACACTAAAGTCTAAGGTGAAATAACGTAGAGATGTAGGCCTTTTACTTTCTTACTTAAATTATTTAATTTTGTTTTCTAGTAACTTGTACTGTTAAAGACAAATTGCCTAGAAAGTACTTGGTGGGGTTACATGCATATTTTCTATTGCCATTAACAATAATGAGAGCAGGGTGTGTTGCCCAGCACACAGAGCTTCCAGTATATAAATTGTTAATAAATTTGACTCCTCACAAAACAGAAAATTAATGCTGTACTCAGAATGTTCATGCCATACTCAGAATGATGTGTGGTCCAAAATGTGTTTTCAAATGTACTCCTTTGGGTGTCCCAAAACCTTAATCACAAGCTCAGCAGCCATCTGGCGACTCCCAGTGGCTTACCACCCAGCGTGGAAGTCTCCTGGGTAGCTGAGTAAGAGCCTTGTTCTGCACCACTAGTTCTGCTCACACAAAAGTTCCTTTAATGTCATAAAGGTTCCAAACAGCCCCCAAATCATATGCAAAACATCAACAGTTTTCCTAGGTGGTTGCATGGGGCGAGTGCTTGTGTGTCCTTCATTGAAAGCCATTCTTCCCCCTCTTCCATCTCTAAATCCCTGCCAACACACCTACCATCAGATGAACATGAATCACTACCAGCTCACACTCAATTTTACCACATACTTAGCATACTTGCAGACAGCTCTTTAGCAAACCTCACACCTAACTTGCAGCATGCTCTTCTGCTTGGCTGGATCTCAGCTCCCACAAGAGCATGCTCCTCACCATATACCTGCAGCTCCTGCTCCCTACCCTCATTCACTGGCCTCCATACTCTCCTGCTCCCTACCTCTCATTTGCAGGCCTCTATCATCTCCAAATGCAAGTTGCCAAAGCTCAGTCCCTAGTCTCCTCTGCAGAAATCTCTCACATCTCGCTGCTGCTTCCCTTCAGAAGCATCAGTGTTTCAGATGATAAGTAGCCAGCCAGCAGTGAATGGATGTTCCAGATAATGGGTGCCAGGGGAACAGCACAGAGAAATTCATGGTCTGTGGGCATAGACTGAAGTTTGGGAATTTACATCAGAAATTTACTAATCCTCATGAAATCTTTGCATGTGCTCTAATACTTTTCCCCTTTGCAATGTTAGCATGTTGCCCAGCAGATTGAAATACTTTTTCTTCCTCCCATTCACGTGTCAACAACAATCAACAACTCAATGTATATTGGGCTCATGTAATTTCTTCTTTTTTGCTTGTTTTTGAGGGGTCATATTTTTGTTCTTCTTTTCAAAGTTATAAACTATTTTCTTGTGGTTCATTTATCATCTCTAAACACTGTAATCTAAGGGTCACCTCAGTAGTTCCTCAAAAAGAAGATTTCAATCACACCAGCAATCACACTTATATTGCCCAGTTTTGTGGCAGATATCTAAATAAGCAGATCTCTACATAAAATCCTTTGTTACACATTACAGCTAAGAAAGAGAGAAGACCATGATATATTCAGCAATAAGTGTTTAACCACTTCTGATCTGAGCAATATGAAGGCTAGCCAATTCTTGAACACACACACACCAAATAGATGTTAGGGAATTTTGTTCATTGCTTTGTTTGTTTTGTTATATTTATGCCCCCAGGAAATACAGTGTGGGAATGTGTTTCTGACAGGAGACTGGAGACCTTGAGATTGGGGTTGAACAACCCTTTTGCAACAAAATTCAGATGATCACTGGTTTTACTGCTTTTATATACAGAAAATATAGTATAGTAAAATATCATCACACTTATTAGTTATTTTCTTCTGTGTCACTGCACAGCCATTACAACAATCCTAAACAAAACAGACTGGCTATTCTTACAACTGAAGAAAGGTGGCAGGAAAATTAACTGCCTGGATTAACTAACAAAGGTGGGAGACTGAAATACCTATAGATGGACTAGCCACATCTTTCAACTACTAACTGGCTTTGACTCTGAAGGAAAACATGAAACAAGCAAAATGTGCCTTTTTATACGTTAGTACACTGCAGAGTCAGCTTAAGAAAACTGGAAACTCTTTTTTAGAAGTCTGAATGAATACACATATGGGAAATTCAGTGTACAAGCAAACTTTGTACCAAATTGACAGTTAGGCTAGCAATTCAGATAAATGTCTGTACAACTTTTCAGTGATCTTGGCTACGTCACGTTTCCTTTGCCCTCAAAGGCCTTACTTTTTTCTAAGAAGCTGAACACAAACTAACAACAAAAGGAGTTGCAAGGAACTACAGACGATATACTTTCCCACTATATAAAAAGCCAAAGGCAATGAAAACAAAATGTAGTACAAAAGCTTTCTATTCATGCACCATGATTACAGATGTTTTTTAGACCTGCAGAAGTCAGATAGATAAACTAAGTTTCCAGAGAAACTTAAGTTCAGCTTTATATATATATATATGTATATATATATATATACATATGCTCATAGTTTGACCATGGTGGTAAACGAAGATGAATTTTTGTCAGATATTTAGAATCCAAACTTCTAACTTTCTCAGACATTAAGGGGTCAGATCCACAGTAACAATTCAGGATAGAAGATAGACACAAAAGCTAAAAGTGTCATGAAAAATGCAACAAGACAGACAAGTTTAGAGTTGCTGTGGAAACCCTACTGCTGAAACTTCTGACTTTTGTGCCTTTGACTTCTTGATCATAAGGTTTCACTGAAGGAGTGTTTGCATTGAATATATTTTCTTTTCTCTCTTTTGGAGATGGATTTGCAAGAGAATGGTATCTTTGTTTCCTGGGATTCCATCTGCTCCTACTGCTTGTTGCCCACCTGAAGCCATAATCCTCTGAGTGAGGCTGAACAAACAGCTGTTGTGGATATGACTAAGGCCTTCAGGTGGGGAACGGTTACTTGAGTAAGATGAACTCTTCGGATAAAAAAGGTTTCATTTTCATGCAAACTTTCAGGGTAATAAAGAATGAGAGACAAAAAAAAACAGAAAACGACACATGGCGGTGACTGAAGTGTTTCTAAAGATCTTCTGAAGTTTTCATTGGAAAACGTCCTGAGTACATGGGAAGCTGCTATGCCAGCACCATCTAATAAGCAGGGTACTAGGGAAGACCACAATTAGTAGACAGCATGACCTGTTACTTTTATGTGAGGCTTATTTGTAAGGTTTATCTCTTACATAGGTATGAGACTTCTTATGCAATGGTAAGAGAAAAACACAACATAATTTCAAGTCCACAAAAACACAAGCTGAAGCACATTAGTTAGCCTACCAGAACTTAGAAATGTGTGCAATCTCAGTGCGTTCTCTATAGTGCCAAAGAATGAAGAGTAGTTGGTCTACTCTGCAATTGAAGCTCAAGGATGTGCACTGAGTTTGCATCTCTCAGGTATTCTTTATATATAAAAAGGGCAAAGTGAAAACGTGGGCTAAATTGCTTGCAGTCATTGTCTTAAAAGAGTTATTAAGATAAAACTACCTCAGAATTAGACAATGTTCTGCCACAGCTATAAAAGATGTTTGAGAATGAAGTGGCTAGGTCACCACTAAAATGAGAACTGTACACTCATCCAGAACGGAAGCATAGTTCAATCCCTTGTTAGTGTAGGGCTAATGTCAAAGTTAGGTCAGGTTCTGAAATTTTGAAAATCTTTGGTACAAAATCTGTTAACTGGTAACAGTAATAGCAGAGGCAAACTGTATTCCTATGTCACATAAATAAGCTGACAAACACAGTTAAATAGACATATTCAAAATTACACTCCATGCAATACTATACTGACACACTACATGATCTCAGTTGTACTTAATTCTTGACTAGAATTCTTCTAGTGAGCCAACAAACTAGCCAAAAAACTGTACCCATAAAGAAATAATGTTACTGGAGATGCTAAGGAATATTGAAAATGGTTCAAAATCAGCTGATACAAGTGACTTTAGTTAACACTCCAAGTGATATATATTCAGGCCTGTCACAGTCCATCTCATCCTAAAACAGTCAGCTCTTTTCCCTGACCAAAAAGCACTACTGGCCATTCTGTATGCAGTGAGATTACAACAAGGATAGAAGGAGGAAGAGCTCATTTAGCAGCACTATCAGAAAACAGTTCAACAACAGTGGCAAAACTTTCTCATTCACAAAATGATGTTTCTTATAATAACTTACAAAATCCAGCTTCCCTCTTATGTTCTATTTTTATGCTCAAACTACTGTCACTTTTAAAGGTTTTAATGTTAACATAAAAGAGCAGGGACCAGCTTTGTGGCAAGCAAATCTCCAACATGCAAATTTAAATACATGCAACATCACAACTGTAAATGTTTAATAAAATTTCAATCACCACCTGAGAAGTGTTGGTAAGATATGTTGGAAGGGCAGCAGAAAGACCAGCTTCTTTACCCCAACCTAGTAATGAACTGTTGTGTGACTTCAGGCAAAATCACTTAGTGCTTCATGCTTCTGCTTCCTTTCCTACTGTGTCTATTTAGACTAGGAGTACTTGAGGGATAGGGACTGTCTCATATTCTCTATTTATAAAGTGTCTAGCACAGCAAGCCCCTGATCTTGCATGAGATCTGTACATGTTATTGCATTACAAAGAATAACCATAGCAACAATGAAGATGTAACCAAATTAGGCAAATATGACAGGGATTAGATTTACTTGTGGGAAGCTTTACTGAATCTTTCATTTAAAAGTGCAGTCAATTTTAATGAATAATTATTACAGCAGACCAAAACAACAGTGAAAATATACACTGGTGAACTACTACACAAACTGAAGGCTGAAGATCGGCTCTGGGTATATTAAAGGGGCCTAAAGTTAGCCTGTTATAGAAGATTTTTGTTACACATTTTGTGTTTTGTTCTGTGTTCAAAAATGGAAGATATTTACCAGATTTGAAAGGTAGAAAACACTTTTCAGTGATGCTGTCTATCTGTGGAATTTCACCCAGCTGCTTATCATATTGACACCAATAACTTTTAAATTTTGTATTAAAGCTTGTCTTCAATGGTATCCTCTTTATTTGTCAAGCCTTAGTGAAATATTGTAACTACTTTTCCTCTTTATCTGGATGTCTTTTCAAAACAGGTTCTTGTTTCAACCCTCCATGAACTCATCTGCTGAAGTCCATGAGAATTTTATTGTTCCAGCAGAATTTTTAGCTCCTTCACAGGGATGCTTCTAAGAAGAAGGAAGAATCTACTGATGAATAGAGAAACATTTATTTATTTTTTCATGCCAAGGAAAAAAGCAGACCCAGAAGGAGATAGCAGATAGTAAGCAAATAGATCAAGTGGCCTTGGTGGAAATATTTATACTTCCTAAAATATATTGTGGGATGATATGATTTACCATACAAATTAATATCACATGAAATGAGAGGCAAAGGATGATATCTTTGATATTAATAGGAACATTTTTGAACACTATACCTGGGGCATTCTACTCCATTTCAAAGGCAAGTGTTTGTTCTTTAGAAGTAACCTCTTCTAATGAATGCAAACATAGCAAGGCAGCAAAATCACTTTGATCTTGCTTCCAAAATGTTTTTTTTTTTTTTAATTATTTATTTATTTTTTTCTTTTTATTTATCCATTTATCCAGGGAATGAGTTTCTTCTAGAAAGCTCTGAACCCTTCTATTTATTATACCACACTGATCAACAAAGCTAAATGTTAAGATTTTAGACTTAAAGTATGTTTATTTTGTTGATATAATCCCCAAATATACCTTTAACATCTGAATATTTTAAAGATTTCTAGGTTCTTTTCTATCCTATTTTAATTCAGAGAGTTATAGGCAGAAGTACTTTTGCCAATAACATTGTTCACTTCTATCTCAACATAAGTGTCAACAGGGCTTTAAATGTTCCAAAAATGCTGTGAATCAGGTAAAAGCTACAAAAATGTGTTCTTTTCTATAATGGAGTGTACATGAATGAACATCTGAAATGCTGAATATCTGTAGCTCTTAATATTGTTAGATGATATACCTATAGACTAAGTTCTGCATAATTTCAGATGAAAATAACTGGAATACAGAGGAAGTCTAGTCTTAAATACTTTTGACTCAATATAGTTTGATGAAAAATTTTGTATTCTTTGCTATATGGAATTCTAAAATCTTATGGAAACAAACTGAAAAACACCCCATTAGTTGGATTTTTTTTGCTTTGTATTTTTTTTTTTTCATTAGAGCCAATTATTTTTCTTGTACCACAGTTTTGTCTGTATTCACATAAGACAGAATTGACAAGCTTTCCGTGAGCTTTTTATCTTAGCAAGATCTCTTGGTATAAATATTTTTCCCATAGATTTAATCTAGTATGCAAAATTTCTAAGGTCTTAATAAAAGAACAAAAACAATAGGGAACAATGAAAACTTCAAAGGCAGCTGACAGCACATTAAGTTACTGTATCTTGCACTAAAACAATTGTTTGGTATCCACTGAAAAAATTGCAGCACACAAGGCTGTTAGAATATGAACACTTGAGTCTGGTCTTCTGCCTTTATATAGTTTACAAAGGTCAAACTCATCCTAAAAGGTAATTTCACAAAACCCAGTGTTATACTAGCAGTTTAAAAAGTGAGAATTCCGTTGTTTTATTTTTTGTTTGGTTTTCTACTCCTAAAGCTATTGTTATTAGCTTGTAACCCATGTATAATAACAAATACTCATCCAAGAGAAATATTATTAATAATAAATTACACAATAATTTGATTAATCCAATAAATAAACAAACCACAACTACCCGACACACTATAATATAAAAACTTAAAGTAATTAAATTACATATTTAAAACATTAAGATATATGACCATGTCATAAAATATGCATAAATGTTAAGATCTGACTTTCCCTATTATTACTCAGATTTTGACAACAGCATTATTCAAACACAAGGTTTAACCTCAAATGTGAATTTTGCTGAAAAGATAGTTATTGAGTACTTATTCAAGCCCATTTTGATATATCACAAAGTTTGAGCTTTCTGTCCTTGATAAATTATTTGGATGATATTTAAAATACATTTTATTCTTTGTTCTAGAGAGATTAAGTCATACCCATTCAATCAGGACCAAATGTAACTAGTTGCTCTTCTCCAATATGTAATGTCACCCATGAACTTTCCAGAAGACTGGCTGGTAGAAGCTAATCAGCCAATGGCTTAATTTTGAACAGTCATGTTTACACCTTCGAATTAATCTTATATACCAAGTTTGTTGAACAGGAGTGCAAACTCTAAAAAATAACCACATAAATAATTAGGCACCATTGAATATGAACATTTAATGAATTTGCATTAAAAAAAATAAAAAAGAGAGAGAGAGAGATCATGAATAAAACACAATTGGAAACAATACTTTATTTCTAACTGCTTAGGAAAAAAAAAAAAAAAAAAAAGAGGAAGTAGAAAAAGCCTTTAGGTGCAATATTTATATTTTTAAAGTGAATAAAACAGATATTTTTCAGAGAGTAGCTGAGTAGATCCTTCAAAATAATCAACATTAGGAAAAGGAAGAAAGCAACCTCACAGCTTCTGCTTGATAATCTTGCACAAAAGGCACTGTCATCAAAACCTTCCCCACACCTCTAGTGGGCAGGAAGTGGAACTACTACTGGATTTGCCATTGCCCGCTGTGCATGCCACCAATTCCCAATGTGTGCAAGGGGAAGCTTGTTTGTTCTAATCAAAGCCAGGAGCACCAGTGCTCCAGTGCTGTGCGTAGTCTCCTAGCACCGACACATGTTGACTTCAGCTACAGAATGCCCTCCTACAACACTGTAGAGACACTTGACTTCCTACTGGGGAAGTGCAGCTTTCTTTTCCAACAATGGGCCAACTGGTTTTCATAACAGAGATAAATGCTCCCTGCTGTGAATTGTAATAGAAAAACATGTCAAACAACCAACAATAAAAAGAAGCACAGCCAAAAGACTGTCTTTTCCTGTTTTTATGTGCAGCACACAGGAAACTAAGCACGTGAACTGCACTTGGCTCTTTACAAGTAAAAATATAATTTCTTTTAAATGAGAAGAGGAAAAATGCAACTCATTTCTGACTGATTTTCTCACTCAGAAGTGCAGACATGAAAATCCATTAGCACTTATTTGCTAATTTGTTATTATGAAACCTTTGAATGTAAAAGTCATCTGCTTTATTAAAAATAGTATTGGTTATTCAGTTAGGATTTCTCCAACCTTTTAAAAGCTGTTATAAGTGTTAACAACATCCTGGTGCCATTCTGATGATCCCATGCTGTTCGCTAGTTTTTACATTCTCTGCTTTTGCTGACAAAAGATTACTTGCTTAAGTAATCCTGTTTCATCCCACCATCTTGTTCACTTTCACAAGACCAGCATGAGTCCTGCCTCCCTTTTACAACCTGTTAGTTTTATTTTGATGCTTCTGAATAATTAGTTCTGTGAAATTGCATTGTAAGTCTTCAATGCAAATCAATATTCCTACACCCCTACTCTGTTCACGTGGCATGTTTGCAATGTATGCTTTCTCTTCTTGCTGTCCTTCACATCTGCTTAAACTGGAAGAGGGTAATAATGAAGACTTTTCATTGTGCTTATGGATGATCCTGCAAATTATTGGCTAATATTTAGACCTTGCTGTGGGCTAGAACTTACAGAAAGTGGTTAAGATGATTGTCATCATAATCAGACATTTTCATCTTTTTGACCTCCTCTACCCCAGGTACACACATCTCCACAGGTCAAGACAGTCTAAGTTTATGGTATGGCTCTGGTAATAGCTGATGATCAGATATCTAAAGTGACATCTATGGATTGAATAGCTGCCTATAGTACCAAAAGTCACTTGTATAGGAGTGAACTTTTGACAGTCTTGCCATGACAGGATTGAACACAGCTGTTCTTTAGCACCTTTGTTCTTTCTTGAGCAGAGACATTTTCTATTCTCTTTTTCTATTTCTCTTTGTTATCTTCATCCAGATTCCTAGAAAGAAATATCAGTGCATGTGCCACACTATCTAGGCACACTGAGTTTCATACACAGCAAACCTGCAGGATTTAATTTGTAAGCATTGCAAGGGACACCAGTACACATAAAGGAAATCGGATACCTCTAGTGCTCAAAAGAGTCATTGGACGTGCCAAGACTAACTGCACAGCATGTGTGTTTGGATGCATCAGACTCTCTGCACCTGTAGAGTGAATATTTGCTTGGGATCTGCGGAACTTCTAAGCCACAGGTGCTGAGAAACTGAGCAAGTGGCAGTGTTGCTGTGTGCCTGTTCTCTTATTTTTCTTAAACTACCCACAACACTGCAGGAGGCAGGTGATTAGGCTAAGTGGAATTCTGATCCAGTATGTCTTTAGGGTTTCAGCAGTCCTGTTGTTGTGAATTGACATGGTGATTGAACTGCTAAAAACTTTAAGGTCCCTAGCATTTTAGATAGTCACTGTGGTACTTTTTAAAGCTGTGTTTCTACTACAATAAACCTTTAGGTGTTTGATTTTGAACCAAGTACTTCAAATGAGCAAAAATAACAATGACTTCATCCAATGTTGCTGTTTGTGTACTGTTTCATGTTTATTGTTCCCTTGTTCCAGATATAAAGCCAGTACCTCACACTTGGATATTATTGTTATTTTAGTCATGAGCCCTAAATCTCCTAGAGCATAAGAAGATTCTTCATTCATCCATATGGTGGAAGCCTGTGCTTTGGGAACAGGAGGTGCTGGACTTTGTGATTATAAATATGGAATTTTGGAAAGTGCAAATTGTGAGATTAGAAGCAACAGATTAAGGAATGCAAGATGTTTGTTCCTGTAAGAAAGGATGACTACACTGTGGTTTGGTAGTGAGTGGAGTGGGAGAGGTCACAGAAGAAGGGAGGGAGAAGAATCAGAATGAGAGGCCTTGAATGTGTGGTTATCAGAAAGTCTGCTTCCACCCTGCTCTGGTTTCTGTTAATAAGACCACAGCTTGGAACCCATCTGAAGACTCCACAGTATAAATGCATTAAGGCACATTAGCTACTATGGCTATAAAGAATCTTAGAGTCATGACATTATCAGATATACAGGATAAAGTACAGATTCTCAGAGCAGCTAGCAAAAGCAATTAATTACAAGTATAGCCTGCCTGCATGCTGCATGCCTGCTCCCAGACCTGAGCCTGATACCAAAAATCAAAGGCACAAATTAGATTTTAAGATGCTAAAACTCCCTTCAGCTTGATACAGAACAAAGTATTATAGAAAGGAAAGTCATGTCCTGTATATGTGCATGGTGTGGAAGGAAAAGAACCAATACACGTGGATGCATAATGATAACTAGGATCTCTGTGACATTGCAGAAGATCCAGAAAAATTAACAAATGCTGATTTATGCTCTCTTGAGCTAATATACTTGGGATGGGGTTAAAATAGGGGAGAAAAAGGGAAAAGAATACAGCACAATATATAGATGGTTGAAATTCTCTATCCCCACAAAACAAACAGCTTACAAATTTTCCGTATGGAATCTAAGAATGCTGATATTTAGCATAAAAGTTTTGCCTCACTGGATCAAACATTAAAGATTACTAATATCCTGAGCAGTCCTGCCAGATCTCGTAGTTATATTGATCAATATTAAATACCTTTTTTTTTGCACAACAATTCTGAACTTTGGAATGAAAAAGAAACAGATGCTATAATTCCAAAGGTTTATATCATATCAGAGGTGCAGTGAGTGATATGTTGCAATGCTTGGACCATTTCCATTTGTCATTAATGAACAGAGTGAAGAATTTTGTTACAGGTGGAAATGAATACTTTTTTTTTTTTTTTTTTTTTTTTTTCCCTAGTGATTTTCAGTCCTTATTACCACATTTTACTGAACTGGCTGAACTGGGTCCAAACATGTGAGCTATAAGAAATGATATCAGTTAGAAGGACGTCATCATCTATACCATGATTTTTTATTTTTTATTTTTAGTTCAGTGAATAGGTGTAAAGAAATATTATTCTGTAAAGATATGGAAGTGGAAGTAAGCAGCTGTCTGTGTTAAACTTGCTAATAGAAAGGGAAATTCAGGGAGGATAAAGGAGAATTGATTAATTTGATTTGTCAATTTTTGAATGCCAGCAAAGAGGAATTTAAGAACCTGCTTAGGACTTTATTTTTATTAAGAAATTTTAAAGATGAAGGAGGTAGGGATGTTTACTTATACAGGTTGCTCAAGAGTCCCTTTCTACAACTCTGCCAGAACTTGTCAGCAATGTACATGTCAGAGTTGAAATTAAGCACAATATTGGCATGGCCTTTACAGATGGGTATCTTGCATATACACCATGAAGGTCAGAAGTAAGAAGAGCCATTAACTCACTCTATCCTCAGGCTCATGCTCTGCAGAGCTGGTCCATGCAAGTCATGATAAACTCTGACTTCTGAAATATAGCCCTGATGCTTATTATTTTGCCATTGTTAATCACTGATGTACCTCCTAGTAGTGATTAAATTTTATTTGTGTTTGCAGAGATTTTTCTTTCCCATTCCATGTTTGAACTGCTTTACTAAACTTTTACATAGTGTAAAAATGTGCCTACAAAGGAAAAAGGGAAACAGTATCTAGAGAGAAATATATCATGTGGAGTCACTTATTCAGGCCCAGACCGGCTCACTCCCAATTTCATGTGCATGAATAACATAATTGCCTTCAAGAGGAGTTCTTGCAGACCTGGATTAATGTTTGATGGATAAAGAACTAAACCCCATAACTAGATTGCTTATTCATATGAATAAAAACCTTCTGAGATAAAATAAATGAATAAATAAAGACATAAATAAAGTAAATGATCCTGTATATTCATAAATATTTTCTATTTTTTAAAGACATAACTTTTTGATGTGAATGTTTTAACTGTGGAATGGTTCTGATCAACACTGTACTGAGACGCATAATTCCAATGGTGTTAAGTAGTTTTATTACAGAACGTGCTTGTTAAATATAGGGAAGGATATAAAATGTTTATGAAATGTTACCAGTTCCAATTAAAGGTTTGAGAAAAACTACCATGTGATGTTTGGCCTCATTTTACTGCATATCAGCTTTTTTTGTTTGTTTGTTATTAGTTTTTAAAAAACCTCAGCCTGAAAGAGTTGTGGTTGTATAACAATCTGACAACTGTGCAGTAACACTGTCCATAGTTGTTTTTTTTTTTTTTTTCCTCTTCACAGTGGAACACAGGAAAAATATTTATGATTGACCGTGCAGTCACACACAGTTGTCTGGTCTTTGCTTTAGTTTGCATGAGTTATCTACATTCTATACTATTTCCTGTTATATGTATGTTTGCATTCTACTGTTTTCATTTCAGATCTGCTAAAAAAGTGCAGAATCTGTTGATATCTGCACTGCGGGGACCAGCTATAACCCAGAGATATAGCATGTAGTTCAGCAAAGCACTTAAGGATAAGAATAACCTTTTTGTTACTCAGCAAAGCAATTTATTTAAGTATGCAGTTGAGTGTTATGCTGAAAATGGATGGAGTTTCTGGTGTTAAAACTGTGTTTAATTGTATTCTTTGCCTGGTAATCAGGGAATTAAAGGATGACCCTGTAGCTTTAACTATAGTTAAAACTGATGCTGAAAACTGACTAGTTTTCTCAGCTGTTTTCTTCTGAACAGAGAACACAATAAACTATGCCATAAGAGCAAACGCAAACAATTGAAGGAAAATGTGTTTGTAACCTAGTACACTATTTTCTGTGTTCAAACACAAAGAGTCTTAATGTAGCTTCGGTTTTGTTTATCAATTGGCATTTTACAGCATTTGTAGAGAACCTGGTGATTACAAATCATAGAATCATAAAATTGCTTGGGTTGGAAAGGATCTTAAAGACCATCTGGTTCCAACCTCCCTCTCATGGGCAGGGATGCCACTCACTGGATCAGGTTGTCCAGGTCCTCATCCAACCTGGTCTTGAACCCCAGGGATGGGGTATCCACACCTTCTCTGGGCAACCTCTTGTCTGTGCCTCAGCACTCTCTGAGTGAAGAATTTCCTCCTAACCTCTAATCTAAATCTCCCCTTTTTTAGTTTAAAACCATTTCCCCTTTTCCTTTCATTATCTGACTGAGCAAAAAGTTGCTCTCCATCTTTTTTTTTTGTAAGCCACCTTTAAATATTGAAAAGCTGCAATAAGGTCACTCTGGAGCCTTTTCTTCTCCAGCCTGAACATCCCCAGCTCCCTCAGCCTTTCTTCATAGGAGAGGTGCTCCAGCCCTCTGATTAATTTTGTGTCCCTCCTCTGGACCTGTTAATAGATCCAGATCCAAATGCATATTTAATTTATTTAATCTAGTTCCTTATTAACAACATATATATATATTAAAAAAAATATTTCTATATAATTGCACATTCTAGAACAAAAGCAAACTCATGAGATCTAATATGCCATGAGAAGAATATGCCAACATTCCACTTTCAATATTGTCAATATTACTTTCCATTGTAGATTCTCTCTTTTTTGCTCTTACACGCTTCCAGATTCAGGCCTCCCTTTGAGAGAAAGGTGAGGAGTCTAAGGAACTGCCAGTTTCAGTGCTACAGCTCATTTTGTCCCTCCTCTGTGTCAACCCCCACAGATCAGTCTTCTGGGTGTGGAAGTTTCCATTACCACCATTCACTGACATTTGCACTCTTGTGAGAGATTCTGTACTGGTTATTGCAACCCAATCTCACCTGCCACATAGTCTGAAGTCATGTTTTTTTCTACGGCCTTCAAGCTATGCTTCAGCATTCCTATTGTGAGTATAGGATTGGCACTGGCAAAAGAGAAAGACTCCCATGTTCTTTGTAACTATAGAGCTCAGATACCAAACAGACTGCAGAATAAATCTGTATGGTTCACACCAATTTAGATTAGATCCAGCAAGGGGTAAAAGGTATATGACATTTTTATTGCTGTGAGTTATCACCAGAGGGTTTCTGAGAAGCAGAGATCTGGATGAATGTAAGTGCACAGAGGGTCGGAGCTTGCTGGTATAGAGCAGAGGTTCCCAGTCTGGAAAGAAGCACAGAAATACCATGCAAAGAGTTGTTTATATAAATAGAAATAAGCAAAGATGAAAAAGGCAGAAAAAGCCAGAAGAGAAGTTATTTATGTTGTTCACTTGAATGTGAAGGAATTTGCACTGAAGTGTGCGGGAAAGCAGAAGCAAGAACATCAGAAGTTTATCACATGATTCAAGTAATGAGCGATGAGGAGGCTGTAAGCATTTCAATGAGCAAGGAGTTACAGCGAAGTGGACTACAAAGAATATGTATTAAACAGCAGCAGTAGGAGTACTTCTAAAACAAGTGGTCTACTTTTGACATATGGTTATGCCTTAAAAAAAAAATCCTGCTCCAGGAGCACCTTGCCCCTTACATTTCTAGATAGAAAGGATCATTAAAGTTCATCAAGGAATACCTACAAGATGACCTTATTTCTTTGGTTGTTACCTCAATTAAATATTTTTACAGGGCTTTGTATATTGCAATATTGAGTATTGTTACAGCACCTGGAGCCCTCTTATGCGTCCTCTCACAGCTCTGATGATGTTATTATTATATTAATATTTATGCTATTATTCTTATAGCAGATTCCTCACAAGACATTTAATGTGACTATTGCTCATGAAACTTGGATTACAGCAATTTAAGTATGACAATACAACAACATGCTCTCTACTCCTGAAAGGAAAAGTAAATACCTAGTAAATACTTAATGTCTAATAAAATGCCTTGTTTTTGGTGGACATGCACCTGACTGTGAAATTGCAGTTCTTTTTCATTCCTTATTAATCATATAAAACGAAATGTGTCATGAGGTAAACATATTTCCTACTGTACATAGAAGGGATCAAGCTAAACACAGTCTAGGAGAGTTTACTACAAAATATGAGTATTTCCCAAATTGTTTTTTTCTCAGGGGAAGGGGGGAAAATGAGAAAAGAAAAGAGGAGAGAAACAATTTAACCAGCTCTAGACCTAGTCATACTGTTCCTAACTCCATTTCTTTTTAATTACACTCTCCCCTGAATCAACCTTCCCATTTTATTTTGATGAGCAGCTCAGACAAATCTTCACAAACTCCTGCTGGAGTTTGCTGGAAAAATCTTTCTACAAGAAGAAGTAAACTTTATTCTTTCTTTAACATGTACTATTGGAAAGTGCAGTGACCTCATTTAAGTACACGTGGGTAACCTCATAAATAATGCAAACGCATTATTGTAAGAGTTAGCATATTACAGTCTGATACCCAAGACCTCAGTCTGTTTATGAGCTATTTCTCTGAGCCCCGAGGGATTCTACACAGTGACTTCTTCTGCTGTTCTCTGCAGACTTTGTGGAGTCTCTTTAGTCTGGGAGTTTGGTAAGTGTAAGCCTCCCAAGATCCTTTGAAAACTCAGTTTTGCTTTGCTTTTCAAATCAGTAATTATTTAACAATATAAAAATATGATCACTGTTGTAGTCTGTGATATCACCTTCCTCCCATACGTAGAATGGGAGGGACATTTAAAGACTACAGAGGAGTAGGCTTTAGAAAAGAAATGTTTTCTGTGTTTAGGGGTAAATACAGCACTCGTTAAAGAGTAGGAGTAGCAGCATTTCAGCTAAAGCAAGGCAGGCTCTTCTGCACAACTTTCTCCCACGCATCCCTGCCAATGCCAATGACCTGCTTCACCTCCTGTTATTGTGGTCTTGGGCCTCTGTGCAATGCTGCCAAAACACCTCAGTCCTGACCTTTCATGCCTTTTGCTATTCCAGTTCCGGGGCTCCCAAAAGGCTCTGCCAAAACCTCCTTTCTGACCTGTGCTGAGCTCCCTCCTCTTCCTCTTCCCAAGCTGCCATGCAGCTCTGTGCAAATGCCACCCTAGTGCCCCAGAGTACCTCCTGCTATCTTTGCAGTCCTGGAGTCTTTTACAGAGATCCATAGCTCAGTAAATAAGCCTCCATCCTGACCTGCAGCGACCCTTGCTGTTAGGATCCTGGGGTCTCTTCTGAGGAGAGTCTGCCAATCACTCCCAACCACTGCCTAGGGGAACTGGGGTGGATTTTTCTTCCTTTGCGTTTTTTTTTTTTTTTTTTTTTTTTTTTTTTTCAGGGGTGGGGAGAGAAAAGGGGCTGTTTTTAAAGCTTAATAGAATCAATGAAGAATTTAAAGGATACAGTTTAACATGTTATGAAAACAAAGGCTTTGCTCTGGTTCACTGCAGCAAAAGCACATGAAATGACACTTTTCTACTTGTGGGAACACAACATAGACTGAACTGGAAAGGAAAGAACACATAGGAGAGGATTAGTCAGAAGCAAAGATTCTAATAGACAAAAGAAAAACATACATTTCTTTGTATGTAATTTGAGGTACAGCTCAGCTCTGTTTCCTCATAGCATTCACTATATAGAATTTCCATACTCAGCATTTTTGCTCTCCCCCCCCCCCCCCCGCATTTTTTTCATATCCTTGCTTGTGTGGACTGTAACTCAGCAAAAGCTGATGTGTGCTTAGTCTCACTGAGTTCAAGGTGATTGGTTCATATATGTAACATTACTTGTGAGTGAATGGACTGGCAAATATTGAGGATTTAAATTGTGAAATCTTTGAGAGACAGATCTGTAAGTTTTGCCCACAAAACTTTATAAAAAAACAACCAAACAACAAAAAACCATCATCAGTAGTACTACCTTCAATCATATCCAAATAGAATATATCACACTTCAAATGCATAAAATCTACTTTTATTTTTGAGATAACTCTTGTCTATAGTCTGCAACATAATGTATCAATGCAAAGTAATTTTAGACATAACAGAATATTGCTGGGCTGGGCAAAAAAAAAAAAAATGTTTCTTCATGCTTCTGTGGAAGTACTTTTAAAAATAAAATTTCTGTATATGTCTAAATATAAATCTGTTCAAAATTGAAGTCAAAATGTTTATGTTAGAACTGATAAAAATAATTAAAATAAACTTTTTTTTTTTTTAAAAAAAAAAAACAACTTAGTTTAAATTTGGCTAAAAGAAATAAATTCAACCTGCTTTTAGGAACAACTTAAGTCCAAGAAAAAGACATTTAATCCAAAACATTTAATCAGACATAGCTACAGGTGATTTTCCCAGTACTCAGACAGTAACTCTAGCTTTGACTTAGGTTCACTTCGAGTTCACAGGTCATCCATACTGGAACTCAGGATCCCACATAAATCATCACTGCCTCTGCCAGCCACTGGTTTTTTCCACCCTCAAGTCCTGCTCTGCAATGGTTGCTTGGGAGGAGAAGGCATTCATTTTCTCCATTAGCTTCACACCTCAGATTGTCTTTCCTACTGTGATTGGACCCACTATGATTCTGTGGCATCTGACGAGTCTGTCACAAGAAATATTTAGAAGAGAAATGTCAATCAGCCAACTATATAAATAGGTTATAAAGAGGTATGCTTTGATGTATTCAGAAGAAGACATTTATTAACTTCATTGTGTTTAACTCTTCTGGACCCTGGCCATTGGTGGGAAGGACACCACCATAAAAAACTGAAACACAATAGAAAGAGACTGTTTTCTAGATGCTAAAATTCTGAGACTTTCTGGCAGTAGCTTCATAGACCTTAACCTTCCTGTTTCATTTCTGACTATGTATATTGTTTGTCATACAATATATATGTTGAGCAATATATATCCCTGAGCATTTTATAAGGAAAGGAGAAGTGACAAGAGAATATTTTTAAAATGTATTGCAGGTAGGGGAAAATATAGTATTGAAAAGAAATGGAATTTTTTACTTCATAAAGCCCTATAAAAATTCAGGGCCATGCTCTGCCTATGCAGAGGAATGTGCAGAGCCAGGCTCAACACAAACGTGGTCATGCATTATAAATGAATTCCATTAAAAAAGCATAGTTAAAAAAAATACACTTACCACATCCTAAACAGCATTTAGATATGGCAAGATGGCAAGAAATCATAACAGATCTCAGACTAGATATATTTATGGCATATTCTTTGTAACACAATCCTTTGAACTCCCAGGTTTAGATTTTCATTTTACTACCAGAGGCACAACCAGGACAGGATAATAAGGATCTAAGCTACATCAGGAGATCTCAGAAGAAACTCTAGCAAAACCAGCTAACATATGTCCAGGAGGAAATGACAATCTCTAGCCCTAATGACCTGCCCGCTGATGTCTTGCATACTGTCCTTTGCCACAACATGCCCAGCAAATCTGAACATATTTAATCAAATTTCTGTGACAGTTTAAGGGATTTGGTCCTTGTGTCATATCAAATAAACTGCAGTGAGTGGCAAAGAAGTTTGGTTTCTTACATCCTCTTCTCACTTCCAGCTATTACTTGATTCACACTTTGAAAACCACTGAAAACAAATCAAACATAACCCTGCTCTTACTGAACTGGTCTTCATGAAGGTTTTACTTATTAGAAAATTCCTCTGTTTCCCATTTCTGTTTCAGAAACACAATGATCCTCTCATGATGGTCACATAAACTTGACACTGACTGTCCATTGATTTGCACAACATGGTTTGAAACAGCTCTATCTCATTTCTGATAGCACTCATAAATCCACACATCACAGCTGGGATTAGACAGATATTGCCCACTGGGACCTGCAGTTTCTGCAAGCTGTATTGCCACATTACAAGGATAAGACACACAGTAAATTTCTAGGATTTAGGCAGTTTTGATGTATTTTCAAGGTCCCAGAAATCCGGTGAATATAGGGCTTCAATGGTTAAAAACATTAGCATCTTGTGAGACTTACATTTCAAAATACAAATAAGGGAAAAACAATAAAGATGTACTGCTAACATAGGAGAACCTGAAAAAGAAATATGACTTACTAGATGTTCATCATAACAGTAACTTAACAAGGTCTTAAATCTATGTTGAGTTACCTTCCAAAAGGGCACAATAAGAGTGTAGGTACAGAAGCGTGCAGGCTGTTTTTAAGACAGTCCAACGCTGCCTTTACTTTCTGCACCAGGATTTGTAGTGGTCGTAACATAAACCTTATTGAACACAATCAATATGGGAGGAGAGGCTGGGGGAAAGGAGGGAGAAAATCAGTTGTTCTGTGAATTGTGTGACTAAAATAAAGTATTGAATTTCTGGTTTTCACAATGAAACACTCCAGGACAAATGAGGTGCTGAAGCAGGATTTAAAATTCATTGAGTAATAGGATTTTGTACTGTTTAGCTGGATTAGGCATGTTGGAGAAACACTTATTTATTTGAGTCTGACAATAGATGAGAAAAATGTCTAGTACTCTTAATTGTTGTTTTAAGCAATTTACAGGATTACTTAGTAGTGGAGGGCCTGTCTCCACATTACTGTGTCACAGTAATGGTGATATTTGTATAATTGCAGTTTTCTTCATACAGTTTCTGAATCACAGCAGCTGAGGGATCAAATGTTTGAATGCTGCTGAAGGGGAGGAGGGAGAGAGAGGAGGGATGTCAGGGGAAAAAAATAGAAACCAATTAAAACACTCCCTTACTAGGATCCTGACCTCAGTGACCTCAGCCCTCCAAGTTTTTGGGACAGCATTCTCTGTGACAATGTTTTGTTTCAGGGGTTTTATGCTGAAGTGCTGACTGTGCTTTCTCCAATGATGTCTGCCATTGACATGACAAGGGACTGAAACCTCTCTTGCAAAGTGGTTGGAGGGAGGAAGAAGTTAAGAAGTTATTTTTCACTACCACTTAGGATGGGATTTCCTTTACAGGCATTATTATTTTGTTCCTTCCTGTCCCTCTCTTTAAATAACAATAATAATAATAATAATAATAATAATAGTAATAATAAGGTAAAAAAGAAGAGCTGTAAAGCTTGCCTTTTTATTATTATTATTATTATTTATATTACATTGTTTTCAGAAATCTGTGGGCAAATGTAAAAAGAAAATTATTAGCACATCCAAGATAAGATTTCTGAAGAAAAATCATGTACAGAGAAAGTGGGATCTTTCCAAGCAGTATGCCTGTTCTAAGACCCATGCATGAAATGGTAGCTTGTGTTAGGAAAGAGCTCAAGGCAGGAAAGAGAAGCTGAAAACTCTCATTGTTCTTAGGAATCTAAAATGCAGAATAATTAAATTACTATCAGAGTCTTATTGATAACTGAATTATGGATTTTGGCCATTTTGGAAATTACAGACATTTTCTTTCTGAATCTAAGACAGTTTAAAAGTTGGTCAAACTATACCAACACTTAGCTTAAAGAATTCCTCTGGAAATTTCAGAAGCTGTATAATGAGAAGCTGTAGGTAATTTTAACCCCCAAAATAAGCCACAGTGCCAGAGTCACTTTGCTCAGGACCATGGAGCTTAGCTTTGATTGACATACTGACCACTTTCCTTCTGGCAAATCCATTACTGCTGGAGAAACTGGAAAGTTAAGTGTCAAAATCAAGGTGACTTTCTGTTGAACATTGATTCAAAAATATAACATGCAAAAAAATGAAAATCTGCTTTTTATTCTTCCTGGTAGACTAAATGTGAGTCTATTAACAGGAGAAAATGGGTAATGAAAAATAACAATGCTCTAGTCTTCACATTTTCCTGTAGTTAGGTTTCTGTGCTGCTGAGAAGCAAATAACATGAGAAGGAAAAATTAGTAGTACATAATGGTGAAAAATTTAAGCTAAATCTTTATGTCACAACCTCACCTATTGGATTGAAGTATTCTGAGCGCTTGACTATTGATACACACACTGCTTGCAGAACAGCACGCCAACTGCAATGGATACCTACCTCATTTGCCATTTTACATAAATTACCAGGAAAATATTAAAAAATCCCCTAAAGAATAGAGTAAATTTTATGCGTGCAGCAATTTTAAGCGGCACCTGCAGAAAGTGATTACATTCTCAGGTTTTCCACAGAAACAACCAAACTACCTTCAAGTTGAGAACTCACTGTACTTATGGCAGCAATAACAAAAATCTGCAAGTTTAGTTCTTCTTACGTTTTCAAAGCTGATATTAAATATTTGGCAATACATCATGTGGCAGAATTAATTAAACAACAGTCTCTTGAAAATTGGTGATTAGTATGGGCAGAGACAAAACGGGGGGAGTGGGGGGGGCGTCAATACTCTAACAAAATGGTCATTAGCAGCACTTTAATACTTGGATTTGACTGGATTCTTGCTAGGCTCCAAAACAATAGGTTACCCAGCAACGAATAATAAAAATAGGGCTATAAAAATATATTCATGCTATCTGCCGACAAACAGACTCAAAATATGGGACAAATTATTTTGGACTAGAGCAGCGATGGTCAGAATGATTATTTTTTGATTTTTATTTATTTATTTATTTATTGTCAGAGAGTCTTTCACTGAGAAGTGAAACTTTTTTCAAACAGTAATTATGCCTCAGATAATCCCTGGGAGGTGAATGCACCAATTTTTAAAAAGTAGGTTGGATGCTATCCATGTCAGAGAGAAGCATATGAAGTATTGCAGATAAAAAGCTAATTTTTTCATTCACCTTGAACACACTTGTTTACAGGTATGAGATTAGACCTCTAAAGTGCCTATGAATATTTACTCTTGTGATTTCATGGAGTCTCATGATAGTTAATTTTGCTGTTGTTGTTTGTTTCATTTTTGCTTTCTTTTTAGAATACCACACCACTTACAGCAAGGGATTGTGTTAGAATTAATGCATTCATTAAGGGAAACACGCAGTTCCCAGGGCTCTAGAAAAACTTATGGGCACAATGTCTGAGACTCAAATCTTGGAATGAGATGTGGAAGAATGTAAAATTAATCATAATAATGCAATGTTTTGTGATTTTTGAGGTTTATGGCTTGCAGTTTTGGAATGTCTTGGAATGGCAATATTGGCTGAACTTCTGGCTGCGCTGCTCATTAGGTACAATGAGAGGTCTATAAGGAAATTATGAGAGGCAGAAGAGCTGCAGTTATTTACTTAGATACTGTTTTTGTGCATCAACTTCAAATTCTGTTTAGAATCCAAACAGAAGAACAGCCCCAGCGTTCACTAAAGCATATAGTTAAGAATGTAAGTTTAGAGGTTGTACTATGTGATTAGATTATTAGGCTATATATATACATATTTAATCTATGTAAACATGTAAAGCTATGACTACTCTGTGCTTGATGTTTTGAGAAACATCCACATGGCATTTTGTTTTATACTGAAACATTCTGACCTGTGAGAAGTGGTTAATAAGCATACAACTAAATCCACTAAAATAATGTTAAAAAAAAAAATAAAAAAACCTAAGATGTTATTGACATTAGCCCCATTTGTGCTGTCAGTGTTTTGTGCTCAAAAACAGATGGAGAGGCCACATTTGAAATGTATTTCAATCTTGTTATTAAGAATAGCAATTATCAAAGACTCAGAGATGTTCCATCACCTACAAAATAATATATGAATACTATGAAATGTGTTTACACAGAGAACTTTATCAGAAATGGACTGATGTATGTGTGCTAGGTAACTTCACTGGAAATCTATTTAGTCGTGGTCTTTCCATTGTATTGTATCTTATAATAGCTAGTACTAGGCTTTGCTGCACTTATTCTTTAACTTGTGTCATGTTACAATACTTTGGATAGCTATTTTGTTTAAACGACAGTTTGGGATACCAGTTCTTGAAGCTTTGTTCCTCCTATTGACACACACATTAGGAGCAATGGAAAGCATTGTAAACCAACCTTTCTGGAAGACAGACAATACTGTTAAAGATTTTTATATTAACTTGTTTAGAATTCTCTTTTGTGAATCCTGCTTTTGGGGGCCGATGAAGTTGATGTCACATTTGTCAGAATTGTTTTCCCTACAGACATGTTACCTAAAATATACTTGAAAAGACAACCAAAGCTCGAAGCTACCATCTAGCATATTTATCTCCAGTATTCCCTGTTTCTGCCCATGTATTACCTTGGTAGAATATCAGATATGGCTGTCACAAAATTACAAAACAATCATGCATCACAATGGCATCACACATGCATCACACAGCCTAATATAATAATATAATAATATAATAATATATTTTAGCTAATAGCTAAAATAGCTAATTTTCAACTTGTGAAATGCAAATAATTCACTGTCCCTAGACTACCTCTAAAGGACCTGTAGAGGAAAGAAAACCTATTATTAGCAAATTGAAATTCATTATGCAAACCTCTGCCTCACCACTAAAACTACAACAACAATGAAAAAACAAACAAAATCCATACTTTCTACTGTCTACAAAATCACTGGGAATAAAACACTGGGTCAGATTAAATTTGGATCTGAAATGAAAACCAGTGCATGGTTTTACACTCTTCACCTTCCTCTAGAGACTACTGTAAATCTAATCCATTAAGTCAAATATCTTTAAAACAAATTACTTGGAGGTTTTTTAAGTAGAATTCCTATTTTAGATGAATGGTATCCTACGTTTCCCCAAGTCATCAGGGCAGATTCCATTATCTTTCTCAGAATACAGCGTGTAAGTAATGTTGTCGGGATTTGGCCATTTGACCACTAGAAAAGATGCTGCTATTCATCATTCAAAGAAACCTTTGCATGATTTTTCAGTATATCTTGGAGTAAATAAATCATAAACTGTTGTTGAGCTCAGAGAAGCTCATTATCAAATACTATTTTTTAATGAGAAAACAATAATGAAGTAGAGTGCAAACAACTGAAGAATTATTGCAAATGTTTCAATTAGTTCTGCTTAGATAATATAACATTCATACTCATCTCAGCCACCAGTCTCCAAGGATTAGTTTGGATAGATACAAGTTGCACTGCTTGTTCAAAATATTTGCAAAGAAAAAAACAAAAACAAAACAAACAAACAAACAAAAAACCAGTGTTTCTGTTCTGCAAACTCAAAACACCTGTCTATACAGCCAAGGCAAATTCCTTACAAACTAAAATCTGCTGAAAGGAGACAGAAGCTTAAAATGCTGATTTGGACAAATGTCTTTGATTCTAAGAAGTAAAACAGGTGAGGTTTTTGAGAAGAACATTGAACATATTTTAGGACAAAAGCAAAGGATATTTTAAACATGGATAATAAGAAAATATTACTAAATAGTTGCTATATTATTTGAAAATATGTAAATTATTAACTTTTCTCTTCTGTTACAACTAACTTAAAGCCTGACAATCATCCAAAGGATGTACAAATTCTCTAACACACTAGCAAGGACACTGCCATGGTAAAAGAGCAGAATCCCATGTATACATTTTGCCATGATGGCATGGTTACTTGTGTCCTGCATGCTCTACAGAGGAGCTGAGTTCTATGACAGAGGAGGATTTATTTTATCTTGTTCAAATACTGCAATGTCAACAAACTCTTAACAGGAAAAGGCTCAGTTGTTTGAGGCCCTGAACACCTTCATACTATCAGAGTCTGCATTGTCAAAAGTTTGATAGGCAATTAATGCCATAAGAGTGGGCAGCTCTGGGATTACAGTAATATACTCATGAGTTAATTCCTGCACTGTGAGAAAGAGTTAATATTTACTCTCTTGTATCATTTATCAGACTTAAACTCTTTGGTTTTCCATTATGCCTAGCACAAGCCACCTTGATGTTCAGTAACCCAAATAATGAATAATCTAACATCTTATCCAACTAAAGGGCATGCATTTACTATATTCATTTTTTCACTGATTACACAGTAGAGTTTGTTTAGAACGTGTGAGTACCTACACACAGCTGAAATAGCACTTCTCCTAAAACCCAGTGACACATTTTTGTTCTTTCCATCTCTTGGAAACCTAAATTAGGATATTTTTTTTCTAGTGATGAATGACCCACAGTGTCCAGACATAAGTTTTCTTTAAGATGTCAGGTTAGATACCCAACATCATTAGGTATTTTTAAAAATGTTAGCCCTTTCCATTATGTCAGTGGATCTGGATGAGTCCATCCAGGAAGAAATCTGATTCCCTCTTGAAATTAAATTAAATTAAATACTCTATGTTTCTGCAATGACGTTGAATACAGGACTGACCTTCCTAAGTTTGCTTCTGCAACATATGCTTTTTCATTTAGTAAAATGTAATGCTTTGCCACTCTTTCTCCTCGGGAATCATAATTTCTTATTAGCTGACCAAGACACATTTCTGTCATGTATCATTTAAAGAAAAAGATTTGAAGAAAAGTGCTCCAGTTCTGGTATTTTTGTACATTACAGCCTCTAGAAAGCAGAGACTGCTTTCAGGGATGATGAAAATCACACAGTCTCCATGTTACAGAGCTTATAGAGGTAACAAGATGAACTGTGTTGTATGACATTACTTACAACACCAGAAAAACAGATTTCATGAGCCGAGTCAAGTTTCTTGGCTTTGCCAAGGATAACAGTTGTATATTTTAAGGATTGCACTGATTTCAAATGAAATAATCATCTTTCCTGATTCATATGCTGAAATCACTGAAACTGCTTTCTCAGTCATTGATACTTAATGTATTTCTGTAGTCAAGAGGCAGCTGAATTTCAAGTAATGCTTCAGGGAAAAATACCATACCATTGCATTATGGCAGATGTAAGCTACCTTTAAAATATTTTTATATACACTCATACCAAAATAAATGCATAAAAAATGAAAAAAAATATTAAAAAATCATCATAAAATAACATTTTCCTTTTATTGCTTCTGATTTATTTCTAACTCTGTATTATTTTATTCAAAATGCAATAAGACTCATGGAATTCTGACTTTTATTTCTATTTGAAGAGGGGTATCTAGAAGGGCTCATTTTTAAAACTTTCAGCAAAATAGCTAATTTGGCTAAAGATCTAATATTTTTACTGAAATATCTGCATATAAACTTTCACAAAGACACAGTTGTGCCATTGTGAAGGTATCTTATACTATTAAAGTGGTAATTCCTTTATATGTCTATGAATGTGCACATCTATCTAATCTAGATGAGAACTGCTTGTACTAAATATTCATATAAATGAAATTAAACTACTCAATTTTATGCATTGGGACAATTGTTTCCTCCAATTTTGTGGTATCAAACTATTGTCACGACACTGACAGAATGAATTCATATGTAAGTTCTTCGTGACTGTTCTGAGAACTCTCTCTCCACCCCTCAGGATTGTTTTTATAAGTTATACTAGACTGAATACACCTTCTTGATACTGGGCTGCTTTTCAATTCAGACTTGAAGCACTAGCATTATTGTACTAAACTCAATTTAGAGAGCTATGAGTATAAATGTTGCCAGGGCTAACATGCCAATCTAACGAACAACATGAAACAACAAGATGAATTGAATAGTGCAGATCTGTCAGTGAATGTGGTATGAGAAATTGTACAAAACAGAAAATGAAATTTTACATTTGGCAACTGTAGAAAGTCCAGCTGAGGAAAGAGCTATCAGGAACAGAGTGATGTGGAATGATGACAGTGTTTTTTTTTTGTTTGTTTGTTTTTTGTTTTTTTTTTTAACACCTCTAGACCTTTTTCTTAGCTAACTGTCCAAGAATCATTTTTAGTACTATATTTATCAGAAATGAGAATTAGTGTGTTGTATTCTTTTGATGCTGTACACACACAATAGTAGCAAACTACTATTTTAAATGTAGCAAAAAGTTTGGGATTTCTTTTTGTGTGTTTGTGAGTGATGATTTTCTGTTTTTAAATAAAGCATTTCTGTATGTGCAGATTGAATCTTCTGCCAGCTCTATTTTACATTTGTGTATGGTACAAAATGCAGCTGAAATTCATGCTGTGTCTCTGAGCTGAAAAACACCAAGAGATCTTTGAGGGGATCTCCCCATGTAGTAGTAAGTGTTGTTCCACAACAACACTGTCTACCATTGTTCCACAACAGCATTGTCTACCTGGGCTCGTTTTGATGTAAAGGCTGGGATGGATGAAAGTGTGACATGAGGCATACAATTAGAACATAATTCTGCTATCCCAAACTACTTATAATATCTGTCCAGCTTTGATCTATATTTTAAAGGATGGGTTTTTCCATCTTGATGAAGAACAAACTCAAAATCAAGTCCAAAGCTGGATGTACCTGCCAGGGTTATTCTTTCATGTATCCTGAGTGGTGGTACCTGAGTACCAGCTTCTCTTAACATGATTCAGCAAAACTAGAAACCTTTTGGCAGTCTGCTTTGCACTTTAAATAGTACAGTCTCTCTGTCTCCATAATCTCTTTCACAGTCTGGAAGTTATATGCTGACAGACTTAACAAGTTATGGTTATGCTGCATCTGCTGATGCAGCAGGGAGCTGGTTTCATGCACTTAGCTGTGCTATTCTGGAGATATGACCACACTTAATGTTTCAGAATGAATGCAGGAAGGTACTTCTTCCTCCCCTAATGCCATTTAATGCTTAGTGGATACAAATCTCCGTGCACTCTTGAAGTTATCCAAAATCATGTCTTTACTGTTGCTTAGGTCTCCAAAACAAAGCCAGATGACATATTCTCCAAACATATCTTGATACATGTGAGAACATTTTTCTGATAAGGTAAATAACAGAACAAAGGGAAATATGCTGCTTCAGCCCTCCCTTCCCCCTTTAATTATCAGTGGCTGGAGACACAATTAATTTTGGAATCAAGACTGTCTGCATTCATAAAAACATATCCTTCCTTGTCTGGTCTGGTTATGCCTTTTTTTTTTTTTTTTTTTTTTTTTCCCCCATGAGCAATGTTAGTAATTATCTTCGGGGTTGTTTCTCAGTTGTCAATGGACTGTCTGTGTGCAAGGCTGTTTCTTCAGTGTTTATAACAACAGGCTGTTTGTGATACAATGTGGCACAGCCAGGAAGCTGACTGAGCAATGAGAAAAAAATCAAAATACTTTAGCAGGGCTGCTGAGACCGATAATATGGTGTAATTGCAGATGTCTTACAACCTGATAACATCTCTGAAACATAGGGCTTCCTAATGAGAATGATAAAACTTAAAGTAATTGTTTCAAGTATTGAATGTGGCATAATTATAAAAAACAACCCCCTGCTTCTGAGCCGACCAAATCCCTAACTAAAGGACATGGATTCCACAAGCTTCAGACAAGTCTTAGAAAAAAGCCATCACTACCCACTCTGCACAATCCTAATACATTAGGCATACATTAGGCAATTTATGGTGACACAGATATGGAAAAAACTGTGTCAGAAAAAGCTGGGATTTCCTGTTGCTGAAAAGCATGGTGTTGTTAACTTTGGAGATTGAACTCCTCCACATAAAATCTGGGTTCAGACTTGAAGGAATGATACCTAAATCTCCCCTTCAAAGTGACCCCAAGGCTGGCTGTTCAAGTATTCTGGCCCTGATGATAAGATCTGAAAACAAAGACCTGGAACTAATCTGTTCAAGTAAACTGGAGGTGTGTTGTAAATTGATAACATGAGACAGACCAGAAGGCTATAAATGACAATATAGTAGTAATACACTGCAAGTGGTTAACCAGTCCTTTTCTGTTTAGTTTTAATCTCAGAAATGTCACACCTATATCCTAATTTTGCCTTTCT
Source organism: Oxyura jamaicensis (assembly GCF_011077185.1). Classification (NCBI taxonomy): domain Eukaryota; kingdom Metazoa; phylum Chordata; class Aves; order Anseriformes; family Anatidae; genus Oxyura; species Oxyura jamaicensis. Next base: position 69,033,165 of record NC_048893.1, on the reverse strand, counting down.
GAATTGTATCTTCAGTGTCAGTCCTTTACATTCAAACCAAGACAGAGAGAGGAACATTCTCAGAAGACAGATAACAAGTCCAACCCACTACTGCTTGTCAATCAAGTAATAAATATGCGTCACAAAATGAAAATTCTCTTGTAGAAAATGAGCATTTGGTTGATGTAGGAGTCCCATAAGATGTCTGAATCAGGGTTCCTGTTAGTTAGGACATGTTATCACACCAGACTACAATGTGAGAATATCACTCTTCAGTTTCAGTTTATGGTACAGTGATTACAGGTAGTTCACTTGACTATAATACAAAATTTCTAGAAATACTTTCTCACCCAATGCTGCTCATTTTATGCTCATCTTGCATCTTCTGTGCTTCTTTGTATTTGAATTTCTAGCAGGTCATATCATATACATAAAAAATCAAATAAGTAATTGGCATTTCAGTTCCCTATATCATCCCTATATCAGTTCCCTATATCATCATTTGGGATATCAGTTGTGGAGTTTCAGTCAGTTTTTGTGTTGTCAGTGATTCATATTAGCTATGGTCTGGCTATTGGTAAAGAGGAGTAGCATTAAGCACACTGAGAACTTAGAGTAAGTTCAACAACAGAGCACGAAGGTGAGCTTGTATAGCTGAGAACAAGGTTAGGGTTGCCGCAGTGTGGACTGGGATGAGCAGAGAGCATCCCAATCAACATAACCAAGTCTGTCTTGGATGCTATCAGTCCTGTTAACTGTAAGGCATTATACAACTCAGCAAGATTACGTCTAAGTAAGAATTGCAAATAAAGTTACTGTGCTTCATATGTGGTTCAATATATTACTTCTTGACCTCTTATAATGTGGCATCTTTCAGGACAATTTTGTTTTTACTTACCGTATCAGTTACAGTTCTATTCTAATTTGCCAAAATATAGTCACCCTCATTGCATTTCAATTAAAAAGTACACAGCGTTCAGTTCTACATAACAATAATAATATTTATCTGCAGACATTAATAATTTTACAAAACTGGTAAGTTCTATTATATCAATTTTGTAGGTTAAAAAAAAATAAAAAGAGACATTACAAAATTTTACCCAGAACAGGGATAGAACAAGGTCCAAGGTAATGCTGTTTTCTAAAGATATAGGGATATGTATGCTGTCACAAATGTGTAAAAGCTCAGAACAGTAAACTCACGTCTCTGAAAAAACTCATCACAGGAGGAGTCACAACTTCATGATCCATGAGATGTATTTTCTTTTTAAACTTTCCCACCAAGGAATGCCTATGCAGGCAAAGTTGACTGATGATTCCATTAGTATCTCTACTTATAGATCTGCCCTGTGACAAGTCAGATTATGAAGTGTTTAAAATACTGAAAACCAAAGATATTTTACCGGAACTGTTTTCTGAGAACCTCACCAAATTAGAAATATTTTAATTTTCCTCAAATAACATATAATAAAAAATTACTGAAAACAATGAATACATTTTTAATATATATATATTTAATAAAGTGATGGAACTAATTGTAAAACAAAACAAAACAAAACAAAACAAAACAAAAAAAAAGAATCAGGAGGAAGGATTAAATATTTTATATTTAGAAGGCCTTCTAAATACAAATAAAATAAAATAAATAAAAAATACACATGATCAGAAAGATATTCACCACACATAAATTCTTGAATACAGAACACATGTCAAAAACTTTAAGATTTATAAAAACAAAAATCAGGAATCTGGTAAGTCTGATGAACACTTGAAATAACTTGTGCTGGAAGAAATATTACTATAAATGTGAGATGGAAGGAGAGAGAATCCTTCAGTGTAGATGTCTATGCAGATTCATTGAAGGAACAGATAAACCAAAGGAGGCAGTATGTCTAGCTTATGTTAATGTGTGTCCAAGGGAAGGCAGGCAGATGGTCAGAAATAGTTTATCAGACCCCAGCAAGAACAAACAAGTTTCAGTAGAATATGAGGTAGATGTCTATAAGATGTTTTGAAAGAATTGATGAAGTTAATCTACTGGCACCTAGTGGGGAACTGTGCTCTCCATTTCAATTTGGGATAGTTTTAGAGCCCCTTGGGCAGTGAAAACCAGATACAGAATATGTTTTGTCCTAAAAGGCCCACACTGTAGCTGCACTGTGACACTAATAAACAAGCATAGGAAAAACTGAAGATTAATTTGATGTGAGAAGTGGAGTCTTAGGGGGATTTTAACAATATGCATAAATACCAGATGGCAGAGTGTAAAGAAGATGGTGCCAGTTTTTTTTTTTTTTTTTTTTTTTTTTTTTTTTCCAGTGGTCAGAGGTGAAGGGATGAGAGGCAATGGGTACAAAGTGAAATATAGGGCAGTCATTTCAACTCAAGAGAAAGCTTGTGACAGTGGTTCAACACTGGACCAAGTTGTCCAGAAAGCCTCCATCCTTGGAGATATTCTCAACCCAACTGGAGAAGGCCCTCGTCAGACTGCCCTAGATGACTCTGCTTTGAGGAGGGGTTATACTAGTTTATCTCCAGAGGTCTTTCCCAGCCACAGTGATTTTGTGATAGCTGACTGAAGTGTAGATCTGAGGTATCTATTCAAATAGGAATCTGATGAGATAGCTGCATTAGATATTTCCATTGGGAATATCAAGGAATTCCTACCTAGTCAGGGGCTCTAAGCTATCCAACTGGAGCATGTGAAACAAGTTTTTTCATCTGGCACCCTACTGAATGGGGGCTGCCTGACAAAAGAAAGCATTCCACATGATAAACCCCTGTTTTCCATAGTTCTGCTCTTCTCTCTGAAGCCTATGTATCCAGGACCAAACCCTGTGAACATTATGAAATGAGTAATGCATGATCTCAGAGGGGTCTATTATCATTTAGCACTCAGGAACCATGTAAATCAAAACAACAAGGAATAACTTTTCAATAAAGGATCATGCATAAATAATATAGAAAACAATAGCACAATAATAAACTAAATAATGCAGAACTACTGCTCCTCTAAAACCTGAACACTATCATGAAAAATCTCACTAAGTTACTTTATAGAAGTTATTTTCTAATATATTCACATTTCTAAGATGAGCTTATATCTTGAGGCCCCTGAAGTTCATGTTGATTTTGTGTTGCTATTCACGAGTCCTACTCTAACCATTTCCCTGAAGCCAACTGAACTGGGACCACTTTTGCAACGAACTCTGAAATGTTGCCTCTACTCAAGAAATAAAGGTTCCACTTTTATTTCACTGGGCAAGCCCAGTGAAAGATTCCCTCCTCTGGTATAGGAAAGCATGGAAGAAGAGTCACTATGTCACACCTACAGGTCCAAGCTGGAGTATTGTTTGGAGTGTATCTATATTCCTTGAACACATGGAGCACAACAAATCAAAGCAAAGCAAAGCAAAGCAAGAAAACTCAGCAACACTACACAATTATTAGTGTTGGGAATCAATTTTAGAGCCAAATGCAACAGCAACAAAGGTAAAGGAAAATCTATAATCATTCAAGCAGCAGTTTGGCCAGGCCACCAGGATTAACATCTTCAGCTTCTGCAAGTACATCATGGGAACTTTAAGAACCACATGTGCTCAGAGCTTTGTTTTCATCTCTCAGGCAAACATCCTATGTTGTGGGTCAACAGCAGAATTTTGGATAAATCAAGTTTATCTATAATGTCTTCTAGAATACCAAAAAACAAGTGTTATAATAGTTAAGCCTAGATGTTATCAAAGAAAATTCAGTTCAGTTCAATTATTTTAATTTGCAACCTTTGGAATTCAGCCTAATAGTTGTGACTTAATAGGATCTGCAAGTTAAAATTAAAATCCTGAATGCCTGTGTTTCAGTTCTTATCCCACACTTCCTCTTTCAGTAAAACATTACTGCTGCATCCAGAGTCTGTATTTTGTCTCTGGTCTCTTAACTTGTGGCAACCCCTACTTAACAAAGACCCAAACATACTATAGTATAGTTATTAGGGAATAGTCATATATCCTTTTAAATCTCCAAAGAACTTTGGTTTTAGAAGAAAAATAAGAGACAATGTACAAGCTCAACAGACAGAGAGACAGAGCCTTGGAGATGCATCTAAGACATATATTATATGCCTGAATACAATAAAAAGCACTGTTTACAGTTTACAGAAAGCTGAAGGGTCTAATTTTGAAAAATTTGGGGGGGGGGGGGGTATAAGATGTTTCATTCTCTTACTTCAAATAATGAATGTAAGGGATTCTGATACCTGCTCAACTGAGGGATTAGAAATGATGAAAAAATGCTGTTTCTATGTTGTTTTACTACATGTAAGTGGAACAATTTATGTAGCAAACATGTGCACTTAGAAAAGAAAAACTTGTATGCACTCTAACTACTGGCAATAAGTCTAAAAGACATTAGAGCATTAGAGGTAATAATTTCTATCACATGAACAGTTGTGAGCTCTTCTCAATTTATTATTATTATTATTTTAAAATTAGATTCCATCTCTTACTTCAGGTGTTTTCTTTCCTTCATCATCATCTCTCTCCTTTATATTTTTATTTAAACAAGACTAGCAAATGTTTTAAAAAACAAAATGTGTAGCAAATTCAGTATCTGTTAGTTCCTTGTCAGTTTGCACACTGAATATACACTGTTTTCTATGGCAACCTCAAGGCTTTACAAGTTGGGGAATTACTTTGCATTTTGAAACCACTAAAACTAAATGAACATGTATTTAATATACATTTTAAAAAGTATCCAGTTGCTCTCATAAGAGCTTATAACCAAAATACTTTCCTCCTTTGTACTCTCTAGTAAACTAAACAAAGATCAAAGTTATAAGCTGAGAAACTATGAGACTGATGTTTCCAAAATGTTGCTATTGAATAGTCCTTAGATATATATCTAGCATCTATTTTTCACTTTGAATGCTGTTATACAGAAAATTTCAGCAAACCTGATAGAAATTCTTTTAAGACACACACACTTCTTACACCTCTGTTGATAACAAATGGGTATAAGATAAGTTTTTATCTTTGATTACTTTTCTGCTTTAGTGGAGTGTTCCCACTGTGCTGTACGCAAGACATTTTACAAACATTTATCTACAAGAGAAAGGAACAGAATAAATTCAGGCAGAGTGGTTAAACCTGATGTCTCCTTTCTACAGACACGTGCACAGGCTTAATCAATCTGACGCCAGCAGTCTCCACTTTCACATTGCCTGCTGGCTTCATGCCTGACAGATTCCACCTACTGTACATCTTTGTAGGCAGAATAAAGATGTGAGATAAAGAAAGCAAAGTGAGCCAGCAGAACAGACTGCATAAATTGCATGCCACTAGTCTAAGCTGCATGAGGCTCTGATCCCTGTGACTCTTTCTGTCTCAGCTACCCTGCAGTGCAAATAGAGTGTTTATGAAGAGTAGATGTTTGCTCTTGAAAGCCAAAACTTGCAAAAAGTTTGTCTTAGTCCGTTTTTGTTCCAAACTGTGAATGGTAATGCTTTCAACATTAAAGACTCTGCCTCCTTTAAGCGTTGAGTTGTCCATCTACACATACTACATTAGTCAAATAGGAAATATACCGCAGGAACGGAGGTTCTTACAAAAATTCACCGATTCATCTCATACACATTGACATAAGATTTTTTTAAGCAACACCTATTAAGCATGCTATATGAAAGCAATGTCTGTTTCAGTTAAGAATTTTCCTAAGGGGGAAAAAACAAACAAAAAAAACCCCTGTAACTAAATCTCTAGCCTTCCCTCTCCCCAATGGAAAAAAACGTCAACAATGTTGCAATTTGAAATTCTGTAAGAAAAACATCTTGCATAATAAATTTCTCTGGGCTTTATATGTTCTTGCTGAGGGTAATGTTGGGTTTTCCCTTAAATAAAAATATCCCTTGAGGATGAAATACAAGGACAGTTTTTTTTTTGTTTGTTTGTTTGTTTTGGTTTGGCTTGGTTTTGAGTAGAAGAAGCAGACATGCCAGCTGTTATACTGAAATCCAAGAAAAAAGTCCCATTTCTTTCTTCTGTTCATTTAGTCTTTAATTTCAAAGGCCAAATAAGAGGCCATATTCATGCACAAGATGCAAAGGAGGACATTGAAGAAAATGAATGACTGTGGGAAACGTTAAATACCTCATGTAATATATTCTTGGATCAAAAAGCAAAGAGCTCCTAATTTCAGATTTATAACCAAAAAAGCTTTCAATAATAAGAAAATTCCATCAGTGAGAATAAGAAGTAAGAAAATACAGCAGTAAGAGGAATATCAAATGTTTATCTGAAATTACAAATTATTCCTTTATAATAAGGAATCAATTAGGAATGACCCTAATTAAAAAAAAAAAAAAAAAAAAAAAAAAAGAGGGAGAGAGAGAGAGAGAGAGAGAAAATTCACTCAAATGTAGGAGAAGAAAGAAAATAACAAAAGGGTGTTTTGACGTCAGCATTGTAATAGTGGTCATATGGAAAGAGCCAGATGGACAATCCTGTCCTAACAAAAGGCTCATTTGAATTTTCTCTGTTCAGATTTCACAAACATTTAAAAGCACAATGTCAAAGCAGGCACTGTAGACCTGAAAATTAGATATACTTCATCCATACCCCTGTGTTCTGCTGTCCTGTCATGAGTAGGAAATCAAGAGGATTCTTGTAAATACAAGTGTTGTTCCTGCACTCATAATGGAGAGAGAGAGACACCCCAGGACATGTAGATGTCAGTGATTGGGATGCTTAACCCCCTGCCTCAGACAACTCAATAATCTTGAGACAAAATTAACCAAATTATCAGTATTCTTCAATATAACTTTATGAAGTGCTTATGTTTGTTTGTTTGTTTGTTTTTTGTTTTGTTTTGTTTTGTTTTGTTTTTTTCACTTCACAGACCTATTGTCTTCTGTACCTGAGATACACTTTTATCTACTATTCTTTACCTACTATTCTTTTTGGTGGTCAGGTCTTTTTGTAGCAGACTCAAAAGACAGGATGGAAATGGCAGTGCCTCTGCTCTGGATAGCTGACAGAGCCCAGCTCCGTGGACTTAAGGCAATTTTACTCGAACTTGCCTCTCCCCACAGCAGGCAGGATTTACATCTGGCAAGTCTGAAAGCATTCTTGGGTATGAAAATTCTTCTATAAAAGAACGAACAAAAGGGAGGGAGGGAGAAAGAAAGCTCTCTGAGCAGTAGAAACAAACTACGTAAGTAAAACAGGCTCAAAGCTGAAGCATGTGATTTAATTGGGGATGATTTTAGGCTAACAGGAAATGCCACTGATAAGAACTTAAGGACTAAATGGACAATGTCTTCTAAGGGATTTCAGATTCTTTGATGGGCCTCTAAGGCAAGTCCTCTAACAGTCTGTGCTGCAAGTAGAGTTAATTATGGATTTATATACGTGGAAAAAAGGCTTGATAGTTATCTGTAATAAGCCTAAATTAGAGAGAGATGACCTGAGGTCAGAGAAGTTATTAGTCTGCCACAGAGTACTTGTAGTGGATCCAGGAAAATGAGAAGAAACAAAACAAAACAAAACAAACAAACAACAGCAACAAAAACAACAAACCCACTCACTCTCAAACTGAAGTAACACTGCCTTCCTCATCCTCAATGATTAGCTGATGTAAATAATCAAGGCTTTCCCCTTTTGTAGTATCTGCTAAATTTACTTTACTTTTCCCACATACCAAACATTTAGAATCATTGAATTGTTTGGGTTGGAAGGGACCTTAAAGATCATCCAGTTCTTCCTCTGCTTCTGTCATAGGCAGGGACACCTTCCACCAGACCAGGTTGCCCAAAGCCCCATCCAACTTGGCCTTAAACACTTTCAGGGATGGGGCATTCACAGCTTTTCTGGCAGCCTGTTCCAGTGCCTCACCACCTTCATGGAGAAGATTTTCTTCCTAGTATCTAACCTAAATCTCCCCTCTTTTAGTTTAAAACCATTTACACCTTATCCTGTCACTAAACTTCCCAATGAAGAATCCCTCCCCAACTTTCCCATAGGCCCCCTTTAAAAACTGGAAGGCTGTTATAAAGTGTCCCCAAATCCTTCTCTTCTCTAAGCTAAATAGCCCCAACTTTCTCATCCTGTCTTCAAAGCAGAGGTGCTTCAGCCATCTGATCATCTTGTGGCTCTCCTCTGGACCTGCTCTAACAAGTCATTGTCTTTCTTATGTTGGGGCCCCAGAGATGAACTCAGCACTCCAGGTGGGGTCCCTTGAGAGCAGAGTAGAGGGGGAGAATCACCTCCCTTGACCTGCTGGCCAATCTTCTTTTCATGCAGCCCAGGATATGGTTGGCTTTCTGGTACATTTCCTGCTCATGTCAAGATTTTCATCCACCATACCTCCAAGTCCTTCTCTGCAGTGTTGGTCTCTATCCACTCATCGCCCAGCCTGTATCTGTGCTTCAGATTGCTCTGACTTGGATGCAGGACTTTGGACTTGTCCTTGTTGAGCTGCATGTTGTTTGCATGGGCAAACATCCCTCTGGATAGCATCCCTTCCATGCAGTGCTTCAACTGCACCACACAGCTTCCTGTCATCTGCAAACCTGCTGAGGATGCACTCAATCTAACTGTCCATGTCACCACCAAAGGTGTTGTTAAATAGCACCTGTCCCAGTACAGACCCCTGAGGAACACTGCTTGTCACTGGTTTCCACCTGGGCATTGAACGGTAGACTACAATTCTTTGAGTGCGACTATCCATCCAATGATCATTCTGTTACCAAGGCATCGGAAAGTCACAAACTGAGTCAGCTGTAAACCTAGACAGTTACTGGAACATGGGAATTTTTCAGGTTATCAACTTGTTCTGAAGATTGAGATGGTCTTCCTCATACAGAAAAAAAAAATAAGAATGGTGTTTTATGACCAAAAGCAATTCCTTATTCATGCAAGCAGACAGTTTGTTACCTGGCAGAGCTTCTACTACCCTACTAGAGGTTGGAACCTCTTAAGAGAATTCTTTAAGAGAATTTTAGCTGTGACAGAAAAGTGCTAGAAAAACTCGGTAGTCTGAGGATTGAATACTAGTTTTCTATGTTTCCATAAACTTGAGCTATCTACAAGTGAACAAATCATTTGCTCTGGGGTACTCCAACTCAATTTTTTATGAGCAGGTTAAATTTAATTTAAAATCTTGCCTTTCCAAAAATTTACTTTACTACATTTTTAAAGATGCAGTTTGATCAGCTGACACTGATTTCACCAGAGGCTAATATTATACACATCGTGCCTGCCAAATCTTCTGAATAAATAAATGAATGTTTTTAACTGACAACCCTATTCTAAAAGGAAAAAACAAACAAAACAAACAAAAATAAACATTCAATCTTCCTTGCTTCGAATGTTTGATATTGTGCACTTTCTGAAATAGAATTCATTTGCACACTGGGAATTTTTTAAATCCAAGCAGCACTCACAGATTTTATACAAAGAGCTGAAAATACACAGCACACCTAATCTGGAATCACACAGCCCTTGTTGCACACAAACCCAAGCCCATCCCACCACAGGAGCTGAAATGTGGGGCCTCAGGCTTGCATGAGGACTTCAAGAGGTACTGAGAGAAAATCTTGTGCCACTGCACGGTTGCTTCTTAGAACAGGAGCTTCACTTGATGGAGCCTTTTCCTGGATAAAACTTTTTGTCCATGGACTTTGAACAGAGTAGTGATAGATAGCCATCAAAGGAGGAAGTGAAACAGAAATAGTGTCAAAATTTCTGGGTTATTTGAGCTGTTCTGAGTTGCAGGTTTATACAACTGTTTTTAAAAGGTTGCCCAGCACTGAACACAGAATACCTTCAGTGGTACAGATGTAACAAAACAAATGGTATTAAATTCTTTTTTTGATGATCAGTATTATTTATCTTTTCAGATCTCACTGTTTTATTGCAGGTCTGGTTTCTTCTTGACACTCTAATTCTTGAGACCACATAATTGCCTTTACGAAATAATAAAAAGGTTGAAGATCAAATAATATACGGGCCAGTAAAGTAAGGGCCACACAACAGGGATGTCCACAGATACTCATTAATTCTGTCCAGCCTCTGAGCTGCAAGGGTGCAAGACACCTCTCATCCAATGTAATGCTGAACGGGACTTCATAATTCTGGCAGTACAGTAGGGCTCATAGGCAATCCAATGTATTGCATGTAGTAACTGTCCAATATTCTACTACCTATTCCAGTGAGGATTGTTGAAATCACATTATGGCTTTGGCAGAGTTATGATCATGTAAAATTCTAAAGTGCCAATGCTTAGGTTATTTCTGCAATAGTAGCAATGGTAGCATCAAATTTTCTTGCACTTTCCAAAAAAATCTAATTACAGTATAAAAATATAGAGCTAGAGCAATATTAGTATCACAGAGAACCATATAAGCAACCCATATTATGTTTCCCATGATGCAGCACATCCATTTATTCAGACCGTGGGGAATGTCTGCTTTGTAAGTGACCTTGCACTGAGGCTAAAATTGAACTGAAAGAATTGAGATTTTTTCTTTTGCAAGAACTATGGAAAACATCCAACCCAGGTGTAGAGGATTTGATTCCCACTTCATAAAAAGAACAAATTGCATTTTCAAGACTGAAGAAATTTTGGTAGGCGTACTTTTTTTTTTTTTTTTTTTTTTTTTTCCTATGCTCAGCTTAGGACTGTCAATGTTGAGGATAAATACTGTACTGCCAGCAGCAGCTTTTCCAGCCTGCTGCCACCACTGCAGGAAAGACAGCAGTGTGGTCCCTGTGACTGATTCAGTCCTTTTTATCTCTCCTGCATCTGTCCATAAGGACCTTAATTACCACCAGCTTTCCAGTTGCAGATCCCTATTGACTGCTCTTTAGTTTCCCTTTCCAAAGAGAGTTGCTTTGGTATTCCTGTCTTCCCCCTTTATTGAAGGCCAGAACTACAATTTAAATTATGACTGGGATAAAATTAAACTGACTGGGATAAAATTAAAAATTCAAATAACCAGGTGAGTAGAAGTAGCTGAAGAGGCTCTTTTTTTTGGATCAAATGTTTCTAAACAGGGAGACTGCAAGACTATGTGCTTGCATTAGAAACGTGCTCTGAATATTAGGGAAAATCCTTTTGTTCTCAATACCACTGGATACTTGAAATCAACAGTTATTATTAATGTAATTAAGCTAAATGAAGATGCTTACTAAAGACACCATTCCTAACATGAAATAGTATTTTAGGTAATCTATAAGCCAAATTTTTAGTTTTCCTATAACTATCTGTTTATATAATAGGGGAAAACTTCCTTTCATTCCAGGAAATGCCTAGGTCTATATAAAGTTTTCATCTGAGACTCATATTAAATGTTGCTTTCATCTGTCACTAAGAAATTAAACCAAGATTTGTACAAATCTGTTTATCAACCTTGTAATTCTCTTGATTGATAGGATATAAAACACAATTAATATAAGAGCTTTCACATTTCTTGTGAAAGATATCCTAAAAATGAATAACAGAAAGCAAATATCTACTTCAAATCTTGATTTGAAGACCCAATATCAAACTGTGGATGCATACTGCTGCGTTTTACCATGTGACACGTCTTTTTTTTTGGATGAAAGAAGTGTCAGCTGGACTACAAAGACATATTTGCAAAGATGTCTAGATTTTTAGTACCAAGAACCAACATCAGATTTTTATTATGCTTAACACAAGTATATTAAAAGTTGTTCTGATTTTTTTACTGGATCTGTGTTTCAAAATTCATCGGAGTACGAATACTTCTAATGCACTTTTAACACTGAACTGCAGTTATGAAACAAGCACAAGTCAAAAGAAGGATGTTTTTACCAAATAAAATCTGCATTACTTCATGAAGGTATTAATATTTCCCTAGGTATAGTAATAATCAGGTATCAAGTAATGATACCTGCTAAGTGACAGCCGATGGAACAGCACAGACAGTATATAAGGAAATTCTCTTTCTCTCCACATACATTTTTTGTGCAATGATTTCTCTTCATTTAATTTATCAATGGCTACATAACAAGCAAACAAAACCAACAAGAAGTGTTTTACATCTGAGTGAGAATGAAACTAAACCTCTAGCACACTGTTCCGGAAAAGTTATATACCACCAACAACTAGTTTTGTAATAAATGCACAGCAGTAAGACATAGTGACTACTGTTGTAGTAAAACAGTAATGCTAAAAAGTAGCACACACAAGAAAGGAGAATAGAATAGAAGTTACACACAAATCTACACAGTTTATATACCTAATTGTTACTATACACAGTTCTCATTTAATTCAGGAAAAAGTCAGAGTACAACTGGTGAGATAAAACTCTGACCTCGTTTATATCTTCAAACTAATCTTGTGATTATGGAATTTCCTTACACCAATTCTAATTTGTGAGTTATGATATTATGATTTTGCTATTTTAAGCTGTCCTTTCAAAACATGTATTTTAACTAATTATAATATACAATCACTTGCTCTAATTTAGGAAATATGTTTGCAATTATAACTATGAAGATTTTTTTTATTTTTTTATTTTTCCTGGAGGAAATATATTTTAATTAAAATTGAATTACCTATAATTGAGATCATCATGAGAAAGAACATAACATGATTGGGACATAAACTGGCACACAGAAAACTTACTTGCCTGGTGTTTACAATTATAATATTTTAATTTTCTTTCCTAACAATTTTGCAAAAATTATACTGTAATTTCAGAGAATTTTGTGAGAAAACAAGAATTTATGTCCATGTAACATATAAAAGTATTTTTAATAAAAGATCCCCCTGTCCAGTCAGCAACAGTGTCAGTCAAAAGACCTAACAGCAGTCTTCTTTAAAGCAAAAAGTTAATGTTAGAAAGTTTTACACTTTTGTCAGAGATATGGTTTTTACTGTTCCCAAAAAATCTCCCAGATGTGACCAAACTCTAAGTTGCTGAAAGATCTGAGCTTACAATTGCTCAGAAGATATTTCTTATAGCTTGATAGCTCAATGTTTCCATTTTTACCAGGCAGGCACTATTCCTATAGAGCCTTTATGTGATGTCTATACAGACTCAGGACATTCTCAGAGTGAGGAGTGCAAGTGGAAATGAGATTTGCTTTGCAGTTACACTGTGCAGCTAGTTGCCAGGACTGCAGTATTGGGAATCAGCACTTACAGCACAAAATGATCTGTAGTGCTCCAGAAGATTTACCCTTCACTGATCGCTAATCACACAATAGCTACCGCAGAGGAACATGGATGCAATAAAACTGTTATAATTATGAGGAATTATGCAACATGAGGAGTTGGACTTGATGATCTTCATGGGTCCCCTCCAACTTGGGATATTCTGTGATTGCATGTAATTAAAATGGAATAACAGACTTTCTGAAATGTGAGTCAATTAATATTCCATAGTCAAAATGCTCTACTAGAAATCTTTGGGAATACTCCAATTCTGTTGTCTTACAAAACAAATGCATTTATGCCTAGTGAATTTTTGCTAGGTTCTTATTTGTATCTGCCTCTACGTGCTTACTTTCAGGTAAATCAACCACACTCTCTCTTACAATAACATGGTAATTTTATATGCTAAATATCTCCATGTTGCTGCCAAAGTAAAGCTAAATCAGTAGAATATTCTACTGGATATTTTTAGTAAATACAAACCCATTTGTGGATTTCTAAATAATGTTCTAAGAAGTGGAATATTAAGGAAACTGTGGGGCTCTTACCTTATGATAGCTATATATATATATATATATAAAACAAGAATTTCTTGTCACTCATGTCACTCATCTTTGGTCTGTTGCTTCCTGTTCTGCCACTGTGTGACTCTGAGCAAAGGTCTTTTCTACACCCTCCTAACTAGGTGGTTGTTGCAGACAATAAGGTCTCCCCGAGCCTTCTCTTCTTAAGGATGAACAAACCCAGTTCTACCAGTCTCTTCACGTTCTCCATCAACACGCAAACAAACAAAACAACAAACACATAAACACTAGAGAAACTACCCCTATTCTATCCTAAAATATAAACACAGTCTTAAATTTAAAACAGATTGTAGTGGTGAGTGGAAACAAAATGATGCTCATTGGCAGTCTGACTACTTGTTTTGAACTTACCAGCATCTTTCCAGGACTTTCCATGAATGATTAAGCATGGGACACTGAGAGAGACTTAGATCATTTCCAATTGTTTCTGTACTTCTACAAAAACAAGAGTGTTTTAGATATCTAAAATCATCGTTACTATATTCCTCTTTTTTCATCCTATGTAGTTGAGCTTAAGGTTCCAACAAAATGCACAGAGCTGTCTAATTAGTATCAGATTTTAGAAAAAGATCTTGTTGTGCTTGATAATTAAGATTACCTTAAGAGAGGTTCTAACAGAACCTTTTAAGATCACCTCTAACCTCATGCAATTTGTCAGCTACAGCATGACAAATATTGTTACAATCAGGTCAATGTAATCAAAGAGACTCAATGGTATCAATATTTGATTTTAAAATGCTCCTCTAAATATATATTTTAATGAAAATGTCAAAGACATTTATTTATTCAGTACTAATGACTCAGAATTACAGTTTCAAAATGTTGAGGTCAAAAGATTGTGCATTGCTTCTTAGAAAAATTCAAACAGCTTTTTTCCCTAGCTACATATGACATGGACACAAAATATTTCCAACAACTACCTTTATGCATATTGTTCTGGCTATTACACTTCACTGACTTTATCTAGGCCATTAGGAGCCAGATCATATTACTCTTAATTTCTGAGCTATAATGTTATGCATATAAGAAGCTTAAATGCTTACTAGCTCAGACTTTCACAATTCAGTATTTTCTCAGTTATTGATTGAAACTTTAATGGGCTTCATGAAATATCATTTAAGCCAGCTGAACTGTAAATTCAGATTTTCCTGCTGGGTCCCTAATTCAGTACCCTTTTATTTCTTCTCTTTATTGAAGACAGTTCAGTCATACAACTCCTAGTTCATCAAGTTTCCACAAACTGCAGATTTCCTTAGGAATGGAATGTGAGGTATTTTGGGGTTTCTTGCCCCTGGAACTGTGATAAGAATCTACAGTTTCCCTGCTGGAAAGCAGTGAGTTTTCAGAAAAGAAAGTAAGATGTAAACACTGTGTCAGTTCCAGGGGCCTGTTCTATTGTTATATTAAAGGACATACCTCCTGTTTGTAAAATTGTTGTTCCAGCATTGCAATAGGAGCAAATACTCTAGATACGGTGACCGATTTGTACTTGTCACACTGCCAAAAGTGTGGGCATGCAGACACATTGATCTGGAATACTCAGACCCACAAGGAATGTAGGCTCCAAGACACCTACAGATGGAGATATCTGGATATTTCTACTCCAGCCTCTCATTCTAGTTACATGAAGTTACCTGGCAGCTTGCTCACTTCACATATGAGTATCTCTAGGGATGGGAATTACACATCTTTGGACACTTGTTTCATTGTTCAGTCACCCTCAAAGTGAACATATTCTTACTTCTATGTATTTGGAAATCCCCTTTGCTGTAATTTCTGTCTACTTCTTCTTGTGTTTTGTTGTTGATGTTGTGCATCTCCGTGAGGTATTTGGCTGTACAGATATAGTGATTTCTCCTAGTGTCCTGAACAACTTCTGCTTGAAGAGAGGTAAAACCTGCCTTTTCATATCTAGTGCTGTTATTACCAAGACAATACACATGTATGGTGTAAAATGTAATATTCAATTACATTTGCACTAAGGTCATGAATGTACTCTGGCCCAGATGCTTCAACCCATGAGGTGATATCTCTTCATACAAACACTACCTGGACTGAAGGCTCGTTCCCTTTCAATCAGGTTTCTTAAAAGGCTATTTTTAATAAGATAATTATGTACACAGATCAGTAAAAAGGTAACTGGTTACTTATAACTTCCTTTGACACAGGTATATGTGGAAATGATACATACCTCTCTTTCTAAATTTGTATGTGCCTGAGGGGTATGAACAGTAAGGTACTGGAGTTTCCAAAGTAATAAAAACTGACATAGCTATTTATTATGAACATCACCTGGATAGACATGACAGTGTGCATTTTTCAGATTTCAGATAAAGGAATAACCATTGTACCTGTTTGAATACAAAACCTACATTTCATTCAGAGTAAAGTGTGTTAGACACTATCAGCTTCAATTTAGCTGACCTTCAGTCCCTTCAATTAATGTTTGCTTATTTTTAGGATGCACAAGCCATCAGAAAGATGTCCTTCAGCGTTTTCACTTAACTGATGTATTTCCATCATTGCATAAACATCTTGCTCTGTATATGTAATAATGAGAGGTCATGAGTGCACTATAAAACAGAACCTTCAGGTCAGGAGGCCTTGAACAAAGGCAAATATTGCTAAAGGCAACATACCCTTAACTGTTAAGTGAGGGGACCAAGAAAAACACCACATTGTCCTAATCAGAATATTTTTGCCTCCAACAGCTGGAACTTTTCAACTGAACTATTACTGAAGTAGAGTGGTATAGTAATGTTTTTAGCAATTTACATGGATAGCCACTCTTACAAGCCATGATTAGGTTGTTGCAGTGTAGGTGTGTTGGCAATAAGATTAGTGGAAGCAGCTGTTGCTTGGAAGAGACACATGCCTGTGGACAGCTGTTTAGATCAGACATGTCAGTCTCTTTAGCTAGACTATGCCAGATTTTCTTCATTTCTTTTTTAAATAAACAATGATTGCTGTTAATGTTAAAAATAAAATAAAATAAAAATTATAATGAATTGTGGTTGTTAATTTGATTAAGCAAAAACTGAATATGACGAATGTTTAAAGCACAGAGGTTTGTCTTCAGGAATGCTTAGTTACACTAGAAGAAAATAAGAAAAGAACATTGTATTCTTTCTGATTTTATCTAATTGAGTTTTCTAGGGAATTAAGTTATTTTGCTGTCTGCTCTAGCAGATGTAATTTTGTTAGGAATTTAGATTTATATTTAGTTTTGAAGACCAGGTATTTTCAAGAGAATTATATATCAGGCACTCAATCAGCAGTAACAAAAAATAAAGATACCATATATTTATATGAATCGTCTTCTTTGAGACACTGTAGGCATAGCATATATAACTGCACACAAGGCAGGAAAGGTTGTAGTCTCCTGATCTGCAGTGCTAGTAGGGATGATGCATATACCCTGTTGCTCATGCATAAACTTCCAAAAGCTGGGTTTGCACATTTTCCTTGTGACTCAGAGTCATAATTCTAGGTCTCAATTCCTAAACCCTGTTCAAAGCAATGTTGAAAGATCCATTTTGATTACAGCATCTCAAAGAACAATTTGCTCCTGCAAGTGTATTCTTCAGACAGGTGATTATGTGACACTCTCTGGGATGAACTTGGCAGTGGAAATCAATGGATTTAACTTCACTACTCTAGTAACAACTGAATGTCTTTCTAAAGTTGGCATTAATGTCTACTCATATGTAGAGATCATAGTGTTTAACTGTTGTTAAGGTGTTACACTAAATCACTGCTTTGTGCCATAGTTGAAATCTGCTTTGATATTTAGAGATAGAAAGATCACAATTACTCTTACATAGAAAACCACTTTGTAATCCACTTAAGAACTTAAGATAATAGTCATAGATCAAATATCAAAACCACAATATGTAGGATGGCTAGCAGTTTAATTAGCTTATGTTCTGAAATTGCCATTACGATGAGTGTGAAAAGTGATTTCAACATGACATTTTCCAAAGGCATTCATCACACTGAACTTGCTGAGAATCTACACAGAGGCCAGAGCAAATGGAAAACAGTAAAACAGTCCACTTGCTGAATTAAGTAATGCAAAATTCACATTACTAGAAATGCTGGGACTTTTAGAGTGACAATACTGAGAGTCCTTGTGAAAGACAGGTCTGAACTGTTGGCCCTTGAGGAATCTCAGCACAATACCAAGTTAGACAACCAGCCAAAATACCATGATATGGCAATAATAATTCAAGACTGAATCAGAAAAACAAAACCAAATAAAATGAACAAACCAAACAAAAATCAACACAACACTTTGACTACCTTCATATCACTTTCTGTAGGTGATTAATTTAGATATCATGGTAACCAAGATTTAGGCACTCAGCATCAGCATGGCATTTCAAATAAATGCTCAAAATAATCAGGACACATTCCATTGCCCTTGACAGGCGGTATCAAGACAGTCATTTACCCCAGGGTCTGAGTCTAGCAGCTCACTCAATACTGAACAGGATAATCTTGGACTGATTATTGTGCTTTTCTCTATGACAATTCCAACATCTACTTCAAACTCCTGCTGATTGTCATGAATTATTAGAATGATATGAAAACTTTTGATTCTGATAGAGGAGTTGATGCCACATTTCCAGTAAGTTACGAAGATCATTTTTGGTACTTTCCCCAGTTAGTCCTACAAATCTGCCTAGGAATACCACATGAAAGCTTTGGGTCTTCCCTTCCTCCTGCCCTGTAACAAGCAGGGGCAAGTGTTGCATAGATACATACAAAATGGACCTCAATCTACCAAACAGAGCCACTGCAATTCATTCATTGCAGAGATATGATCCAGTAGTGACTTTCCCTGATGGGAAAGACACCTGTTTTTTCTCATGTGTTATTCATCAGTCTTAGAAGGGAGGGTTTTATGATGGAAAGACAGAAAATCATGACCAGCACAGATGTAGGAATAGAATTATTACGGAGTTATCATGCCTTTAGTACTGAAATATTACCTAGGCACAAAGTGGACAGAAATTTCCTCCACTGTCTATTTCTTAATCAAGTAAGACCTGTGGAAGGTGATGCAGGCAAATGCAGGTGCAGTAATCACTTAGCAGCAGCCACATCTATTGTCATTGCAGACATCCAGCTCATCCCTTCTACTGTTTTACTTCTGGTGTACAAAGACATGTTTATGCCAACTCATATTCAGAGAAAAATGAGACCCCTAGCATGAAAACCACAGATGAAAAAAAAATAATAAATCTTCTGTTCATTTTTATTATTATTATTTACCTGTAACTACAAACAAAACCCAGCAAGTTTGGTATATTTCTGTGATTATCCTGAGATGCAAAATCTATGTTCCAGTATATTTTCCCAAGCATCTGTATTGTAAAGATGTTTCCTTTGAATACACACACACAGATCAGAAGGGCTGCTCCAGCATTCCCATGGGAAAGTTTAAACTTATGAAATAAATGTTTTCATTGGCGGTGCTAAATTGCAGTTTATTTTTTTTAAGCCAAGTTCAATTTACAACCCACATTATTACTGCTATTTTGTCAAAAATATGTGGATTTAAGAGAGTAAAAATGGAATTGGTCCTAAGGGTTTGTAGTTAATGACTGAGGAACATACAGCAGCATTGTTACTTGTTCACAGATGGATAGCTAGAGCACTTACTCTAAATGCTAGCAGTGGTTAAATGTTTAAACAAACAACGTCTAGAAGTAATTGACTGTTGAAGCATTTTTATTTCTGAATCAAATCAACTCTCTCATTTCCAGTATTTCTGCCTGTCTTCACAGACCTTGCTGGTACTGGGTTTGTTCCTCTCCTAGAAGTCCTGAGGCACTTGTACTCAGTATCACCAGTCAGCCTAATCTTTTTTTTTTTTTTTTTAATGGATTTGTTAGCATGTAAATGATGGTGCTCATTCATTTTTTACTTAGAAAAAAAACAATATGATGCTTGAAAAGTTAATCTAATTTTTAGTATAGTCTCTTAAGGAAGTCAAAGCGACCATACATTCTGCAAAGTTTTACTTCTTTGTTGGCTGTCCATCTCAGTACTGGCTTTCTTTAACCACTCTTAAAACCAGACAGACAGAGGAGCTGTGATTACAGTTTAGTTCTAATAAACTTCAAGAAAGAAAGAGTTAAAGAAGATTAAAAAAAAAAAAAAAAGCCCCCATTAGCAGTGCCCCATTAACAGGAAAGTCTGCAATATAAGCTCCCTTTTTGTTAGCCACTAGAGAAACCAGGCAAACAAGAGACCCTGTAAGCATACCAGCTGTGGGAAAAGCTTCAATTGTAGCTTAGATTTTACTGGACATCAGAGAGTCAAACCATAAGACACAAATCCATAGGAAATATGGATTTCATTAGTTTCACTCCTCACAGACAATACATTTAGAAACAGATTTACCAGAGGTTTAATTCTATTTTGTTCCCATTCGTGTACATGCAAATGTCAATAAATACAATCAGCACACACACAGCTTACAGTAGATAGTGTTTGCAAGAACAAAGTACTACAAATTAGGAAACCCTGGCACTCTTCCTGATTCTTTCACCAGGCTTCAATGTGTGATCTCAGGAAAAAATCAAACATTCCCATAGGTCAGACTTCCTTTATCCGTATATGTTTACGTAGTATTTTTCTGATTCTCAGCTAAAAGGTAATCTTTGAAAGTGAGGAAGTTTGGAAGTCCTGCAAATTTGACACTGCTCATTTTCCTGCCAAAGATACCTAATTCTCAGATGTCTGTACGACAACATTTATTACTTCTGCAGCAATTTAACATCTTCTGTTACAGAAGGCCCCTTTCCAAAACAACAATTAATAAGGAAATAAAGATTTTTTACACACTCAAGTCCCCTTCTCTCAGGTTTTCTCCTTGGCTGAGTTCTGTGGCAGAAGATATGAGCTCTTATTCAACTTTGTCCACCACTGCTTTATGGTCACTAACTGCAGGTACACCAGTCTCCAAGAGTTCACATCTTCCAAGCCCAGATTCCCTCTATTCCACACCACTTCTCAGTGCCTCAGAGTATCCCCAAACCATGACCTCTCCTGGCTTGGGAGTCCCTTGTATTTGCCTCATTTCCACCAAATTCCTTCCTTCCCTTTTCTACAATCTCTTAACACAGCTGTCCAAGCTGTTCAACAAGCCAGTCCACCACACCAGAATAGCCACTATTACTAGACAAGGATGTGATGGAGTTTTTTTCTGAGCTCCATTTTCATCCACAGCAGCCCTGACTCCTCTACCAAGGTGCACAGCAGCGTCACAGGAGCCTCTACCATCTGTTTTGCATTTACCTGTAACTTCTGCTTTAAAGAGTGTGCTCATAAAATAAGGTCTCCTCAAAGTGGAGCAAGAACAAATTTATCTGGGGATGGAATTTTGGGTCTGGCAATCACCAGGGCATTTGTTCCTGCCTCCTGAAAAGCCAGATAAAAGATGCTGACGAGTTGCACATATAGACTGGGGAGCGGGGATGGAAAAGGGGGGGGGGTGGC